>NC_052068.1:1035395-1373264 GCF_015852505.1 Tachyglossus aculeatus
TACAGCTGAGGTCACTGAGGCGCAGAGAAGTGAAGTGACTCACCCAAAGTCACACAGCTAATTGGCGGAGTTGGGATTCGAACCCATGACCTCTGACTCCAAAGTCCGGCCTCTTGCCACTGAGCCTGGGAGCCGGACAGGCGTGGGTCCAGCCTGATGATCTTGTATCTAGCCCAGCGCTTATTTATTTATTTTATTTATACATTCGTTCATTCATTCAATCGTATTTATTGAGCGCTTACGGTGTGCAGAGCACTGTACTAAACGCTTGGGAAGCGACACATAGAGCCGGTCCCTACCCAACTCTATTTATTTTATTTTGTTAATATGTTTTGTTTTGTTGTCTGTCTCCCCCTTCTCGACTGTGAGCCCGCTGTTGGGTGGGGACCGTCGCTAGATGTTGCCAACTTGGACTTCCCAAGCGCTTAGTACAGTGCTCTGCACAATGTAAGCGCTCAATAAATACGATTGAATGAATTAATGAATAAAACAGGGATGAATAATAATAATAATAATAATGATGGCATTTATTACGTGCTTATTATGTGCATAGCACTGTCCTAAGCACTGGGGAGGTTACAAGATGATCAGGTTGTCCCATGTGGGGCTCACAGTCGTCATTCCCATTTTACAGATGAGGTCACTGAGGCCCAGAGAAGTGAAGTGGCTCGCCCAAAGTCACACAGCTAATTGGCGGAGTTGGGATTCGAACCCATGACCTCTGACTCCAAAGTCCGGCCTCTTGCCACTGAGCCTGGGAGCCGGACAGGCGTGGGTCCAGCCTGATGATCTTGTATCTATCCCAGCGCTTATTTATTTATTTTATTTATACTTATTTACTCTCTTTTATTTTGTTAATATGTTTTGTTTTGTTGTCTGTCTCCCCCTTCTAGACTGTGAGCCTGCTCTTGGGTGGGGACCGGCTCTATATGTTGCCAACTTGGACTTCCCAAGCGCTTAGTACATTGTTCTGCACACAGTAAGCGCTCAATAAATACGATTGAATGAATGAATGAATAAAATGGGGATGAATAATAATAATAATAATAATAATGTCATTTATTAAGTGCTTACTATGTGCAAAGCACTGTCCTAAGCGCTGGGGAGGTTACAGGGTGATGGGGTTGTCCCATGGGGGGCTCGCAGTCGTCATTCCCATTTTACAGCTGAGGTCACTGAGGCCCAGAGAAGTGAAGTGGCTCGCCCAAAGTCACACAGCTAATTGGCGGAGTCGGGATTCGAACCCATGACCTCTGACTCCAAAGTCCGGCCTCTTGCCACTGAGCCTGGGAGCCGGACAGGCGTGGGTCCAGCCTGATGATCTTGTATCTAGCCCAGCGCTTATTTATTTATTTTATTTATACATTCGTTCATTCGTTCAATCGTATTTATTGAGCGCTTACGGTGTGCAGAGCACTGTACTAAACGCTTGGGAAGCGACACATAGAGCCGGTCCCTACCCAACTCTATTTATTTTATTTTGTTAATATGTTTTGTTTTGTTGTCTGTCTCCCCCTTCTCGACTGTGAGCCCGCTGTTGGGTGGGGACCGCCGCTAGATGCTGCCAACTTGGACTTCCCAAGCGCTTAGTCCAGTGCTCTGCACACAGTAAGCGCTCAATAAACACGATTGAATGAATGAATGAATAAAATGGGGATGAATAATAATAATAATAATAATGATGGCATTTATTACGTGCTTATTATGTGCATAGCACTGTCCTAAGCACTGGGGAGGTTACAAGATGATCAGGTTGTCCCATGTGGGGCTCACAGTCGTCATTCCCATTTTACAGATGAGGTCACTGAGGCCCAGAGAAGTGAAGTGGCTCACCCAAAGTCACACAGCTAATTGGCGGAGTCGGGATTCGAACCCATGACCTCTGACTCCAAAGTCCGGCCTCTTGCCACTGAGCCTGGGAGCCAGACAGGCGTGGGTCCAGCCTGATGATCTTGTATCTAGCCCAGCGCTTATTTATTTATTTTATTTATACTTATTTACTCTCTTTATTTTGTTAATATGTTTTGTTTTGTTGTCTGTCTCCCCCTTCTAGACTGTGAGCCTGCTCTTGGGTGGGGACCGGCTCTATATGTTGCCAACTTGGACTTCCCAAGCGCTTAGTACATTGTTCTGCACACAGTAAGCGCTCAATAAATACGATTGAATGAATGAATGAATAAAATGGGGATGAATAATAATAATAATAATAATAATGTCATTTATTAAGTGCTTACTATGTGCAAAGCACTGTCCTAAGCGCTGGGGAGGTTACAGGGTGATGGGGTTGTCCCATGGGGGGCTCGCAGTCGTCATTCCCATTTTACAGCTGAGGTCACTGAGGCCCAGAGAAGTGAAGTGACTCACCCAAAGTCACACAGCTAATTGGCGGAGTCGGGATTCGAACCCATGACCTCTGACTCCAAAGTCCGGCCTCTTGCCACTGAGCCTGGGAGCCGGACAGGCGTGGGTCCAGCCTGATGATCTTGTATCTAGCCCAGCGCTTATTTATTTATTTTATTTATACATTCGTTCATTCATTCAATCGTATTTATTGAGCGCTTACGGTGTGCAGAGCACTGTACTAAGCGCTTGGGAAGCGACACATAGAGCCGGTCCCTACCCAACTCTATTTTATTTTGTTAATATGTTTTGTTTTGTTGTCTGTCACCCCTTCTCGACTGTGAGCCCGCTGTTGGGTGGGGACCGTCTCTAGATGCTGCCAACTTGGACTTCCCAAGCGCTTAGTCCAGTGCTCTGCACACAGTAAGCGCTCAATAAACACGATTGAATGAATGAATGAATAAAATGGGGATGAATAATAATAATAATAATAATGATGGCATTTATTACGTGCTTATTATGTGCATAGCACTGTCCTAAGCACTGGGGAGGTTACAAGATGATCAGGTTGTCCCATGTGGGGCTCACAGTCGTCATTCCCATTTTACAGATGAGGTCACTGAGGCCCAGAGAAGTGAAGTGGCTCGCCCAAAGTCACACAGCTAATTGGCGGAGTTGGGATTCGAACCCATGACCTCTGACTCCAAAGTCCGGCCTCTTGCCACTGAGCCTGGGAGCCGGACAGGCGTGGGTCCAGCCTGGTGATCTTGTATCTATCCCAGCGCTTATTTATTTATTTTATTTATACTTATTTACTCTCTTTTATTTTGTTAATATGTTTTGTTTTGTTGTCTGTCTCCCCCTTCTAGACTGTGAGCCTGCTCTTGGGTGGGGACCGGCTCTATATGTTGCCAACTTGGACTTCCCAAGCGCTTAGTACATTGTTCTGCACACAGTAAGCGCTCAATAAATACGATTGAATGAATGAATGAATAAAATGGGGATGAATAATAATAATAATAATAATAATGTCATTTATTAAGTGCTTACTATGTGCAAAGCACTGTCCTAAGCGCTGGGGAGGTTACAGGGTGATGGGGTTGTCCCATGGGGGGCTCGCAGTCGTCATTCCCATTTTACAGCTGAGGTCACTGAGGCCCAGAGAAGTGAAGTGACTCACCCAAAGTCACACAGCTAATTGGCGGAGTCGGGATTCGAACCCATGACCTCTGACTCCAAAGTCCGGCCTCTTGCCACTGAGCCTGGGAGCCGGACAGGCGTGGGTCCAGCCTGATGATCTTGTATCTAGCCCAGCGCTTATTTATTTATTTTATTTATACATTCGTTCATTCATTCAATCGTATTTATTGAACGCTTACGGTGTGCAGAGCACTGTACTAAACACTTGGGAAGCGACACATAGAGCCGGTCCCTACCCAACTCTATTTATTTTATTTTGTTAATATGTTTTGTTTTGTTGTCTGTCTCCTCCTTCTCGACTGTGAGCCCGCTGTTGGGTAGGGGACCGTCTCTAGATGTTGCCAACTTGGACTTGCCAAGCGCTTAGTACAGTGCTCTGCACTCAGTAAGCGCTCAATAAATACGATTGAATTAATGAATGAATGAATAATGTGGGGCGACAACCCCAGGGCGGGCAGAAAGAGGAAGAAGGACAAAAGAGTTTAAGTTTTTTCTGTTGCTTTTTTTTTAAATGGTATTTGTTAAACGCCTTACTATGTGCTGAACACCAGCAGGAAGTGCTGGGGTGGATTCAAATCCCGACTCCACCTATTGTCAGCTGTGTGACTTCTCTGGGCCTCAGTTCCCTCATCTGTAAAATGGGGATGAATACTGAGCCCCCGTGTGACAACCCGATCACCTTGTAACCTCCCCAGCGCTTAGAACAGTGCTTGGCACATAGTAAGCGCTTAACAAATACCATCATTATTTTTTATTATACAAGTTAATCCGTTGGATGCGGTCCCTGTCCCTCATGGGGCTCGCGGTCTTCATCTGATGAGGAAACTGAGGCCCAGAGAAGTTGGGTAAATATGCCCAGATGGAAGCGTGGCTCAATGGAAAGAGCCCGGGCTTTGGAGTCAGGGGTCATGGGTTCAAATCCCACCTCTGCCACTTAGCTGTGTGACTTTGGGCAAGTCACTTCACTACTCTGGGCCTCAGTTACCTCATCTGTTACCTCCCAGACTGAGCCCTCTCCTCTCCCAATCCATCCCCCCGCCTTACCTCCTTCCCCTCCCCACAGCACCTGTATATATGTTTGTACGGATTTATTATTCTATTTATTTCTTTTATTTGTACATATTTATTCTATTTATTTTATTTTGTTAATATGTTTTATTTTGTTGTCTGTCCCCCCCTTCTAGACTGTGAGCCCGCTGTTGGGTAGGGACCGTCTCTATGTGTTGCCGACTTGTACTTCCCAAGCGCTTAGTACAGTGCCCTGCACACAGTGAGCGCTCAATAAATACGATTGAATGAATGAATGAATAAAATGGGGATGAAGGCTGTGAGCCCCACGTGGGACAATCTGATCACCTTGTATCCTCCCCAGCGCTTAGAACAGAGCTTTGCACATAGTAAGCGCTTAACAAATGCCATCATTATTATTATGATGATGATGATGATGAAAGAGCCCGGGCTTTGGAGTCAGAGGTCATGGGTTCAAATCCCGGCTCCGCCACCTGTCAGCTGGGTGACTTTGGGCAAGCCACTTCAATTCTCTGGGCCTCAGTGACCTCATCTGTAAAATGGGGATGAAGACTGTGAGCCCCCCGTGGGACAACCTGATCACCTTGTAACTAGCCCAGAAATTAGAACGGTGCTTGGCACATAGTAAGTGCTTAACAAATACCGTTGTTTTCTTTTAAATGGCATTTATTAAGCGCTTACTATGTGCAAAGCCCTGTTCTAAGCGCTGGGGAGGTTACAAGGTGATCAGGTTGTCCCACGGGGGGCTCACAGTCTTCATCCCCATTTTCCAGATGAGGGAACTGAGGCCCAGAGAAGTGAAGTGACTTGCCCAAAGTCACCCAGCTGACAAGTGGTGGAGCTGGGATTTGAACCCAGGACCTCTGACTCCAAAGCCCGGGCTCTTTCCACTGAGCCACGCTGCTTCTCAATAAGAAGCATAATTAATTAATAGAATTAATAGCATAAGAATTAGTAATTAATTAATTATTATTATAGGCCGTGTGATCTACAGATGGATGCATATTTGGTGACTTTAATAATAACAATAATATTGATGGCATTTGTTAAGCGCTTACTATGTGCAGAGCACTGTTCTAAGCGCTGGGGGGGATACAAGGTGATCAAATTGTCCCACGGGGGGCTCACAGTCTTAATCCCCATTTTACAGATGAGGGAACTGAGGCTCAGAGAAGTGAAGTGACCACGAGGTAATCAGGTCCCACGGGGGGCTCACAGTCTGAGTAGGAGGGAGCACAGGCATTGAATCCCCATTTTGCGGATGAAGTAACTGAGGCCCACTGTTTCTCGTCCATGCTCTTTCCATGAGGCCGCGCTGCCTTTCTACTTAAAACAACAGTGCAGCTCTAGAATCAATCAATCAATCGTATTTATTGAGCGCTTACTGTGTGCAGAGCACTGTACTAAGCGCTTGGGAAGTCCAAGTTGGCAACATATAGAGACGGTCCCTACCCAACAGTGGGCTCACAGTCTAGAATCAATCACTCAATCAATCGTATTTATTGAGCGCTTACTGTGTGCAGAGCACTGTACTAAGCGCTTGGGAAGTACAAGTTGGCAACATATAGAGATGGTCCCTACCCAATAGCGGGCTCACAGTCTAGAAGGGGGAGACAGACAACAAAACAAAACATATTAACAAAATAAAATAAATAGAATAAATATGTACAAATAAAAGGCATTTCCTGCCCCCAAAAAGGGTCAGAGGTGAAGATTATTTTGCCAATGCTCCTTGGAGATCCAAACTTTTCTGCAATTAAATCAACGCTTAGGTCTCAGAAGAAGGGGCAATTTATCAGGTGTGAAAACAATCCTTTGCCAGCCCAACAACTACCATCATTAATAATAATAATAATAATAATAATAATGGCATTTTGCTAAGCGCTTACTACGTGCAAAGCACTGTTCTAAGCGCTGGGGAGGCTACAAGGTGATGAGGTTGGCCCACGGGGAGCTCACAGTCAATCCCCATTTTACAGATGAGGTAACTGAGGCCCAGAGAAGTGAAGTGACTTGCCCGAAGTCACACAGCTGGCAATTGGCGGAACTGGGATTTGAACCCATGACCACTGACTCCAAAACCCGTGCTCTTTCCACTGAGCCACGCTGCTTCTCCGATTATTATTATTATTATTATTATTATTATTATTATTGTGGCCTAGTGGGCCTGAGAGTCAGAAGGACCTGGGTTCTAATCCCGGCTCTGCCACTTGTCTGCTGTGCGACCTTGGGCAAGTCGCTTTGCTTCCCTGGTCCTCAGTTCCTTTATCTGTAAAATTCAATCGTATTTATTGAGCGCTTACTGTGTGCAGAGCGCTGGACTAAGCACTTGGGTAGGAGAAGTCGGTGACATATCGAGACGGTCCCTACCCAACAGCAGGCTCACAGTCTAGAAGGGAGAGACAGACAACAAAACAAAAAACACGTAGACAGGTGAAAAAATCATCAGAGCAAATAGAATGAAAGCTAAATGCACATTATCACCAAAATAAATAGAATAGTAAGTATGTACAAGTAAAATAAAGAGTGATAAATCTGTGCAATCTTTCTTACACAGATAGATAGATAGATGACAGAGATAGTTAGATTCATTCATTCATTCAATTGCATTTATTGAGCGCTTACTGTGTGCAGAGCACTGGACTAAGCGCTTGGGAAGTACAAGTCGGCGACATATAGAGACGGTCCCTACCCAACAGCGGGCTCAGTCTAGAAGGGGGAGACAGAGAACAAAAACAAAACACGTAGACAGGCATCAAAATCGTCAGAGCAAATAGAATGAAAGCTAAATGCACACCATTAACAAAATATATAGAATAGTAAGTATGTACAAGTAAAATAAAGAGTAATAAATCTGTGCAATCTAATAAACAGATAGACAGATAGATGATAGAGATAGATAGATTTATTCATTCATTCAACTGTATTTATTGAGCGCTTACTGTGTGCAGAGCACTGGACTAAGCGCTTGGGAAGTCCAAGTCGGCGACATATAGAGACGGTCCCTACCCAACAGCGGGCTCACAGTCTAGAAGGGGGAGACGGACAGCAAAACAAAAAACACGTAGACAGGCGTCAAAACCGTCAGAGCAAATAGAATGAAAGCTAAATGCACATTATTAACAAAATCAATAGAATAGTAAGTATGTACAAGTAAAATAAAGTGATAAATCTGTGCAATCTCTCATACACAGATAGATAGATTCATTCATTCATTCAGTCGTATTTATTGAGCGCTTACTATGTGCAGAGCACTGGACTAAGCGCTTGGGAAGTACAAGTCGGCGACACATAGAGACGGTCCCTACCCAACAGCGGGCTCACGGTCTAGAAGGGGGAGACGGACAGCAAAACAAAAAACACGTAGACAGGCGTCAAAACCGTCAGAGCAAATAGAATGAAAGCTAAATGCACATTATTAACAAAATCAATAGAATAGTAAGTATGTACAAGTAAAATAAAGAGTGATAAATCTGTGCAATCTCTCATACACAGATAGATTCATTCATTCATTCAATCGTATTTATTGAGCGCTTACTGTGTGCAGAGCACTGGACTAAGCGCTTGGGAAGGACAAGTCGGCGACATATAGAGACGGTCCCTACCCGACAATGGGTTCACAGTCTAGAAGGAGGAGACAGACAACAAAACAAAACATGTAGACAGGCGTCAAAATTGTCAGAGCTAATAGAATGAAAGCTAAATGCACATTATTAACAAAATATATAGAGTAGTAAGTATGTACAAGTAAAATAAAGAGTAATAAATCTGTGCAATCTCTCATACACAGATAGATTCATTCATTCATTCAAGCGTTTTTATTGAGCGCTTACTGTGTGCAGAGCACTGGACTAAGCGCTTGGGAAGTACAAGTCGGCAACATCTAGAGATGGTCCCTAACCAACAGCGGGCTCATAGTCTAGAAGGGGGAGACAGACAACAAAACAAAAAGCACGTAGACAGGTGTCAAAACCGTCAGAGCAAATAGAATGAAAGCTAAATGCACATTATTAACAAAATCAATAGAATAGTAAGTATGTACAAGTAAAATAAAGAGTGATAAATCTGTGCAATCTCTCATACACAGATTCATTCATTCATTCAATCATATTTATTGAGCACTTACTGTGTGCAATCAATCAATCAATCGTATTTATTGAGCGCTTACTATGTGCAGAGCACTGGACTAAGCGCTTGGGAAGTACAAGTCGGCGACACATAGAGACGGTCCCTACCCAACAGCGGGCTCACGGTCTAGAAGGGGGAGACGGACAGCAAAACAAAAAACACGTAGACAGGCGTCAAAACCGTCAGAGCAAATAGAATGAAAGCTAAATGCACATTATTAACAAAATCAATAGAATAGTAAGTATGTACAAGTAAAATAAAGAGTGATAAATCTGTGCAATCTCTCATACACAGATAGATTCATTCATTCATTCAATCGTATTTATTGAGCGCTTACTGTGTGCAGAGCACTGGACTAAGCGCTTGGGAAGGACAAGTCGGCGACATATAGAGACGGTCCCTACCCGACAATGGGTTCACAGTCTAGAAGGAGGAGACAGACAACAAAACAAAACATGTAGACAGGCGTCAAAATTGTCAGAGCTAATAGAATGAAAGCTAAATGCACATTATTAACAAAATATATAGAGTAGTAAGTATGTACAAGTAAAATAAAGAGTAATAAATCTGTGCAATCTCTCATACACAGATAGATTCATTCATTCATTCAAGCGTTTTTATTGAGCGCTTACTGTGTGCAGAGCACTGGACTAAGCGCTTGGGAAGTACAAGTCGGCAACATCTAGAGATGGTCCCTAACCAACAGCGGGCTCATAGTCTAGAAGGGGGAGACAGACAACAAAACAAAAAGCACGTAGACAGGTGTCAAAACCGTCAGAGCAAATAGAATGAAAGCTAAATGCACATTATTAACAAAATCAATAGAATAGTAAGTATGTACAAGTAAAATAAAGAGTGATAAATCTGTGCAATCTCTCATACACAGATTCATTCATTCATTCAATCATATTTATTGAGCACTTACTGTGTGCAATCAATCAATCAATCGTATTTATTGAGCGCTTACTATGTGCAGAGCACTGGACTAAGCGCTTGGGAAGTACAAGTCGGCACCATATAGCGACGGTCCCTACCCAACAGCGGGCTCACAGTCTAGAAGGGGGAGACGGACAACAAAACAAAAAACACGTAGACAGGCGTCAAAATCATCAGAGCAAATAGAATGAAAGCCAAATGCACATTATTAACAAAATAAATAGAATAGTAAGTATGTACAAGTAAAATAAAGAGTCATAAATCTGTGCAATCTCTCATACACAGATAGATAGATAGATTCATTCATTCATTCAATCGTATTTATTGAGCGCTTACTGTGTGCAGAGCACTGTACTAAGCGCTTGGGAAGTACAAGTCAGCGACGTATAGAGATGGTCCCTACCCAACAATGGGCTCACAGTCTAGAAGGGCGAGACAGACAACAAAACAAAACACATAGACAGGCGTCAAAATCGTCAGAGCAAATAGAATGAAAGCTAAATAATAATAATAATAATAATAATGATTGTATTTGTTAAGCCCTTACTATGTGCAAAGCATTGTTCTAAGTGCTGGGGGATACAAGGTGATGCACATTATTAACCAAATAAATAGAATAGTAAGTATGTACAAGTAAAATAAAGAGTGATAAATCTGTGCAATCTCTCATACACAGAGATAGATAGGTAGATAGATTCATTCATTCATTCAATCGTATTTATTGAGCGCTTACTGTGTGCAGAGCACTGGACTAAGCACTTGGAAAGTACAAGTCGGCGACATACAGAGACGGTCCCTACCCAACAGTGGGCTCACAGTCTAGAAGTGGGAGACGGACAACAAAACAAAACACGTAGACAGGCGTCAAAATCGTCAGAGCAAATAGAATGAAAGCCAAATGCAGATTATTAACAAAATAAATAGAATAGTAAGTATGTACAAGTAAAATAAAGAGTGATAAATCTGTGCAATCTCTCATACACAGATAGATAGATTCATTCATTCATTCATCGCATTTATTGAGTGTTTACTGTGTGCAGAGCACTGGACTAAGCGCTTGGGAAGTACAAGTTGGCGACATATAGAGACGGTCCCTACCCGACAATGGGTTCACAGTCTAGAAGGAGGAGACAGACAACAAAACAAGACATGTAGACAGGCGTCAAAACCATCAGAGCTAATAGAATGAAAGCTAAATGCACATTATTAACAAAATATGTAGAATAGTAAGTATGTACAAGTAAAATAAAGAGTAATAAATCTGTGCAATCTCTCATACACAGATAGATTCATTCATTCATTCAAGCGTTTTTATTGAGCGCTTACTGTGTGCAGAGCACTGGACTAAGCGCTTGGGAAGTACAAGTTGGCGACATATAGAGACGGTCCCTACCCAACAGTGGGCTCACAGTCTAGAAGGGGGAGACGGACAACAAAACAAAAAACACATAGACAGGTGTCAAAATTGTCAGAGCAAATAGAATGAAAGCTAAATAATAATAATAATAATAATAATGGTATTTGTTAAGCGCTTACTATGTGCAAAGCACTGTTCTAAGCACTGGGGTATACAAGGTGATGCACATTATTAACAAAATAAATAGAATAGTAAGTATGTACAAGTAAAATAAAGAGTGATAAATCTGTGCAATCTCTCATACACAGAGATAGATAGGTAGATAGATTCATTCATTCATTCAATCGTATTTATTGAGCGCTTACTGTGTGCAGAGCACTGGACTAAGCACTTGGAAAGTACAAGTCGGCGACATACAGAGACGGTCCCTACCCAACAGTGGGCTCACAGTCTAGAAGTGGGAGACGGACAACAAAACAAAACACGTAGACAGGCGTCAAAATCGTCAGAGCAAATAGAATGAAAGCTAAATGCACATCATTAACAAAATAAATAGAATAGTATGTACAAGTAAAATAAAGAGTGATAAATCTGTGCAATCTCTTATACACAGATAGATTCATTCATTCATTCAATCGCAGTTATTGAGCGCTTACTGTGTGCAGAGCACTATACTAAGCGCTTGGGAAGTACAGGTCGGCGACATATAGAGACGGTCCCTACCCGACAACGGGTTCACAGTCTAGAAGGAGGAGACAGACAACAAAACAAGACATGAAGACAGGCATCAAAACCGTCAGAGCTAATAGAATGAAAGCTAAATGCACATTATTAACAAAATATGTAGAATAGTAAGTATGTACAAGTAAAATAAAGAGTAATAAATCTGTGCAATCTCTCATACACAGATAGATAGAGAGATGATATAGATAGATCGGCGTGGGTCGGTCGTTGAGCCTCACTTGGTACATGTTTCCAGGACAGTTGGCGGCTGTGCCGGTTCTTTTCCCTTTCCAGATCTTCCAATCCCGCTATTCCTGCTCACACTCCCTGCCCATGGGATGCCACAAAGGGCTGGACCCCAAGATGATGGGTTGCCATGGAAACGGGGGCAGCGGATGGGCGGGCGGGGGGCCAAAGGGGCCGTAGCTCATCACAATGGGTTGACCATCATCATCATCATCATCAATCGTATTTATTGAGCGCTTACTGTGTGCAGAGCACTGTACTCAGCGCTTGGGAAGTCCAAGTTGGCAACATATAGAGACAGTCCCTACCCAACAGTGGGCTCACAGTCTAAAAGGGGGAGACAGACCAGTCACCCTGGGGTCCCCATGGGCGTTGGGCACCCACTCTTCCTTGGATTTTGTACATATCTATTCTATTTATTTTGTTAATATGTTTGGTTTTGTTCTGTCTCCCCCTTCTAGACTGTGAGCCCACTGTTGGGTAGGGACCGTCTCTATATGTTGCCAACTTGGACTTCCCAAGCGCTTAGTATAATGCTCGGCACACAGTAAGCGCTCAATAAATACGATTTAATGAATGAATGAATTTAATGAATGAATGAATGAAGCTATCTGTGTATGAGAAATTGCACAGATTTATCACTCTTTATTTTACTTGTTCATACTTCCTATTCTATTTATTTTGTTAATGTGCATTTAGCTTTCATTCTATTTGCTCGGCACACAGTAAGCACTCAATCACCATCATCAATCGTATTTATTGAGCGCTTACTATGTGCAGAGCACTGTACTAAGCACTTGGGAAGTACAAATTGGCAACATATAGAGACAGCCCCTACCCAACAGTGGACTCACAGTCTAAAAGGGGGAGACAGAGAACAAAACCAAACATACTAACAAAATAAATAGAATAGATATGTACAAATAAAATAAATAAATAAATAAATAGAGTAGAAAATAAATACGATTGATTGATTCATTGGATTTTGTCAAGCGAGTGCTCCCTCGCTCAACTCGCTTCCTCGAGAAGCGGCGTGGCTCAGTGGCAGGAGCCCGGGCTTGGGCATCATTCAATCTTCCTTCATTCAATCTTCAATCGTATTTATTGAGCGTATTTATTGAATCATTCATTCATTCATTTAATCTTCAATCGTATTTATTGAGCGCTTCCTGCGTGCAGAGCGCTGGACTAAGCGCTTGGGAAGTCCAAGTCGGCAACATCTAGAGACGGTCCCTACCCAACAGCGGGCTCACAGTCTAGAAGGGGGAGACAGAGAACAAAACCAAACATACTAACAAAATAGAATAAATAGGATAACTAAAGCCATCGTTATTATTACTCTAGTTTATTAGTGATGTGTATATAGCTATAATTCTATTTATTCTGATGGTATTGACACCTGTCTACTTGTTTTGTTGTCTGTCTCCCCCTTCTAGACTGTGAGCCCGTTGTTGGGTAGGGGCCCTCTCTAGATTCATTCATTCATTCATTCATTCATTCATTCATTCATTCATTCAATCGTATTTATTGAGCGCTTACTGCTTGCAGAGCGCTGGACTAAGCGCTTGGGAAGTCCAAGTCGGCAACATCTAGAGACGGTCCCTACCCAACAGCGGGCTCGCAGTCTAGAAGGGGGAGACAGACAACAAAACCAAACATATTAACAAAATAAAATAAACAGGATATCTACAGCCACCATTATTATTACTCTATTTTATTAGTGATGTGTATATAGCTATAATTCTATTTATTCTGATGGTATTCATTCATTCATTCATTCAATTGTATTTATTGAGCGCTTACTGTGTGCAGAGCACTGGACTAAGCGCTTCAGAAGTCCAAGTTTGCAACATCTAGAGCGCTTACTGTGTGCAGAGCACTGGACTAAGCGCTTGGGAAGTCCAAGTTGGCAACATCTAGAGACGGTCCCTACCCAACAGCAGACTCGTGGTCTAGAAGGGAGAGACAGACAACAAAACCAAACATATTAACAAAATAAAATAAATAACTAAAGCCATCGTTATTATTACTCTATTTTATTAGTGATGTGTATATAGCTATAATTCTATTTATTCTAATGGTATTCATTCATTCATTCATTCATTCATTCATTCAGTCGCATTTATTGAGCACTTACTGCATGCAGAGCGCTGGACTAAGCGCTTGGGAAGTCCAAGTCGGCAACATACGGAGACGGTCCCTACCCAACAGCGGGCTCGCGGTCTAGATGGGGGATACAGACAACAAAACCAAACACATTAACAAAATGAAATAAATCGGATAACTAAAGCCATCGTTATTATTACTCTATTTTATTAGTGATGTGTATACAGGTATAATTCTATTTATTCTGATGGTATTGACACCTGTCTACTTGTTTTGTTGCCCATATCCCCCTTCTAGACTGTGAGCCCATTGTTGGGTAGGGACCCTCTCTAGATGTTGACGACTTGTACTTCCCAAGCGCTTAGTCCAGTGCTCTGCACACAGTAAGTGCTCAAAAAATACGATTGAATGAATGAATGAGTGTGTAAATAAAATAAATAGAGTAATAAATACGTACAAACATATATACACATATATAGGTGCTGTGGGGAGGGGAAGGAGGTAAGGCCGGGGGGTGGGGATATACATATATGGGGATATACATATATCACCTGTATATATGTTTGTACGTATTTGTTACTCTATTTATTTATTTATTTATTTATTTTACTTGTACATATCTATTCTATTTATTTTATTTTGTTAGTATGTTTGGTTTTGTTCTCCGTCTCCCCCTTCTAGACTGTGAGCCCACTGTTGGGTAGGGACTGTCTCTAGATGTTGCCAACTTGTACTTCCCAAGCGCTTAGTACAGTGCTCTGCACACAGTAAGCGCTCAATAAATACAATTGATGATGATGATGATGATGGGGGGGGAGAGGAAGGAGGGGGCTCAGTGTGGGAAGGCCTCCTGGAGGAGGTGAGCTCTCAGTCGGGCTTTGAAGGGAGAGGTCATGGGTTCTAGTCCCTGCTCCACCACTTGTCAGCTGTATGACCTTGGGCAAGTCACTTCACTTCTCTGGGCCTCAGTTACCTCATCTGCAAAATGGGGATTAAAACTGTGAGCCCCCCGTGGGACAACCCGATCACCTTGTATCCTCCCAGTGCTTAGAACAGTGCTTTGCACATGGTAAGCGCTTAACAAACACCATTATTACTATTATTACTACTTTGTGCCAAGCACTGGGCTCAGAGCTGGGGCAGAACCAAGAGGTCCGCTTCCCATTTTAGAGATGAGGGGACTGAGGCTCAGAGAGGTTCACCCAATGAATACTAATGGCATTTATTAAGCACTTACTACATGCAAAGCACTGTTCTAAGCGCTGGGGAGGTTCCAAGGTGATCAGGTTGCCCCTCGTGGGGCTCACGGTCTTCATTCCCATTTTACAGATGAGAGAACTGAGGCCCAGAGAAGTGAAGCGACTAGTTAGGACAAGTCCAGGAGAAGCAGTGTGGCTCAGTGGAAAGAGCACGGGCTTCTAGACTGTGAGCCCGCTGTTGGGTAGGGACCGTCTCTCTATGTTGCCAACTTGGACTTCCCAAGCGCTTAGTCCAGTGCTCTGCACACAGTAAGCGCTCAATAAATACGATTGAATGAATGAATGAATGGAGTCAGAGGTCATGGGTTCAAATCCCGACTCCGCCAATTAGCTGTGTGACTTTGGGCAAGTCACTTCGCTTCTCTGGGCCTCAGTTCCCTCATCTGGAAAATGGGGATGAAGACTGTGAGCCCCCAGTGGGACAACCTGATCACCTTGGAACCTCCCCAGCGCTTAGAACAGGGCTTTGCACGTAGTAAGTGTCCCCTCCTTCCTCTCCCCCTCCTCCCACTCCCCACCCCCCCCACCTTACCTCCTTCCCCTCCCCACAGCACCTGTATATATGTATATATGTTCGTACAGATTTATTACTCTACTTATTTATTTATTTTACTTGTACATATTTATTCTATTTATTTTATTTTGTTAATATATTTTGTTTTGTTGTCTGTCTCCCCCTTCTAGACTGTGAGCCCGCTGTTGGGTAGGGACCGTCTCTATTTGTTGCCGACTTGGACTTCCCAAGGGCTTAGTACAGTGCTCTGCATATAGTAAGCGCTCAATAAATACGATTGAATGAACGAATGAATGTACATAGCTATAATTCAATCAATCAATCGTATTCATTGAGCGCTTACTGTGTGCAGAGCACTGTACTAAGCGCTTGGGAAGTACAAGTTGGCAACATATAGAGACAGTCCCTACCCAACAGTGGGCTTACAGTCTAAAAAGTCTATTTATTCTGATGGTATTGACACCTGCCTACTTGTTTTGTTGTCTGTCTCCCCCTTCTAGCCTGTGAGCCCGTTGTTGGGTAGGGTCCCTCTCTAGATGTTGACGACTTGGACATCCCAAGCGCTTAGTACAGTGCTCTGCATATAGTAAGCGCTCAATGAATACGATTGAATGAATGAATGAATTATTATTAAGTCCCTGATGAAAGTCTCAGAAATGGGTGAAAGCGCTTAGTTGATGCGAATAGTCGCAGTAGCTGTAGCAGTAGCAATAATAATAATAATAATGGTGTTTGTTAAGCGCTTACTATGTGCCAAGCGCTGTTCTAAGCACTGGGAGAGATACAAGGTGATCAGGTTGTCCCACGGGGGGCTCACAGTTTTAATGCCCCTTTGACAGATGAGGGAACTGAGGCCCAGAGAAGTGAAGTGGCTTGCCCAGGGTCACCCAGCTGACAAGTGGCGGAGCCGGGATTAGAACCCATGTCCTCTGTCTCCCAAGCCCGGGGTCTTTCCACTACAGCGGCAGTAGTAATAGTAGGAGCAGGAGCTCAATAAATAGGACTGAATGAATGAATTTGGGATTTCAAAAGACAGTTCAGGGAGAAAGCAAGAGCGGGGTTGCCACCTGCTGGATTATATGGCTAATATTATTATTATTAATAATAATAATGATAATAATAATGGTATTTATTAAGCACTTAATACAGGCAAAGCACTGTTCTAAGCGCTGGGGAGGTTACAAGGTGATCAGGTTGTCCCACGGGGGGCTCACAGTTCTAATCCTCATTTTACAGATGAGGTAACTGAGGCCCAGAGAATGATGACGATGATGATGATGGCATTTTATTAAGTGCCTACTATGTGCAAAGCACTGTTCTAAGCACTGGGGAGGTTACAAGGTGATCAGGTTGTCCCACGGGGGGCTCACAGTCTTAATCCCCATTTTACAGATGAGGGAACTGAGGCCCAGAGGAGTGAAGTGACTTGCCCAAAGTCACACAGCTGACATTTGGTGGAGCCGGGATTTGAACCCATGACCTCTGACTCCAAAGTCCAGGCTCTTCTCCACTGAGCCACGCTGCTTCTCACAGCTGGTTTCTAATCCTACTTGTTTTGTTGTCTGTCTCCCCCTTCTCGACTGTGAGCCCACTGCTGGGTAGGGACCGTCTCTATAGGTTGCCAACTTGTACTTCCCAAGCGCTTAGTCCAGTGCTCTGCACACATTAAGCGCTCAATGAATACGATTGAATGAATGATTGAATTAGAGCTCACCTCCTCCAGGAGGCCTTCCCACACTGAGCCCGCTCCTTCCTCTCCCCCTCCCCCCCACCCTAATAATAATAATAATAATAATGGTATTTATAAATGCCACCATTGTAATAATAATAATGGTTTTTATTAAGCGCTTACTATGTGCAAGGCACTGTTCTAAGCACTGGGGAGGATGCAAGGTGATCAGGTTGTCCCACACAGCACCTGTATATATGTATATATGTTTGTACGTATTTATTACTCTATTTATTTTACTTGTACATATTTATTCTATTTATTTTATTTTGTTAATATGTCCTCTGACTCCCGAGCCCGGGTTCTTTCCACTACAGCAGTAGTAGTAATAGTAGGAGCAGGAGCTCAATAAATAGGACAGCTCCTATGTAGTGCTCAATAAATACGTTTGACTGAATGGATCTGAATCAATCAATCAATCAATCATACTCTGAATGGAGTGCTTACTCTATGCAGATCATTGTAATAATAATAATAATAATAATAATAACGGCATTTATTAAGCGCTTACTATGTGCAAAGCACTCTTCTAAGCGCTGGGGAGGTTACAAGGTGATCCGGCACAGTTCAATGCTCTGCTCACAGTAAGCACTCAATAAATACGATTGAATGAATTGAGCTGAATGAATTGAGCGCTTACTGTGTGCAGAGCATTGTAATAATAATAATAATAGTGATGGCATTTATTAAGCACTTACTGTGTGCAAAGCACTGTTCTAAGCGCTGGGGAGGTTACAAGGTGATCCGGCAGAGCATAATGCTCTGCTCATAGTAAGCGCTCAACAAATACGATTGACTGAATTGAACTGAATGAATTGAGCGCTTACTGTGTGCAGAGCATTGTAACAATAATAATAATAATGATGGCATTTATAAAGCGCTTCCTATGTGCAAAGCACTGTTCTAAGCGCTGGGGAGGTTACAAGGTGATCCGGCAGAGTACAATGCTCTGCTCACAGTAAGCGCTCAATAAATACGATTGACTGAGTTGAATGAATTGAGCTCTTACTGTGTGCAGAGCATTGTAATAATAATAATAATAATGGCATTTATTAAGTGCTTACTATGTGCAAAGCACTGTTCTAAGTGCTGGGGAGGTTACAAGGTAACTAGGTGGTCCCCCAGGGGGCTCACAGTCTTAAACCCCCTTTTACAGATGAGGTAATTGAGGCACAAAGAAGTTAAGTGACTTGCCCAAAGTCACACAGCTAACAATTGGCTGAGCCGGGATTTGAACCCATGACCTCTGACTCCAAAGTCCGGACTCTTTCCACCGAGCCACGCTGATGCAGTAATCCAGTCGGGATGGGATGAGAGATTGAACGAGCAAGGTAACGGTTTGGATGGAGAGGAAAGGGCGGATCTTGGCGATGTTGCAGAGGTGAGACCGGCAGGTTTTGGTGATGGATTGGATGTGAGGGGTGAACGAGAGAGCGGAGTCGAGGATGACACCAAGGTTGCGGGCTTGTGAGACGGGAAGGATGGTAGTGCCGTCTACAGAGATGGGAAAGTCAGGGAGAGGGCAGGGTTTGGGAGGGAAGACAAGGAGTTCAGTCTTGGGCATGTTGAGTTTTAGGTGGCGGGCAGACATCCAGATGGAGATGTCCTGAAGGCAGGAGGAGATGCGAGCCTGGAGGGAGGGGGAGAGAGCAGGGGCAGAGATGGAGATCTGGGTGTCATCAGCGTAGAGATGATAGTTGAAGCCGTGGGAGCGAATGAGGTCACCGAGGGAGTGCGTGTAGATGGAGAACAGAAGGGGACCGAGCACTGAACCTTGGGGAACCCCCACAGTGAGAGGATGGGAGGGGGAGGAGGAGCCCGCAAAAGAGACTGAGAATGAACGACCTGAGAGATAAGAGGAGAACCAGGAGAGGACGGAGTCTGGGAAGCCAAGGTCAGATAGCGTGTTGAGGAGAAGGGGGTGGTCCACAGTGTCAAAGGCAGCCGAAAGGTCGAGGAGGATCAGGACAGAGTAGGAGCCGTTGGATTTGGCAAGCAGAAGGTCATCGGTGACCTTTGAGAGGGCAGTTTCCGTGGAGTGGAGGGGACGGAAGCCAGATTGGAAGGGATCAAGGAGAGAGTTGACGTTGAGGAATTCGAGGCAGCAGGTGTAGACGACTCATTCTAGGAGTTTGCAAAGGAAGGGTAGGAGGGAGATGGGGCGATAACTAGAAGGGGACGTGGGGTCAAGAGAGGGTATTTTTAGGATGGGGGAGATATGGGCATGTTTGAAGGCAGAGGGGAAGGAACCAGTGGAGAGTGAGCGGTTGAAGATGGAAGTTAAGGAGGGAAGAAGGGACGGAGAGAGAGATTTCATGAGATGAGAGGGAATGGGGTCGGAAGCACAGGTGGCCGGAGTAGCACTTGAGAGGAGGGAGGAGAGCTCCTCTGAGGATACCGCTGGGAAGGATGGGAGAGTTGCGGAGAGGGTTGAGAGCCGGGGGGTTGGAGAAGCAGGGGGAGTGACTTTGGGGAGCTCAGAGTGATGGAGTTAATTTTACTAATGAAGTAGGAGGCCAGATGGTTGGGGGTGAGGGATGGAGAATGGGCAAGAACCGGGGGCCTGAGAAGGGAGTTAAATGTACGGAAGAGCTGACAGGGATGATGGGCATGGATGTCAATAAGGGAGGAGAAATAGTTTTGCCTGGCAGAGGAGAGGGCTGAGTTAAGGCCCTTAACCTAAAACAGTAATAATAATAATAACACTGATGGTATTTGTTAATCGCTTACTATGTGCAAAGCACTGTTCTAAGCGTTGGGGAGGTTACAAGCTGATCAGGTTGTCCCACGGGGGGCTCACAGTCTTAATCCTGTTGGGTAGGGACCGTCTCTATACGTTGCTAACTTGTACTTTCCAAGCGCTTAGTACAGTGCTCTGCACACAGTAAGCGCTCAATAAATACGATTGAATGAATGAATACGATTGAATGAATCCTCCTCCTTCGTCATCACCTCCCCCTCCCCCCACCTTACCTCCTTTCCCTCCCCACAACAACACCTGTATTTATGTATATATGTTTGTACAGATTTATTCTATTTATTTTATTTATACATATTTATTCTATTTATTTTATTTTGTTAATATGTTCTGTCTTCTTGTCTGTCTCCCTCTTCTAGACTGTGAGCCCGCTGTTGGGTAGGGACTGTCTCTATATGTTGCCAACTTGGACTTCCCAAGCGCTTAGTCCAGTGCTCTGCACACAGTAAGCGCTCAATAAATCCCCCTCTCCCTCCCCCCATCTTACCTCCTTCCCTTCCCCACAGCACCAGTATATATGTTTGTACATATTTATTACTCTATTTATTTATTTATTTTACCTGTACCTATCTATTCTATTTATTTTATTTTGTTAGTATGTTTGGTTTTGTTCTCTGTCTCCCGCTTTTAGACTGTGAGCCCACTGTTGGGTAGGGACTGTCTCTATATGTTGCCAGCTTGGACTTCCCAAGCGCTTAGTACAGTGCTCTGCACACAGTAAGCGCTCAATAAATACGATTGATTGATTGATTCACCCCCATTTTCCAGATGAGGGAACTGAGGCCCAGAGAAGCAAAGTGACTTGCCCAAAGTCACACAGCTGACAAACGGCAGAGCCGGGATTAGAAGGACTCCCAAGCCCGGGCTCTTTTTCCACTGAGTCCCGCTGCTTGACGGGGGATGCTGGGAACCGATCTGTGAAGGCCTTTTTCCACTCCCTTCAATCAATCAATCAGCAATTAACCAGTCATATTTATTAAGCACCTATTGGGGGCAGGACACTGTACTAAGCGCTTGGAAGAATGCAACACAACAATATCATCATCATCAATCGTATTTATTGAGCGCTTACTGTGTGCAGAGCACCGTACTAAGCGTTTGGGAAGTACAAGTTGGCTCAGTGGAAAGAGCACAGGCTTTGGAGTCAGGGGTCACGGGTTCGAATCCCAGCTCCGCCAATCAGCTGTGTGACTTTGGGCAAATCACTTAACTTCTCTGTGCCCCAGTTCCCTCATCTGTAAAATGGGGATTAAGACTGTGAGCCCCCCGTGGGACAACCTGATCTCCTTGTAACCTCCCCAGCGCTTAGAACAGTGCTTTGCACATAGTAAGCGCTTAATAAATGCTATTATTATTATTACAAGTTGGCAACATCTAGAGACAGTCCCTACCCAACAGTGGGCTCACAGTCTAAAAGGGGGAGACAGAGAACAAAACCAAACATTATTTTACTTGTACATGGCTATTCTATTTATTTTATTTTGTTAGTATGTTTGGTTTTGTTCTCCGTCTCCCCCTTTTAGACTGTGAGCCCACTGTTGGGTAGGGACTGTCTCTAGATGTTGCCAATTTGTACTTCCCAAGCGCTTAGTACAGTGCTCTGCACATAGTAAGCGCTCAATAAATACGATTGATGATGATGATAATATATATAGAGAGAGAGCAGTATAGAAGAGCAGTATAGAAGAGAATATAGAAGAGCAGTATCGAGAGAAGCAGCACGGCTCAGTGGAAAGAGCACAGGCTTTGGAGTCAGGAGTAATGGGTTCGAATTCTGACTCTGCCACTGGTCAGCTGTGCAAATTTGGGCAAGTCACTTCACTTCTCTGGGCCTCAGTTCCCTGTAAAATGGGGATTAAGACTGTGAGCCCCCACCCACCCCCCACCGTGGGACAACCTGATCACCTTGTAACCTCCCCAGCGCTTAGAACAGTGCTTTGCACATAGTAAGCGCTTAATAAAGGCCATCATCATTATTATTAAGCGCGATTTAAAGCGGGATAGACTTCATTAGGTGTACTGTCCCAAGCGCTTAGTACAGTGCTCTGCCCATAGGGCCTCTTCCAATGCGCGGGCCCCCAGCTACTGAGAGCTCACCTCCTCCAGGAGGCCTTCCCAGACTGAGCCCCCCTTTTCCCTCTCCTCCTCCCCACAGCACTGGTGTATATTTGTACAGATTTATTACTCTCGATTTTATTCATGATGTGCATATTGAGAAGCAGCGTGGCTCAGTGGAAAGAGCCCGGGCTTTGGAGTCAGAGGTCGTGGGTTCAAATCCCGGCTCCGCCAATTGTCAGCTGTGGGATTTTGGGCAAGTCACTTCACTTCTCTGGGCCTCAGTTACCTCATCTGGAAAATGGGGATTAAGACTGTGAACCCCACATGGGACAACCTGATCACCTTGTAATCGCCCCAGCGCTTAAAACAGTGGTTTATATATAGTAAGTGCTTAATAAATGCCATTATTATTATTTGTACAGATTTATTAGTCTGTTGATTTTATTCATGATGTGTATATTGAGAAGCAGCGTGGCTCAGTGGAAAGAGCCCGGGCTTTGGAGTCAGAGGTCGTGGGTTCAAATCCCGGCTCCGCCACTTGTCAGCTGGGTGGCTTTGGGCAAGTCACTTAGCTTCACTGGGCCTCAGTTCCCTCATCTGGAAAATGGGGATTAAGACAGTGAGCCCCCCGTGGGACAACCTGATCACCTTATAACCTCCCCAGCACTTAGAACAGTGCTTTGCACATAGTAACTGCTTAATAAATGCCATTATTATTAGTAGTAGTACAGATTTATTACTCCGTTGATTTTATTCATGATGTATATATTGAGAAGCAGCATGGCTCAGTGGAAAGAGCCCGGGCTTTGGAGTCAGAGGTCGTGGGTTCAAATCCCGGCTCCGCCACTTGTCAGCTGGGTGGCTTTGGGCAAGTCACTTCACTTCTCTGGGCCTCAGTTTCCTCATCTGTAAAATGGGGATGAAGACGGTGAGCCCCCACCACGGGACAACCTGATCACCTTGTAACCTCCCCAGCGCTTAGAACAGTGCTTGGCACATAATAAGTGCTTAATGAATGCCATTATTATTATTATATAGCTATAATTCTATTTATTCTGATGGCATTGACACTTGTCTACATGTTTTGTTTTGTTATCTGTCTCCTCCCCTCTAGACTGTGAGCCCGTTGTTGGGTAGGGATTGTCTCTGTTACCGAATTGTACTTCCCAAGCGCTTAGTACAGTGCTCTGCACACAGTAAGCGCTCAATAAATACGATTGAATGAATGAATGAAAGCTCGCGAGACAAGGGGGGGGGGTGTCTTCCATTGCGCAGGCGCACACGTTCCCAGCTAGGTCAGGAGCGGAGAAAGCTCGCGAGATCGGGGACTAGCGCCCCAGATCCCCAGGTCCGGGCCGGGGAAAGCTCGCGAGATTAGGAGCTCTTCCACTGCGCAGGCGCCCAGGGGTCTAGAGCGAAGAAAGCTCGCGAGATGTTGGGGGGGGAAATTGGTCACCGCGCAGACGCTCCAGGTCCCCCGGGTCAGGCGCGGGGAAAGCTCGCGAGAGCAGGGGGCTCTTCTACTGCGCAGGCGCACAGGCCCCCAGGTACGGTGCGGAGCGAGGAAAGCTCGCGAGATGTGGAGGGGGCTAGGTCACCGCGCAGGCGCCCTAGGTTCCCAGGGACCGGCGCGGGGAAAGCTCGCGAGAGCAAGGGGCTCTTCTACTGCGCAGGCGCACAGGCCCCCGGTCGGGTGCGGAGCGAGGAAAGCTCGCGAGATCTGGGGGCTCAGTCACCGCGCAGGCGCCCCAGGTCCCTTCTAGACTGTGAGCCCACTGTTGGATAGCCACCGTCTCTATATGTTGCCAACTTGTACTTCCCAAGCGCTTAGTACAGTGCTCTGCACACAATAAGCGCTCAATAAATATGATTGAGCGATTCCCAGGGTCCGGGGCGGGGAAAGCTCGCGAGAACACGGGCTCTTCTACTGCGCAGGCGCGCAAGCCTCCGGCGGGGTGCGGAGCGAGGAAAGCTCGCGAGATGTGGGGGCTAGGTCACCGCGCAGGCGCACTAGGTCCTCAGGGTCCGGCGCGGGGAAAGCTCGCGAGAGCAGGGGCTCTTCTACTGCGCAGGCGTACAGGCCCGCGGCCGGGTCCGGAGCGAGGAAAGCTCGCGAGATCGGGGGGGGGGGGGCGCGCGCCTCGGTCACCGCGCAGGCGCACTACGTCCTCGGGGGTCCGGCGCGGGGAAAGCTCGCGAGAGCAGGCGGTGGTCCACGGCGCAGGCGCGTGCCTGCTTCTCCCTCAGTCCCGCCCCGAAGGAGGCGGAGGGGCGGGCCTGCCGGCCGGCGTCTTATCCCCTCCCCGAGCTCGCGAGAGTTGGTTTGTCGGCCCCGTCGGGTCCGGCCCCTCGTCCCGCGGTGGACGCCGGCCGGGCCGGGCCGGAGATGGGCGACCCCCGCCGCGGTGGGCCCGAGGCCCCGGGACGGCTGCCGGACCACGAGCGCCACCCTCAGGTAACGGACGGACCGACGGACACCCGCGACGCGCATGCGCCGGCCCCCACGAGCGCCCCCCAACGTCCACCTGCCCGCGAGCGCCCCCCAGCGTCCTCTCGCCCGCCCACGGGCGGCCCCCAGCGTCAGCCCTCGAGCGCCCCCCAGCGTCAGCCCTCGAGTGCCCTCAGCGCCCGCCCGCGAGCGCCCCCCAGCGTCAGTCCTCGAGCGCCCCCAGCGTACGTCCGCGAGCGCCCCCCAGCGTCTGCCCGCGAGCGCCCCGTAGCGTCAGCCCTCGAGCGCCTCCCAGCGTCAGTCCTCGTTCGCCCTCGAGCGCCTCCCAGCGTCCGCCCGTCAGCGAGCGCCCCCAGCGTACGTCCGCGAGCGCCCCCCAGCGTCAGCCCTCGAGTGCCCTCAGCGCCCATCCGCGAGCGCCCCCAGCGTCCCTCCGCCCGCGAGCGCCCCCCAGCGTCAGTCTTCGAGCGCCCCCAGCGTCTGCCCGTGAGCGCCCCCCAGCGTCAGCCCTCGAGCGCCCCCAGCGCCCGTCCGCCCGCGAGCGCCCCCCAGCGTCAGTCCTCGAGCGCCCCCAGCGTACGTCCGCGAGCGCCCCCCAGCGTCAGCCCTCGAGTGCCCTCACTGCCCGCCCGCGAGCGCCCCCTAGCGTCCGCCGAACCACCCGCGAGCGCCCCCCAGCGTCCGCTCTCGAACGCCCCCATTGTCCGCCCGCCCGCGGGCGCCCCCCAGCGTCCGCCCGCGAGCGCCCCCAGCGTACGTCCGCGAGCGCCCCCCAGTGCCAAGCTCGCTCTCTTCCTCCCTTCAAGGCCCTACTGAGAGCTCACCTCCTCCAGGAGGCCTTCCCAGACTGAGCCCCTTCCTTCCTCTCCCCCTCATCCCCCTCTCCATCCCCCCCATCTTACCTCCTGCCCTTCCCCACAGCACCTGTATATATGGATATATGTTTGTACATAGTTATTACTCTATTTATTTTACTTGCACATATCTATTCTATTTATCTTATTTTATTAGTATGTTTGGTTTTGTTCTCTGTTTCCCTCTTTTAGACTGTGAGCCCGCTGTTGGGTAGGGACCGTCCCTATGTGTTGCCAACTTGGACTTCCCGAGCGCTTAGTACAGTGCTCTGCGCACAGTAAGCGCTCAATAGATGCGACAATGAATGAAAGAGACGGAGAATGAGCGGCCGGAGAGCCAGGAGGAGAACCTAGACTGTGAGCCCGCTGTTGGGTAGGGACGGTCTCTATTTGCTGCCAACTTGGACTTACCGAGCGCTTAGTACAGTGCTCTACACACAGTAAGCTCTCAATAAGTATGACTGAATGAATGAGACGGAGAATGATCGGCCGGAGAGCTAGGAGGAGATCCTAGACTGTGAGCCCGCTGTTGGGTAGGGACCGTGTCTATGCGTTGCCAACTTGGACTTCCCAAGCGCTTAGTACAGTGCTCTGCACACAGTAAGCGCTCAATAAATATGACTGAATGAATGAGACGGAGAATGAGTGGCCGGAGAGCCAGGAGGAGAACCTAGCCTGTGAGCCCGCTGTTGGGTAGGGACCGTCCCTATATGTTGCCAACTTGGACTTACTGAGCGCTTAGTACAGTGCTCTGCACACAGTAAGCGCTCAATAGATACGACAATGAATGAAAGAGACGGAGAATGAGCGGCCGGAGAGCCAGGAGGAGAACCTAGACTGTGAGCCCACTGTTGGGTAGGGACCGTCCCTATATGTTGCCAACTTGGACTTACCGAGCGCTTAGTACAGTGCTCTGCACGCAGTCAGCACTCCATAAATATGATCGATTGAATGAATGAAAATTCTTTATTTTTTCCCAGACTGAGCCCCCTCCTTCCTCTCCCCCTCCTCTCCCTCTCCATCGCCGCCTCCTTACCTCCTTCCCCTCCCCACAGCACCTCTATATATGTTTGTACAGATTTATTACTCTATTTTATTTGTACATAATTACTCTATTTATTCTGTTAATATGTTTGGTTGTCTGTCTCCCTGTTCTAGACTGTGAGCCCGCTGTTGGGTAGGGACCGTCTCTATATGTTGCCAACTTGGACTTCCCAAGCGCTTAGTCCAGTGCTCTGCACACAGTAGGCGCTCAATAAGTACGATTGAATGAATAGTGACCGTCTCTATCTGTTGCCGAATTTTCCCAGGCGCTTAGTCCAGTGCTCTGCACACAGTAGGCGCTCAATAAATACGATTGAATGAATCTTTCTATCTATCTCTATCATCTATCTATCTGTGTATGAGAGGTTGCATAGATTTATTACTCATTATTTTACTTACATAGTACATAGTTACTATTCTCTTTATTTTGTTAATAATGTGCATTTAGCTTTCATTCTATTTATTCTGACGACTTGACACCCGTCCACATGTCTTGTTTTGTTGTGTCTCCCCCTTCTAGACTGTGAGCCCGCTGTTGGGTAGGGACCGTCTCTCTATGTTGCCGACTTGTACTTCCCAAGCGCTTAGCCCAGTGCTCTTCACACAGTAAGCGCTCAATAAATACGATCGAATGAATGAATGAATACCATCAGAATAAACAGAATTATAGCTATATACACATCACTAATAAAATAGAGTAATACACCGGAAGCACTCAATAAATACGATTGAATGAATGAATACCATCAGAATAAACAGAATTATAGCTTTATACACATCACTAATAAAATAGAGCAATACACCGGAAGCGCTCAATAAATACAATTGAATGAATGAATGAATGAATACCATCAGAATAACTAGAATGATAGCTATATACACATCACTAATAAAATAGAGCAATACACCAGAAGCGCTCAATAAATACGATTGAATGAATGAATGAATGAATACCATCAGAATAACTAGAATGATAGCTATATACACATCACTAATAAAATAGAGTAATACACCGGAAGCGCTCACTAAATACGATTGAATGAATGATTGAGTGAATACCATCAGAATAACTAGAATGATAGCTATATACACATCACTAATAAAATAGAATAATACACCGGAAGCGCTCACTAAATACGATTGAATGAATGATTGAGTGAATACCATCAGAATAACTAGAATGATAGCTATATACACATCACTAATAAAATAGAATAATACACCGGAAGCGCTCACTAAATACGATTGAATGAATGAATGAGTGAATACCAGCTGAATAAATGGAATGATAGCTATATACACATCACTAATAAAATAGAGTAATACACCGGAAGCGCTCAATAAATACGATTGAATGAATGAATGAATACCATCAGAATAACTAGAATGATAGCTATATACACATCACTAATAAAATAGAGTAATACCCCGGAAGCGCTCAGTAAATACGATCGACTGAATGAATGAATGAATACCATCAGAATAACTAGAATGATAGCTATATACACATCACTAATAAAATAGAGTAATACACCGGAAGCGCTCAATAAATACGATCGACTGAATGAATGAATGAGTACCATCAGAATAACTAGAATGATAGCTATATACACATCACTAATAAAATAGAGTAATACACCGGAAGCGCTCAATAAATACGATTGAATGAATGAATGAATACCATCAGAATAACTAGAATGATAGCTATATACACATCACTAATAAAATAGAGTAATACACCGGAAGCGCTCAATAAATACGATCGAATGAATGAATAAATGAATACCATCAGAATAACTAGAATGATAGCTATATACACATCACTAATAAAATAGAGTAATACCCCGGAAGCGCTCAGTAAATACGATCGACTGAATGAATGAATGAATACCATCAGAATAACTAGAATGATAGCTATATACACATCACTAATAAAATAGAGTAATACACCGGAAGCGCTCAATAAAAACGATCGAATGAATGAATGAATACCATCAGAATAACTAGAATGATAGCTATATACACATCACTAATAAAATAGAGTAATACACCTGAAGCGCTCAATAAATACGATCGAATGAATGAATGAATACCATCAGAATAACTAGAATGATAGCTATATACACATCACTAATAAAATAGAGTAATACACCGGAAGCGCTCAATAAAAACGATCGAATGAATGAATGAATACCATCAGAATAACTAGAATGATAGCTATATACACATCACTAATAAAATAGAGTAATACACCGGAAGCGCTCACTAAATACGATTGAACGAATGAATGAGTGAATACCAGCTGAATAAATGGAATGATAGCTATGTACACATCACTAATAAAATAGAGTAATACACCGGAAGTGCTCAATAAATACGATTGAATGAATGAATGAATGAATACCATCAGAATAACTGGAATGATAGCTATATGCACATCACTAATAAAATAGAGCAATACACCGGAAGCGCTCACTAAATACGATTGAATGAATGAATGAGTGAATACCAGCTGAATAAATGGAATGATAGCTATATACACATCACTAATAAAATAGAGTAATACACCGGAAGCGCTCAATAAATGCGATCGACTGAATGAATACCATGAGAATAACTAGAATGATAGCTATATACACGTCACTAATAAAATAGAGTAATACACCGGGAGCGCTCAATAAATGCGATCGACTGAATGAATGAATGAATACCACCAGAATAACTAGAATGATAGCTATATACACATCACTAATAAAACGATTGAATGCCAAGGAGGCCTGCCGCCCATCCGCGTCTCCCGTTTCTCCTCCCGCAGGGGTCGGCCCCGGGCAGCGGAGAGGTCAAGAGCCGGGCGGTGGTGAAGTATTCGGCCGCCCCGGCCCGGGCCGCCTTCGCCCAGCTCGAAGAGAAGACGGACCTCAAGCTGCCGCCCGCCAACTGGCTACGGGAAAGCGCCAAGCTGGGACCCGCCGGAACCACCATCCTTGGCACCGGGAAGAAGAGCAAACCCTTCTCCAGGTAACCGCCGCCGGCCCCTTCCGGGCCCCGGGGAAGGGCAGTAAATTCATTTATTCATTCATTCGATCGTGGGCAATGAATTCATTTATTCATTCATTCATCGGCGGCCCCTTCCGGGCCCCGGGGGAGGGCGGTAAATTCATTTATTCATTCATTCGATCGTGGGCAATGAATTCATTTATTCATTCATTCATTCGATCGTATTTGTTGGGCGCTTACTGTGTGCGGAGCACTGGACTAATACAGTCTATCATCTGTCAAGCGCTTAGTCCCGTGCTCTGCACACAGTAAGCGCTCGGTATTAATGATGTGCATTTACTCATTCATTCATTCGATCATATTGAGCGCTTACTGTGTGCAGAGCACTGGACTAATACAGTCTATCATCTATCCATCGAGTGCTTAGTCCAGTGCTCTGCACACAGTAAGCGCTCGGTATTAGTGATGTGCATTGATTCATTCATTCATTCGATCATATTGAGCACTTACTGTGTGCAGAGCACTGGACTAATACAGTCTAGCATCTATCTATCTAGTAAGCGCTTAGACAGTGCTCTGCACACAGTAAGCGCTCGGTATTAATAATGTGCATTTATTCATTCATTCATTCGATCGTATTGAGCGCTTACTGTGTGCAGAGCACTGGGCTAATACAGTCTATCATCTATCTATCTAGTAAGCGCTTAGACCAGTGCTCTGCACACAGTAAGCGCTCAGTATTAATGATGTGCATTGATTCATTCATTCATTCGATCGTATTGAGCGCTTACTGTGCGCAGAGCACTGGACTAATACTGTCTATCATCTATCTAGTAAGCGCTTAGTCCAGTGCTCTGCACACAGTAAGCGCTCGGTATTAATGATGTGCATTTATTCATTCATTCATTCGATCGTGTTGAGCACTTACTGTGTGCAGAGCACTGGACTACTACTATCATCTATCTAGTAAGCGCTTAGTCCAGTGCTCTGCACACAGTAAGCGCTCGGTATTAATGATGTGCATTGATTCACTCATTCATTCGATCATATTGAGCACTTACTGTGTGCAGAGCACTGGACTAATACAGCCTAGCATCTGTCTATCTAGTAAGCGCTTAGACCAGGGCTCTGCACACAGTAAGCGCTCAGTATTAATGATGTGCATTTATTCATTCATTCATTCATATTGAGCACTTACTGTGTGCAGAGCACTGGGCTAATACAGTCTATCATCTATCTATCTAGTAAGCGCTTAGTCCAGTGCTCTGCACACAGTAAGCGCTTGGTATTAATGATGTGCATTGATTCATTCATTCGATCGTATTGAGCGCTTACTGTGTGCAGAGCACTGGACTAATACAGTCTATCATCTATCGATCAAGTGCTTAGTCCAGTGCTCTGCACACAGTAAGCGCTCGGTATTAATGATGTGCATTTATTCATTCATTCATTCAATCATGTGCAGAGCACTGGACTAATACTGTCTATCATCTATCTAGTAAGCGCTTAGTCCAGTGCTCTGCACACAGTAAGCGCTCGGTATTAATGATGTGCATTTATTCATTCATTCATTCGATCGTATTGAGCACTTACTGTGTGCGGAGCACTGGACTAATACAATCTATCATCTATCTATTAAGCGCTTAGTCCAGTGCTCTGCACACAGTAAGCGCTCAGTATTAATGATGTGCATTGATTCATTCATTCATTTGATCGTATTTATTGAGCGCTTACTGTGTGCAGAGCACTGGACTAATGCAGTCTACCATCTATCTATTAAGCGCTTAGTCCAGTGCTCTGCACACAGTAAGCGCTCAGTATTAATGATGTGCACTTATTCATTCATTCATTCGAGCATATTGAGCGCTTACTGTGTGCAGAGCACTGGACTAATACTGTCTATCATCTATCTAGTAAGCGCTTAGTCCAGTGCTCTGCACACAGTAAGCGCTCAGTATTAATGATGTGCATTGATTCATTCATTCGATCATATTGAGCGCTTACTGTGTGCAGAGCACTGGACTAATACAATCTATCATCTATCTATTAAGCGCTTAGTCCAGTGCTCTGCACACAGTAAGCACTCAGTATTACTGATGTGCATTTATTCATTCATTCATTTGATCGTATTTATTGAGCGCTTACTGTGTGCAGAGCACTGGACTAATACAGTCTATCATCTATCTAGTAAGTGCTTAGACCAGGGCTCTGCACACAGTAAGCGCTCAGTATTAATGATGTGCATTCATTCATTCATTCATTCGATCGTATTGAGCACTTACTGTGTGCAGAGCACTGGACTAATACAGTCTATCATCTATCTATCTAGTAAGCGCTTAGTCCAGTGCTCTGCACACAGTAAGCGCTCAGTATTAATGATGTGCATTTATTCATTCATTCGATCGTATTGAGCGCTTACTGTGTGCAGAGCACTGGGCTAATACATTCTATCATCTATCTATCTAGTAAGCGCTTAGTCCAGTGCTCTGCACACAGTAAGCGCTCGGTATTAATGATGTGCATTGATTCATTCATTCATTCGATCGTATTTATTGGGTGCTTACTGTGTGCGGAGCACTGGACTAATATAATCTATCATCTATCTATCTCGTTGGGTAGGGACCGTCTCTATATGTTGCCAACTTGGACTTCCCAAGCTTAGTCCAGTGCTCTGCACACAGTAAGCGCTCAATAAATACGATTGATGATTGATTGATCTATCTATCTGTTAAGCCTTTAGTCCAGTGCTCCGCACTCAGTAAGTGCTCAATAAATAGGATTGAATGAGTCTGTATCTGTGAGAGATTGCACAGATGTATCACTCTTTATTTTACTTGTACATACTTACTATTCTATTTATTTTGTTAATGATGTGCATTTATTCATTCATTCATTGTCGTATTTATTGAGCCCTTACTGTGTGCAAAGCACTAATACAATCTATCATCCATCCATCTATCTATCTATCTATTAAGCGCTTAGTCCAGTGCTCTGCACAAAGTAAGCGCTCAATAAATACGATTGAATGACTCTATCTCTGTGTATGAGAGATTGCACAGATTTATGACTTTATTTTACTTGTACATACCTACTATTTATTTTGTTAATGATGTGCATTTATTCATTCATTCATTCGATCGTATTGAGCGCTTACTGTGTGCAGAGCACTGGACTAATACAATCTATCATCTGTCGATCAAGCGCTTAGTCCAGTGCTCTGCACACAGTAAGCGCTCAGTATTAACGATGTGCATTGATTCATTCATTCGATTGCATTGAGTGCTTACTGTGTGCGGAGCACTGGACTAATACAATCTATCATCTATCGATCAAACGCTTAGTCCAGTGCTCTGCACACAGTAAGCGCTCAGTATTAATGATGTGCATTTATTCATTCATTCATTCGATCATATTGAGCGCTTACTGTGTGCAGAGCACTGGACTAATACAATCTATCATGTATCTATGTATTAAGCGCTTAGTCCAGTGCTCTGCACACAGTAAGCGCTCAGTAAATACGATCGAATGAATCTATCTCTATCTGTGTATGAGAGATTGCACAGATTTATTACTCTTTATTTTCCTTGTACATACTATTCTATTTATTTTGTTAATGATGTGCATTTATTCATTCATTCATTCGATCGTATTTATCTCTGTGTATGAGAGATTGCACAGATTTATTACTTGTACATAGTTACTATTCTGTTTATTTTGTTAATGATGCGCATTCATTCATTCAGTCGTATTGAGCGCTTACTGTGTGCAGAGCACTGGGCTAATACAGTCTATCATCTATCTATCTAGTAAGCGCTTAGACCAGGGCTCTGCACACAGTAAGCGCTCAGTATTAATGATGTGCATTGATTCATTCATTCATTCGATCGTATTGAGCGCTTCCTGTGTGCAGAGCACTGGACTAATACAGTCTATCATCTATCTATCTAGTAAGCGCTTAGTCCAGTGCTCTGCACACAGTAAGCGCTCAGTATTAATGATGTGCATTGATTCATTCATTCATTCATTCGATCGTATTGAGCACTTACTGTGTGCGGAGCACTGGACTAATACAATGTATCATCTGTCTATTAAGCGCTTAGTCCAGTGCTCTGCACACGGTAAGCGCTCAGTAAATATGATTGAATGATTTTATCTCTGTGTATGAGAGATTGCACAGATTTATTACTCTTTATTTTACTTGTACATACTATTTATTTTGTTAATGATGTGCATTTATTTATATATTCATTCGATCATATTTATCTCTGTGTATGAGAGATTGCACAGATTTATTACACTTTATTCTACTTGCACATACTATTCTATTTATTTTGTTAATGATGTGCATTTATTCATTCGATCGTATTTATCTCTGTGTATGAGAGATTGCACAGATTTATTGTACATAGTTGCTATTCTATTTATTTTGTTGATGCACATTTATTCATTCATTCAGTCGTATTGAGCGCTTACTGTGTGCAGAGCACTGGACTGATACAGTCTATCATCTATCTATCTGGTAAGCGCTTAGATCAGGGCTCTGCACACAGTAAGCGCTCAGTATTAATGATGTGCATTTATTCATTCATTCATTTGATCATATTGAGCGCTTACTGTGTGCAGAGCACTGGACTAATACAATCTATCATCTATCTTGTAAGCGCTTGGTCCAGTGCTCTGCACACAGTAAGTGCTCGGTATTAATGATGTGCATTGATTCATTCATTCATTCGATCGTATTGAGCACTTACTGTGTGCAGAGCACTGGACTAATACAGTCTATCATCTATGTAGTAAGCGCTTAGTCCAGTGCTCTGCACACAGTAAGCGCTCAGTATTACTGATGTGCATTTATTCATTCATTCATTTGATCGTATTGAGCACTTACTGTGTGCGGAGCACTGGACTAATACAATCTATCATCTATCTATTAAGCGCTTAGTCCAGTGCTCTGCACACAGTAAGCGCTCAGTATTACTGATGTGCATTCATTCATTCATTTGATCGTATTTATTGAGCGCTTACTGTGTGCAGAGCACTGGACTAATACAATCTACCATCTATCTATTAAGCGCTTAGTCCAGTGCTCTGCACACAGTAAGCGCTCAGTATTAATGATGTGCATTTATTCATTCATTCATTCGATCATATTGAGCACTTACTGTGTGCTGAGCACTGGACTAATACAATCTATCGTCTATCTATCTATTAAGCACTTAGTCCAGTGCTCTGCACACAGTAAGCGCTCAGTAAATACGATTGAATGAATCTATCTGTGTATGAGAGATTGCACAGATTTATTACTCTTTATTTTACTTGTACATACTATTCTATTAATTTTGTTAATGATGTACGTTCATTCATTCGATCGTATTTTCCTATCTGTGAGAGATTGCACAGTTTTATTACTTGTACATAATTACTATTCTATTTATTTTGTTAATGATGTGCATTAATTCATTCATTCAATCGTATTGAGTGTTTACTGTGTGCAGAGCACTGGACTAATGCAGTCTATCATCTATCTATCAAGCGCTTAGTCCAGTGCTCTGCATACAGTAAGCTCTCAGTATTAATGATGTGCATTCATTCATTCATTCGATTGTATTTATTGAGCGCTTACTGTGTGCAGAGCACTGGAGTAATGCAATCTACCATCTGTCTATTAAGCGCTTAGTCCAGTGCTCTGCACACAGTAAGCATTCAATAAATACTATTGAATCTGTCTCTCTCTGTGTATGAGAGATTGCACAGATTTATGACTATTTTTTTACTTGTACATACTTACTATTCTTTTTATTTTGTTAATGGTGTGCATTTATTCATCCATTCAGTCAGTCAGTCATATTTATTGAGCACTTACTGTGTGCAGAGCACTGGACTAATACAATCTATCATCTATCTATCAAGCGCTTAGTCCAGTGCTCTGCACACAGTAAGCGCTCAGTAAATACGATTGAATGAATCTATCTCTGTGTATGAGATTGCACAGATTTATGACTCTTTATTTTACTTGTACATACTATTCTGTTTATTTTGTTAATGATGTGCATTTATTCATTCATTCATTCGATCGTATTTATCTCTATCTGTGTATGAGAGATTGCACAGATTTATTGTACATAGTTACTGTTCTATTTTGTTAATGATGCACATTTATTCATTCATTCAATCGTATTGAGCGCTTACTGTGTGCAGAGCACTGGACTAATACAATCTATCATCTATCTATTAAGCGCTTAGTCCAGTGCTCTGCACACAGTAAGTGCTCAGTAAATGTGATTGAATGAATCTATCTCTATCGGTGTATGAGAGATTGCACAGATTTATTACTCTTTATTTTACTTGTACATACTATTCTATTTATTTTGTTAATGATGTGCATTCATTCATTCATTCGATCGTGTTTATCTCTATCTGTGTATGAGAGATTGCACAGATTTATTACTTGTACATAGTTACTATTCTATTTATTTTGTTAATGATGCACATTTATTCATTCAGTCGTATTGAGCGCTTACTGTGTGCAGAGCACTGGACTAATGCAATCTATCATCTATCTATTAAGTGCTTAGTCCAGTGCTCTACACACAGTAAGCGCTCAGTGTTAATGATGTGCATTGATTCATTCATTCATTCGATCATATTGAGCGCTTACTGTGTGCAGAGCACTAGGCTAATACAGTCTTATCATCTATCTATCTAGTAAGCACTTAGTCTAGTGCTCTGCACACAGTAAGCGTTCAATAAATACGATTGATTCTGTCTCTGTGTATGAGAGATTGCACAGATTTATGACTCTTTATTTTCCTTGTACATACTATTCATTTTGTTAATGATGTGCATTTATTCATTCATTCGATCGTATTTATCTCTATCTCTGTATGAGAGGTTGCACAGATTTATTACTTGTACATAGTTACTATTCTTTTATTTTGTTAATGATGTGCATTCATTCATTCAGTCGTATTGAGCGCTTACTGTGTGCAGAGCACTGGACTAAGCGCTTACTAGATAGATGCTAGACTGTATTAGCCCAGTGCTCTGCACACAGTAAGTGCTCAATATGATTGAATGAATGAATGAATGAATAAATGCACATCATTAATACTGAGCGCTTACTGTGTGCAGAGCACTGGACTAAGCGCTTACTAGATAGATGGTAGATTGTATTAGTCCAGTGCTCTGCACACAGTAAGCGCTCATTATGATCGAATGAATGAATGAATAAATGCACATCATTAATACCGAGCACTTACTGTGTGCAGAGCACTGGACTAAGCGCTTGATCAATAGATGATAGATAGTATTAGTTCAGTGCTTTGCACACAGTAAGCGCTCAATGTGATCGAATGAATGAATGAATAAATGCACATCATTAATACTGAGCGCTTACTGTGTGCAGAGCACTGGACTAAGCGCTTGATAGATGATAGATTGTATTAGTCCAGTGCTCTGCGCACAGTAAGCGCTCAATATGATTGAATGAATGAATGAATAAATGCACATCATTAATACTGAGCGCTTACTGTGTGCAGAGCACTGGACTAATACAATCTACCATCTATGTATTAAGCACTTAGTGTGTGCAGAGCACTGGACTAAGCGCTTACTACATAGATGATAGATTGTATTAGTCCAGTGCTCTGCACACAGTAAGTGCTCAATATGATCGAATGAATGAATGAATCAATGCACATCATTAATACCGAGCGCTTACTGTGTGCAGAGCACTGGACTAAGCGATTGATCGATAGATGATAGATTGTATTAGTTCAGTGCTCTGCACACAGTAAGCGCTCAATACGATCGAAAGAATGAATGAATCAATGCACATCATTAATACCGAGCGCTTACTGTGTGCAGAGCACTGGACTAAGCGCTTAATAGATGATAGACTGTATTAGTCCAGTGCCCTGCACACAGTAAGCGCTCAATACGATCGAATGAATGAATGAATCAATGCACATCATTAATACTGAGCGCTTACTGTGTGCAGAGCACTGGACTAAGCGCTTACTAGATAGATAGATGATAGACTGTATTAGCCCAGTGCTCTGCACACAGTAAGCGCTCAATATGAATGAATGAATGAATCAGTGCACATCATTAATACTGAGTGCTTACTGTGTGCAGAGCAGTGGACTAAGCGCTTGATCGATAGATGATAGACTGTATTAGTCCAGTGCTCTGCACATAGTAAGCACTCAATATGATCGAATGAATGAATGAATAAATGCACTTCATTAATACTGAGCGCTTACTGTGTGCAGAGCACTGGCCTAAGCGCTTGATAGATGATAGATTGTATTAGCCCAGTGCTCTGCACACAGTAAGCGCTCAATACGATCGAATGAATGAATGAATAAAGGCACATCATTAATACTGAGCGCTTACTGTGTGCAGAGCACTGGACTAAGCGCTTAATACATAGCTGGTAGACTGTATTAGTCCAGTGCTCTGCACACAGTAAGTGCTCAATACGATCGAATGAATGAATGAATAAATGCACATCATTAATACTGAGCGCTTACTGTGTGCAGAGCAGTGGACTAAGCGCTTGATCGATAGATGATAGACTGTATTAGTCCAGTGCTCTGCACATAGTAAGCACTCAATATGATCGAATGAATGAATGAATAAATGCACTTCATTAATACTGAGCGCTTACTGTGTGCAGAGCACTGGCCTAAGCGCTTGATAGATGATAGATTGTATTAGCCCAGTGCTCTGCACACAGTAAGCGCTCAATACGATCGAATGAATGAATGAATAAAGGCACATCATTAATACTGAGCGCTTACTGTGTGCAGAGCACTGGACTAAGTACTTAATACATAGCTGGTAGACTGCATTAGTCCAGTGCTCTGCACACAGTAAGTGCTCAATACGATCGAATGAATGAATGAATAAATGCACATCATTAATACTGAGCGCTTACTGTGTGCAGAGCAGTGGACTAAGCGCTTGATCGATAGATGATAGACTGTATTAGTCCAGTGCTCTGCACATAGTAAGCACTCAATATGATCGAATGAATGAATGAATAAATGCACTTCATTAATACTGAGCGCTTACTGTGTGCAGAGCACTGGCCTAAGCGCTTGATAGATGATAGATTGTATTAGCCCAGTGCTCTGCACACAGTAAGCGCTCAATATGATCGAATGAATGAATGAATAAAGGCACATCATTAATACTGAGCGCTTACTGTGTGCAGAGCACTGGACTAAGCGCTTAATACATAGCTGGTAGACTGTATTAGTCCAGTGTCCAGTCACCCAGCTGACAGTTGGCAGAGCCGGGATTTGAACCCATGACCTCCGACTCCAAAGCCTGGGCTCTTTCCACTGGGCCACGCTGCTTCTCTGATCATCAAGATTGGGTAGAGACGAAAGGGAGGCGAGGTGGGGTGTGAGGCGCTCAGAAAGATGCTTACTGGGTGCGGAGCACTGTACTAAGCGCTTGGGAAGTCCAAGTTGGCAACATCTAGAGACGGTCCCTACCCAACGGCGGGCTCACAGTCTAGAAGGGGGAGACAGACAACAAAACATATTAGAGAAGCAAAGAAATGAGAAGCAGCGTGGCCCAGTGGAAAGAGCCCGGGCTTTGGAGTCCGAGGTCACGGGTTCAAATCCCGGCTCCGCCACCTGTCAGCTGGGTGACTTTGGGCAAGTCACTTCACTTCTCTGGGCCTCAGTGACCTCGTCTGTAAAATGGGGATTAAGACTGAGCCCCCCGTGGGGCAACCTGATCACCTTGCAACCTCCCCAGCGCTTAGAACAGTGCTTGGCACATAGTAAGCACTTAATAAATGCCATTATTATTATTATTATCCTCGACTCCGCTCTCTTATTCAGCCTACATATACAGTCCGTCCATAACCTAATAATAATAATAATAATGATGGCATTTATTAAGTGCTTACTACTTTAGAGAAGCAGAGTGGCTCAGTGGAAAGAGCCCGGGCTTTAGAGTCGGTGGTCATGGGTTCAAATCCCGGCTCTGCCAACTGTCAGCTGTGTGACTCTGGGCAAGTCGCTTCACTTCTCTGGGCCTCAGTTCCTTCACCTGTAAAATGGGGATGAAGACTGTGAGCCCCACGTGGGACAACCCGATCACCTTGTAACCCTCCCAGTGCTTAGAGCAGTGCTTTGCACGTAGTAAGCGCTTAATAAATGCCATCATTATTATTATTAAGTCGCTTCACTTCTCTGGGCCTCAGTTCCCTCATCTGGAAAATGGGGATGAAGACTGTGAGCCCCCCGTGGGACAACCTGATCACCTTGTAACCTCCCCAGTGCTTAGAACAGTGCTTGGCACATAGTAAGCGCTTAATAAATGCCATTATTATTATCATTATCATTATTAACAAAATAAAATAAATAGAATAAATATGTGCAAAAAAAATAATAGAGTAGTTAATACGTGCAAACGTATACAGGTGCTGTGGGGAGGGGAAGGAGGTAAGGCGGCGGGGGAGGAGGACTGTGAGCCCGCTGTTGGGTAGGGACTGTCTCTATGTGTTGCTGACTTGGACTTCCCAAGTGCTTAGTACAGTGCTCTGCACACAGTAAGCGCTCAATAAATACGATTGATTGAGAGGAAGGAGGTGGCTGAGTGTGGGAAGGCCTCCTGGAGGAGGTGAGCTCTCAGTAGGGCTTTGAAGGGAGGAAGAGAGTGAGCTTGGTGGATGGGCGGAGGGAGGAAATTCCAGGCCAGGGGGAGGATGTGGGCCGGGGGTCGATGGCGGGACAGGCGAGAGCGAGGTACGGTGAGGAGATTAGCGGTGGAGGAGCGGAGGGTGCGGGCTGGGCTGGAGAAGGACAGAAGGGAGGGAGGAATGGCCTCCCTCTGCCCATCCGCCAAGCTCGCTCTCTTCCTCCCTTCATGGCCCTGCTGAGAGCTCACCTCCTCCGGGAGGCCTTCCCACACTGAGCCCCCTCCTTCCTCTCCCCCTCGTCCCCCTCTCCATCCCCCCATCTTACCTCCTTCCCTTCCCCACAGCACCTGGATATATGTAGATATGTTTGTACAGATTTATTACTCTATTTTACTTGTACATGTCTATCCTAATTATTTTATTTTGTTAGTATGTTCGGTTTTGTTCTCCGTCTCCCCCTTTTAGACTGTGAGCCCACTGTTGGGTAGGGACTGGCTCTAGAGGTTGCCAATTTGTGCTTCCCAAGCGCTTAGTACGGTGCTCTGCACACAGTAAGCGCTCAATAAATACGATTGATGATGATGATGAGAAGGAGAGAAAGGACGTGAGGTAGGAGGGGGCGAGGGGATGGACAGCCTGGAAGCCCAGGGGGAGGAGTTTTTGCTCGTAAAAGTTTTGGAGACGCCCTTGAGCCTCCCCCCAGGCATTCCGGGCCCCGGTGTTGGTCATTCATTCATTCATTCATTCACTCAATCGTATTTATTGAGCGCTTTCTGTGTGCAGAGCACTGGACTAAGCGCTTAAGGGCCTGGTTGGCCTCCAGGGCGACGCAGGTCAAATCAGATCGAACAGTCGGTGGTATTTGTTGAGCGCCGCCTGTGCGCAGAGCCCCGGTCTAAGCGCCCGGGAGAGTCCACCACGGCGGACAAGCTCCCCGCCCACACGAGTGGAAACACACTTCCATTCATTCCTTCAATCGTATTTATTGAGCGCTTACCGTGTGCAGAGCACTGGACTAAGCGCTTGGGAAGTCCAAGTTGGCAACATATAGAGATGGTCCCTACCCAACAGCGGGCTCGCAGTCTAGAAAGGGAAGACAGACAACAAAACAATCAATCAATCATATTTATTGAGCGCTTACCGTGTGCAGAGCACTGGACTAAGCGCTTGGGAAGTCCAAGTTGGCAACATATAGAGATGGTCCCTACCCAACAGCGGGCTCACAGTCTAGAAGGGGGAGACAGACAACAAAACAATCAATCAATCGTATTTATTGAGCGCTTACCGTGTGCAGAGCACTGGACTAAGCGCTTGGGAAGTACAAGTTGGCAACATATAGAGATGGTCCCTACCCAACAGCGGGCTCGCAGTCTAGAAGGGGGAGACAGACAACAAAACAATCAATCAATCAATCAATCGTATTTATTGAGCGCTTACCGTGTGCAGAGCACTGTAGTAAGCGCTTGGGAAGTCCAAGTTGGCAACACACAGAGCCGGTCCCTACCCAACCACGGGCTCACGGTCTAGAAGGGGGAGACAGACAACAAAACAAAACATGTTAATAGAATAAAATAGATAGAATAAATATGTACAAGTTAAATAAATAAATAGAGTAATGGGTGGGTAATAGACAAGTAATAGGCGATAATAGTTAATAATAGATAATAATATACTATATAATAATAATAGATAATATAATAGATAATAATAATAATATAATGATAATAGATAATAGATAATAATAGTCACCTATTATTCTAGGTGACTTCCATCGCGGAGTTGCTCCGCCCAGGACTCACATCGCGGTGAAGCGCGTATTCTATTTATTTTATTTTGTTAATATGTTTGGTTTTGTTGTCCGTCTCCCCCTTCTAGACTGTGAGCCCGCTGTTGGGTAGGGACCGTCTCTAGATGTTGCCAACTTGGACTTCCCAGGCGCTTAGTCCGGTGCTCTGCACGCAGTAAGCGCTCAATAAATGCGATTGATTGATGGATCGATCCGAGCGTTTTCCTCTAGAAACCCCGTTGTGACTCCTGGCCCCGTTTTGTCTTTTCTCCCCGTCCCCCCCCCCCACCAGTTTCGGGATGGCGTACGACTTCATCGACTCCGTCGGGAACGACGTGGACGTCGTGTCCGATTCCGAGGTACGTGGATTCCGGGTTCGGCGTGGCGACGAGCCGCCCGCCGGCACGTTGCCCGCTGTCGTAGGGCAGGCGGCGGGGCAGACGCGATGATCCGGAGAGAGGGTGAGGAGGGGAGAAAATGGGGTTAATAATAATAATAATAATAATAATGATGGCATTTGTTAAGCGCTTACTATGTGCAAAGCACTGTTCTAAGCACTTGGGGGGATACAAGGTGATCAAGGTGTCCCCCGTGGGGCTCACAGTCTTCATCCCCGTTTTACAGATGAGGTCACTGAGGCTCAGAGAAGTGAAGTGACTTGCCCAAGGTCACACACCTGACAGGTGGCAGAGTCGGGATTCGAACCCGTGCCCTCCGACTCCAAAGCCCGGGCTCTTCCCACTGAGCCACGCTGCTTGGGAAACAGTCGGACTCTATCAGGGTGAAATAACCGAATAAGTCACATCAGCCTTAGAGAAGCAGAGTGGCTCAGTGGGAAGAGCCCGGGCTTTGGAGTCGGAGGTCATGGGTTCAAATCCCGGCTCTGCCGCCTGTCAGCCGTCGCGCAAGTCACTTCACTTCTCTGGGCCTCAGTGACCTCGTTTGTAAAATGAGGATGAAGACTGTGAGCCCCCCAACTCGCCCGGTCTCTGATTCCCAACGTCTCATGGCCGACGGAACCGGGATGCAGGGAATGTGTCTCCCATCTCTTCATTCGTTCAATCGTATTTATTGAGCGCTTACTGTGTGCAGAGCACTGGACTAAGCGCTTGGGAAGTCCAAGTTGGCAACATCTAGAGACGGTCCCTACCCAACAGCGGGTTCGCAGTCTAGAAGGGGGAGACAGAGAACAAAACCAAACATGTTAACCAAAGAAAATAAATGGAATAAATATGTACAAATAAACTAAATAAATATAGAGATGGTCCCTACCCAACAGGAGGCTCACAGTCTAGAAGGGGGAGACAGACAACAAAACCAAACATATTAACAAAGTAAAATAAATAGGTATGTACAAGTAAAATCAATCAATAAATAGAGTAATAAATCCGTACAAACATATATCCATATATACAGGTGCTATGGGGAAGGGAAGGAGGTAAGGCGGGGGGGATGGAGAGGGGAAGGAGGGGGCTGAGTGTGGGAAGGCCTCCTGGAGGAGGTGAGCTCTCAGTAGGGCTTTGAAGGGAGGAAGAGAGCGAGCTTGGCGGAGGGGCAGAGGGATTGGGGGCATTCCGGGCCCGGGGGATGACGTGGGCCGGGGGTCGACGGCGGGACAGGCGAGAGCGAGGTACAATCAATCAATCAATCGTATTTATTGAGCGCTGACTGTGTGCAGAGCACTGGACTAAGCGCTTGGGAAGTCCAAGTCAGCAACATCTAGAGACGGTCCTTACCCAACAGCGGGCTCAGTCTAGAAGGGGGAGACAGAGAACAAAACCAAACATATTAACAAAATAAAATAAATAGAATAGATATGTACAAGTAAAATCAATCAATAAATAGAGTAATAAATCCGTACAAACATATATACATATACACAGGTGCTTTGGGGAGGGGAAGGAGGTAAGGCGGGGGAGATGGAGAGGGGGAGGAGGGGCAGAGGAATCAATCAATCAGTCATATTTATCGAGCGCTGACTGTGTGCAGAGCACTGGACTAAGCGCCTGGGAAGTCCAAGTCGGCAACATCTAGAGACGGTCCCTCCCCGACAGCGGGCTCACTGTCTAGAAGGGGGAGACAGAGAACAAAACCAAACATATTAACACAATAAAATAAATAGAATAGATATGTACAAGTAAAATCAATCAATAAATAGAGTAATAAATCCGTACAAACATATATACATATACACAGGTGCTGTGGGGAAGGGAAGGACGTAAGGCGGGGGGGATGGAGAGGGGGAGGAGGGGAGAGGAATCAATCAATCAGTCCTATTTATTGAGCGCTTACTGTGTGCAGAACACTGGACTAAGCGCTTGGGAAGTGCAAGTCGGCAACATCTAGACACGGTCCCTCCCCGACAGCGGGCTCACTGTCTAGAAGGGGGAGACAGAGAACAAAACAAAGCATGTTAACCAAATAAAATCAATAGAATAGATATGTCCAAGTAAAATAAATAAATAAATAGAGTAATAAATCTGTACAAGCATCTATACAGGTGCTGTGGGGAAGGGAAGGAGGTAAGGCGGGGGGGATGGAGAGGGGAAGGAGGGGGCTCAGTCTGGGAATCAATCAATCAATCGTATTTATTGAGCGCCTACTGTGTGCAGAGCACTGGACTAAGCGCTTGGGAAGTCCAAGTCGGCAACATCTAGAGATGGTCCCTCCCCAACAGTGGGCTCACAGTCTAGAAGGGGGAGACAGAGAACAAAACCAAACATATTAACAAAATAAAATAAATAGAATAGATATGTACAAGTAAAATAAATGAATAAATAAATAGAGTAATGAATCCGTACAAGCATCTATACAGGTGCTGTGGGGAAGGGAAGGAGGTAAGGCGGGGGGGATGAGGAGGGGGAGAGGAATAAATTAATCAATCGTATTTATTGAGCGCTTACTGTGTGCCGAGCACTGGGCTAAGCGCTTGGGAAGTCCAAGTCGGCAACATCTAGAGACGGTCCCTCCCCGACAGCGGGCTCACGGTCTAGAAGGGGGAGACAGAGAACAAAACCAAGCATGTTAACCAAATAAAATCAATAGAATAGATATGTCCAAGCAAAATAAATAAATAAATAGAGTAATAAATCCGTACAAGCATCTATACAGGTGCTGTGGGGAAGGGAAGGAGGTAAGGCGGGGGGGCGGATGGAGAGGGGGACGAGGGGGAGAGGAAGGAAGGGGCTCAGTCTGGGAACAGTGAGGAGGTGAGCGGCCCGGGCTCTTGCTGCTAAACGTCGCTGCTCCTCAGATCCATCCTTTTTGGGTCGGGGTCCACCGATCCCCCTTTGGCGTCCCGAGAGCCGGCTGGAGGAGAGTTCTTCTAGACCGTGAGCCCACTGTTGGGTAGGGACCGTCTCGATATGTTGCCAGTTTGTCCTTCCCAAGCGCTTAGTCCAGTGCTCTGCACACAGGAAGCGCTCAACAAATATGAATGAATAATAATCATAATGATGATGGCATTTGTTAAGCGCTTACTAGGTGCCAAGCACTGTTCTGAGCGCTGGGGAGGTTACAGGGTGATCAGGTTGTCCCCCGGGGGGCTCACAGTCTTAGTCCCCATTTTCCAGATGAGATAACTGAGGCCCAGAGCAGTGAAGTGACTTGCCCAAAGTCACCCAGCCGACAGTTGGCGGAGCCGGGATATGAACCCATGACCTCTGACTCCAAAGCCCGGGCTCTTTTCCTCCGAGCAACGCTGCTTCTCGAATGAATGTTATCAATCAATCAATCGTATTTATCGAGCGCTTACTGTGTGCAGAGCACTGTACTAAGCGCTTGGGAAGTCCAAGTTGGCAACATATAGAGCCAGTCCCTACCCAACAGTGGGCTCACAGTCTAAAAGAGGGAGACAGAGAACAAAACCAAACGTACCAACAAAATAAAATAAATAGAATAGATAGGTACAAGTAAAATAAATAAATAACTAGAGTAATAAATCCGTACAAACATATATACATATAAGCAGGTGCTGTGGGGAAGGGAAGGAGGTAAGATGGGGGGGATGTCTCCCCCTACTAGACTGAGCCCGCTATGCTGTGCGACCTTGGGCAAGTCACTTAACTTCTCTGAGCCTCAGTTCCCTCATCTGTAAAATGAGGATTAAGACTGCGAGCCCCCCGTGGGACAACCTGATCCCATTGTATCCCCCCAGCGCTTAGAACAGCGCTTTGCACATAGTAAGCGCTTAACAAATGCCATCGTTATTTTTTATTATTTATTGGGTAGGGACCGTCTTTAGATGTTGCCAACTTGGACTTCACAAGCGCTTAGTCCAGTGCTCCGCAAACAGTAAGGGCCCAATAAATATGATTGAATGAATGAATGAATGAATGAGAAGCCAGGTGGGCCCCTTGAGTGATCGATAGAGCCCACTGTTGGGTAGGGACCGTCCCTAGATGTTGCCATCTTGGACTTCCCAAGCGCTTAGTACAGTGCTCTGCACACAGTAAGCGCCCAATAAATACGATTGAATGAATGAATGAATAAATGAATGAATGAATGAATGAATGAGAAGCCAGGTGGGCCCCTTGAGTGATCGACAGAGTCCACTGTTGGGTAGGGACCGTCTCTATATGTTGCCAGTTTGGACTTCCCAAGCGCTTAGTACAGTGCTCTTCACACAGTAAGCACTCAATAAATACGACTGAATGAATGAATGAATGAATGAATGAATGAATGAGAAGCCAGGTGGGCCCCTTGAGTGATGGATAGAGCCCACTGTTGGGTAGAGACCATCTCTGTATGTTGCCAACTTGGACTTCCCAAGCGCTTAGTACAGTGCTCCGCACACAGTAAGCGCTCAATAAATACGATTGAATGAATGAATGAATAAATGAATGAATGAATGAATGAGAAGCCAGGTGGGCCCCTTGAGTGATGGATAGAGCCCACTGTCAGGTAGGGACCGTCTCTAGATGTTGCCAACTTGGACTTCCCAAGCGCTTAGTCCAGTGCTCCGCACACAGTGAGCGCTCAGTAAATACGATTGGATGAATGAATGAATGAATGAATGATTGAGAAGCCAGGTGGGCTCCTTGAGTGATGGATAGAGCCCACTGTTGGCTAGGGACCGTCTCTCTATGTTGCCAACTTGGACTTCCCAAGCGCTTAGTACAGTGCTCCGCACACAGTAAGCGCTCAAAAAATATGATTGATTGATCGATTGATCGATCGAGGCCGTCGACGGGCTGGCCGACTGATGGACCGACTTTCCTCTCCTGCTCTTCCAGAACATCAAAAAACTCCTGAAGATCCCGTACAGCAAGTCTCACGTCAGCATGGCGGTGCACCGCGTGGGCCGGACGCTGCTCCTCGACGAGCTCGACATCCAGGAGCTCTTCATGCGGTCGTCGCAGGTGGGCTGCACCCCCCCGGGGCGGCCGGGCGGGCGGGCGGGGGCCCGTGGTCTCCAACGTCAATCATTCAGTCGTATTTACTGAGCGCTTACTGTGTGCAGAGCACTGGACTAAGCGCTTGGGAAGTCCAAGTTGGCGACCTATAGAGACGGTCCCTACCCAACAGTGGGCTCACAGTCAATCAATCAATCCATCAGTCGTATTTATCGAGCGCTTACTGTGTGCAGAGCACTGTACTAAGCGCTTGGGAAGTCCAAGTTGGCGACCTATAGAGACGGTCCCTACCCGACAGTGGGCTCACAATCAATCAATCAATCATATTTATCGAGCGCTTACTGTGTGCAGGGCACTGTACTCAGCACTTGGGAAGTCCAAGTTGGTGACCTATAGAGACGGTCCCTACCCAACAGTGGGCTCACAGTCAATCAATGGTATTTATTGAGCGCTTACTGTGTGCAGAGCACTGGACTCAGCGCTTGGGAAGTCCAAGTTGGCGACCTATAGAGACGGTCCCTACCCAACAGTGGGCTCACAGTCAATCAATCAGTCAGTCGTATTTATCGAGCGCTTTCTGTGTGCAGAGCACTGTACTAAGCGCTAGGGAAGTACAAGTTGGCGACCTATAGAGACGGTCCCTACCCAACAGAGGGCTCACAGTCAATCAGTCAATCAATCAATTGTATTTATTGAGCGCTTACTGTGTGCAGAGCACTGGACTAAGCCCTTGGGAAGTACAAGTTGGCGACCTATAGAGACGGTCCCTACCCAACAGTGGGCTCACAGTCAATCAATCAATCAATCAGTCGTATTTATTGAGCGATTTCTGTGTGCAGAGCACTGGACTCAGCGCTTGGGAAGTCCAAGTTGGCGACCTATAGAGACGGTCCCTACCCAACAGTGAGCTCACAGTCAATCAATCAATCAATCAGTCGTATTTATTGAGCGCTTACTGTGTGCAGAGCACTGTGCTAAGCGCTTGGGAAGTCCAAGTTGGTGACATATAAGGACAGTCCCTACCCAACAGTGAGCGCACAGTCAATCAATCAATCAGTCAGTCGTATTTATTGAGCGCTTACTGTGTGCAGAGCACTGTACTAAGCACTTGGGAAGTCCAGGTTGGCAACCTATAGAGACAGTCCCTACCCAATAGTGGGCTCACAGTCAGTCAATCAATCAATCCTATTTATTGAGCGCTTTCTGTGTGCAGAGCACTGTACTAAGCGCTAGGGAAGTACAAGTTGGCGACCTATAGAGACGGTCCCTACCCAACAGAGGGCTCACAGTCAATCAGTCAATCAATCAATTGTATTTATTGAGCGCTTACTGTGTGCAGAGCACTGGACTAAGCCCTTGGGAAGTACAAGTTGGTGACCTATAGAGACGGTCCCTACCCAACAGTGGGCTCACAGTCAATCAATCAATCAATCAGTCGTATTTATTGAGCGCTTACTGTGTGCAGAGCACTGTACTAAGCGCTTGGGAAGTACAAGTTGGCAACATATAGAGACGGTCCCTACCCAACAGTGGGCTCACAGTCTAGAACAACTCTCCTGCCCAGCGAAACCAGGACTTTACACGCTTTCCCGGGGCCGGGGGTTAACGAGTCGCCCCTGACTCTGTGCTGACCGTCCGACCCCGGGCTGTTTGCGTTCTGCCTCTGCGGGGCGGGGGTCCCCGGAACGGGGAAGGCATCCATCGTTAAACCGGGCTGGGGAGCAGTCAATCAATCAATCAATTGTATTGAGCGCTTACTGTGTGCAGAGCACTGTACTAAGCGCTTGGGAAGTACAAGTTGGCAACATATAGAGACAGTCTCTACCCAACAGCGGGCTCACAGTCTAAACCACAGTGTTTCTCAATCCATCAATCAATCAATCGTATTTATTGAGCGCTTACTGTGTGCAGAGCACTGTACTAAACACTTGGGAAGTACAAGTTGGCAACATATAGAGACAGTCCCTAACCAACAGTGGGCTCACAGTCTAAATCACACTGCTTATCAATCAATCAGTCAATCGTATTTATTGAGCACTTACTGTGTGCAGAGCACTGGACTAAGCACTTGGGAAGTACAAAAGTTGGCAACATATAGAGACAGTCCCTAACCAACAGTGGGCTCACAGTCTAAACCACACTGCTTCTCAATCAATCAATCAGTTGTATTTATTGAGCACTTACTGTGTGCAGAGCACTGGACTAAGCGCTTGGGAAGTACAAGTTGGCAACATGTAGAGACAGTCCCTAACCAAAATTGGGCTCACAGTCTAAACCACACTGCTTCTCAATCAATCACTCAATCAATCAGTCGTATTTATTGAGCGCTTACTGTGTGCAGAGCACTGTACTAAGTGCTTGGGAACTTTCAGACTTTTTTAACTTTTAACTGTCTCTATATGTTGTCTCTATATGTCTAAACCACATTGCTTATCAATCAATCAATCGTATTTATTGAGCGCTTACTGTGTGCAGAGCACTGTACTAAGTGCTTTGGGAACTTTTAGACTTTTAACTTTTTAACTTTTGGGAACTTGGGAACTTCTCCCCCTTATTTAGACTGTGAGCCCACTGTTGGGTAGGGACTGTCTCTATTTGTCTAAACCACACTGCTTCTCAATCAATCAATCAATCGTATTTATTGAGCGCTTACTGTGTGCAGAGCACTGTACTAAGTGCTTGGGAACTTTTAACTTTTTAACTTTTGGGAACCTGGGAACTTCTCCCCCTTTTAGACTGTGAGCCCACTGTTGGGTAGGGACCGTCTCTATATGTCTAAACCACACTGCTTCTCAATCAATCAATCGTATTTATTGAGCGCTTACTGTGTGCAGAGCACTGTACTAAGTGCTTGGGAACTTTTAGACTTTTAACTTTTTAACTTTTGGGAACTTGGGAACTTCTCCCCCTTTTAGACTGTGAGCCCACTGTTGGGTAGGGACTGTCTCTAGATGTCTAAACCACACTGCTTCTCAATCAATCAATCAATCAATCGTATTTATTGAGCGCTTACTGTGTGCAGAGCACTGTACTAAGTGCTTGGGAACTTTTAGACTTTTAACTTTTTTTAACTTTTGGGAACTTCTCCCCCTTTTAGACTGTGAGCCCACTGTTGGGTAGGGACTGTCTCTATATGTTGCCAACTTGGACTTCCCAAGCGCTTAGTCCAGTGCTCTGTACACGGTAAGCGCTCAATAAATACGATTGATTGATTAAGTGCTTGGGAACTTTTAGACTTCTTTTAACTTTTTAACTTTTGGGAAATTGGGAGCTTCTCCCCCTTTTAGACCATGAGCCCACTGTTGGGTAGGGACCGTCTCTCTATGTTGCCAACTTGGACTTCCCAAGCGCTTAGTCCAGCGCCCTGCACACAGTAAGCGCTCAATCAATGCAATTGATTGATTGATTGATTGGGAAGTCCAAGTGGGCAACATAGAGAGACAGTCCCTACCCACCAGTGGGCTCCCAGTCTAAAAGGAGCAGCGCGTGTTTGGGCACGTGCCCGCGGATGCCCGTCGGGAGGAAGGGGCGGGATGGGATTTTCCGGTTCGGGATGGGATTTTCCGGTTCGGGAAAGCCGGGGCGGTGCCACTCGCCCTCCTCCCGCTGATGCCCGTCGGTCTCCGGGCCCCAGACGGGCGACTGGACCTGGCTGAAGGAGTTTTACCAGAGACTCATCGACCAGAAGTGGCAGAGAAAGAAGAAGAGCAAAGAGCACTGGTACCAGAAGGCCATCCTCTCCAAGTTCTTATATTACAGGTATTTGCCTCGGGTCAATCGATCAATCCTATTTATTGAGCGCTTCCTGGGTAGCCGAGCGGGTCTTTGGAGATGGCTTCCCCCTCCCACCTCCCCTCGCTTTTTTAATAGTAATAATGGCATTTGTTAAGCGCTTACTGTGTGCAAAGCACTGCTCTATCAATCAATCAACCAGTCAATCAATCAATCGTATTTATTGAGCACTTACTGGGTAGCCGAGTGGGTCTTTGGAGATGGCTCCCCCCCCCCCACCTCCCCTCGTTTTTTAAATAATAATAATGGCATTTGTTAAGCGCTTACTATGTGCAAAGCACTGCTCTATCAATCAGTCATATTTATTGAGCACTTACTGTGTGCAGAGCACTGAACTAATCCATCAATCGATCAATCAATCAATTGTATTTATTGAGCGCTTACTGGGTAGCCGAGGAGGTCTTTGGAGATGGCTTCCCCTCCTCCCCTCGCTTTTTGAATAATAATAATGGCATTTGTTAAGCGCTTCCTATGTGCAAAGCACTGCTCTATCAATCAACCAACCAATGAATCAATCAATCGTATTTATTGAGCGCTTACTGGGTAGCCGAGCGGGTCTTTGGAGATGGCTTCCCCCCCCCCCCACCTCCCCTCGCTTTTTTAATAATAATAGTGGCATTTGTTAAGCACTTACTATGTGCAAAGCACTGCTCTATCAATCAGTCATATTTATTGAGCACTCACTGTGTGCAGAGCATTGAACTAATCCATCAATCGATCAGTCGTATTTATTGAGCGCTTACTGGGTAGCCGAGGAGGTCTTTGGAGATGGCTTCCCCTCCTCCCCTCGCTTTTTTAATAATAATAATGGCATTTGTTAAGCGCTTACTATGTGCGAAGCACTGCTCTATCAATCATATTTATTGAGCACTTACTGTGTGCAGAGCACTGAACTAATCCATCAATCGATCAATCAATCAATTGTATTTATTGAGCGCTTACTGGGTAGCCGAGGAGGTCTTTGGAGATGGCTCCCCCCCCTCGCTTTTTTAATAATAATAATGGCATTTGTTAAGCGCTTACTATGTGCAAAGCACTGCTCTATCAATCAACCAACCAATGAATCAATCAATCGTATTTATTGAGCGCTTACTGGGTAGCCGAGCGGGTCTTTGGAGATGGCTTCCCCTCCTCCCCTCGCTTTTTTAATAATAATAATGGCATTTGTTAAGCGCTTACTATGTGCAAAGCACTGCTCTATCAATCATATTTATTGAGCACTTACTGTGTGCAGAGCACTGAACTAATCCATCAATCGATCAATCAATCAATTGTATTTATTGAGCGCTTACTGGGTAGCCGAGGAGGTCTTTGGAGATGGCTCCCCCCCCTCACTTTTTTAATAATAATAATGGCATTTGTTAAGCGCTTACTATGTGCAAAGCACTGCTCTATCAATCAACCAACCAATGAATCAATCAATCGTATTTATTGAGCGCTTACTGGGTAGCCGAGCGGGTCTTTGGAGATGGCTTCCCCTCCTCCCCTCGCTTTTTTAATAATAATAATGGCATTTGTTAAGCGCCTACTATGTGCAAAGCACTGCTCTATCAATCAGTCATATTTATTGAGCACTTACTGTGTGCAGAGCACTGAACTAATCCATCAATCGATCAATCGTATTTATTGAGCGCTTACTGGGTAGCCGAGGAGGTCTTTGGAGATGGCTTCCCCTCCTCCCCTCGCTTTTTTAATAATAATAATGGCATTTGTTAAGCGCTTACTATGTGCAAAGCACTGCTCTATCAATCATATTTATTGAGCACTTACTGTGTGCAGAGCACTGAACTAATCAATCAATCCATCAATCAATCAATCGTATTTATTGAGCGCTTTACTGGGTAGCCGAGCGGGTCATTGGAGATGGCTTCCCCCCCCACCTCCTCTCACTTTTTTAATAATAATAATGGCATTTGTTAAGCGCTTACTATGTGCAAAGCACTGCTCTGTCAATCAATCAATCGTATTTATGGAGCACTTACTGTGTGCAGAGCACTGAACTAATCAGTCAATCCATCAATCAATCAATCAATCATATTTATTGAGCGCTTACTGGGTAGCCGAGCGGGTCTTTGGAGATGGCTTCCCATCCCCACCCCCCTCACTTTTTTAATAATAATAATGGCATTTGGTAAGCGCTTACTATGTGCAAAGCACTGCTCTGTCCATCAATCAATCAATCAATCGTATTTATTGAGCGCTTACTGGGTAGCCGAGCAGATCTTTGGAGATGGCTTCCCCCCCGCCCCTCCTCTCACTTTTTTAATAATAATAATGGCTTTTGTTAAGCGCTTACTATGTCCAAAGCACTGCTCTATCAATCAATCAATCAGTCGTATTTATTGAGCACTTACTGGGTAGCCGAGCGGGTCTTTGAAGATGGCTTCCCCCCCGCCCCCTCCCCTCGCTTTTTTAATAATAATAATAATAATGGCATTTGTTAAGCGCTTACTATGTGCAGAGCACTGCTCTATCAGTCAATCAGTTGTATTTATTGAGCACTTACTGGGTAGCCGAGCAGGTGTTTGGAGATGGCTTCCCCCCCTCGCTTTTTTAATAATAATAATAATAATGGCATTTGTTAAGGGCTTACTATGTGCAAAGCACTGCTCTATCAATCAGTCAATCGTATTTATTGAGCACTTACTGCGTGCAGAGCAGTGAACTAATCAATCAATCAGTCGTATTTATTGAGTGCTTACTGGGTAGCCGAGCGGGTCTTTGGGGGTGGCTTCGCCCCCCTCGCTTTTTTAATAATAATAATAATGGCATTTGTTAAGGGCTTACTATGTGCAAAGCACTGCTCTATCAATCAGTCAATCGTATCTATTGAGCACTTACTGCGTGCAGAGCAGTGAACTAATCAATCAATCCATCAATCGTATTTATTGAGCGCTTACTGGGCAGCTGAGCAGGTCTTTGGAGATGGCTTCCCCCCCCCCCCTCGCTTTTTTAATAATAATAATGGCATTTGTTAAGCGCTTAGTATGTGCAAAGCACTGCTCTATCAATCAATCGTATTTATTGAGCGCTTACTGGGTAGCCGAGCGGGTCTTTAGAGATGGCTTCCCCCCCCCCCCCACCTCCCCTCGCTTTTTTAATAATAATAATGGCATTTGTTAAGCGCTTACTATGTGCAAAGCACTGCTCTATCCATCAATCAATCAATCATATTTATTGAGCGCTTACTGGGTAGCCGAGCAGGTCTTTGGAGATGGCTTCCCCCCCTCGCTTTTTTAATAATAATAATAATGGCATTTGTTAAGCGCTTAGTATGTGCAAAGCACTGCTCTATCAATCAATCAATCGGATTTATTGAGCACTTACTGTGTTCAGAGCACTGAACTAATCAATCAATCTATCAATCGATCAATCGTTTTTATTGAGCGCTTACTGGGTAGCTGAGCAGGTCTTTGGAGATGGCTTCCCCCTCTCACTTTTTTAATAATAATAATGGCATTTGTTAAGCGCTTACTATGTGCAAAGCACTGCTCTATCAATCAATCAATCCCTCCCCACCTCCCCTCGCTTTTTTAATAATAATAATGGCATTTGTTAAGCACTTACTATGTGCTCAATCAATCAGTCAATCGTATTTATTGAACGCTTACTGGGTAGCCGAGCAGGGCTTTGCAGATGGCTTCCCCCCACCCCCTCCCCTCGCTTTTTAAATAATAATAATGGCATTTGTTAAGCGCTTACTATGTGCAAAGAACTGCTCTATCAATCAATCAATCAATCCTATTTATTGAGCGCTTACTGGGTAGCTGAGCAGGTCTTTGGAGATGGCTTCTCCCCCCCCAGCCCCTTCGCTTTTTTAATAATAACACTGGCATTTGTTAAGCGTTTACTATGTGCAAAGCACTGCTCAATCAATCAATCGTATTTATTGAGCACGTACTGTGTGCAGAGCACTGAACTAATCACTCAATCAATCGTATTTATTGAGCACTTACTGTGTGCAGAGCACTGGACTAAGCGCTTGGGAAGTCCAAGTTGGCAACATAGAGAGATGGTCCCTACCCAACAGTGGGCTCAATCAATCAATCAATCAATCAATCGTATTTATTGAGCACTTACTGCTTGCAGAGCACTGTACTAAGCGCTTGGGACGTCCAAGTTGGCAACATATAGAGACGGTCCCTACCCAACAGTGGGCTCAATCAATCAATCAATCAATCGATCGTATTTGTCGAGCACTTACTGCGTGCAGAGCACTGTACGAAGCGCTTGGGAAGTCCGAGTTGGCCACCTATAGAGACGGTCCCTACCCAACAGTGGGCTCAATCAATCAATTGTATTTATTGAGCGCTTACTGTGTGCAGAGCACTGTACTAAGCGCTTGGGAAGTCCAAGTTGGCAACATAGAGAAACGGTCCCTACCCAACAGTGGGCTCAATCAATCAATCAATCGTATTTATTGAGCGCTTACTGTGTGCAGAGCACTGTACTAAGCGCTTGGGAAGTCCAAGTTGGCAACATATAGAGGCAGTCCCTACCCAACAATGGGCTCAATCAATCAATCAATCAATCAATCGTATTTATTGAGTGCTTACTGCGTGCAGAGCACTGGACTAAGCGCTTGGGAAGTCCAAGTTGGCAACATAGAGAGACGGTCCCTACCCAACAGTGGGCTCAGTCAATCAATCAATCGTATTTTTTGAGTGCTTACTGTGTGCAGAGCACTGTACTAAGCACTTGGGAAGTACAAGTTGGCAACATATAGAGGCAGTCCCTACCCAACAGTGGGCTCAATCAATCAATCAATCAATCGTATTTATTGAGCACTTACTGCGTGCAGAGCACTGTACTAAGCTCTTGGGACGTCCAAGTTGGCAACATATAGATAGAGACGGTCCCTTCCTAACAGTGGGCACAATCAATCAATCGTATTTAATGAGCACTTACTGCGTGCAGAGCACTGTACTAAGCACTTGGGAAGTCCAAGTTGGCAACATAGAGAGACGGTCCCTACCCATCAGTGGGCTCAATCAATCAATCAATCGTATTTATTGAGCGCTTACTGTGTGCAGAGCACCGTACTAAGCGCTTGGGAAGTCCAAGTTGGCAACATATAGAGGCAGTCCCTACCCAACAGTGGGCTCAATCAATCAATCAATCATATTTATTGAGCACTTATTGTGTGCAGAGCACTGTACTAAGCGCTTGGGAAGTCCAAGTTGGCAACATAGAGAGACGGTCCCTACCCATCAGTGGGCTCAATCAATCAATCAATCAATCGTATTTATTGAACGCTTACTGTGTGCAGAGCACTGTACTAAGCGCTTGGGAAGTACAAGTTGGCAAATATAGAGGCAGTCCCTACCCAACAGTGGGCTCAATCAATCAATCAATCAATCGTATTTATTGAGCACTTACTGCGTGCAGAGCACTGTACTAAGCACTTGGGAAGTCCAAGTTGGCAACATAGAGAGGCGGTCCCTACCCATCAGTGGGCTCAATCAATCAATCAATCGTATTTATTGAGCGCTTACTGTGTGCAGAGCACTGTACTAAGCGCTTGGGAAGTCCAAGTTGGCAACATAGAGAGACGGTCCCTACCCAACAGTGGGCTCAATCAATCAATCAATCGTATTTATTGAGCGCTTACTGTGTGCAGAGCACTGTACTAAGCGCTTGGGAAGTCCAAGTTGGCAACATATAGAGGCAGTCCCTACCCAACAATGGGCTCAATCAATCAATCAATCAATCGTATTTATTGAGTGCTTACTGCGTGCAGAGCACTGGACTAAGCGCTTGGGAAGTCCAAGTTGGCAACATAGAGAGACGGTCCCTACCCAACAGTGGGCTCAATCAATCAATCAATCAATCGATCGTATTTGTCGAGCACTTACTGCGTGCAGAGCACTGTACGAAGCGCTTGGGAAGTCCGAGTTGGCCACCTATAGAGACGGTCCCTACCCAACAGTGGGCTCAATCAATCAATTGTATTTATTGAGCGCTTACTGTGTGCAGAGCACTGTACTAAGCACTTGGGAAGTCCAAGTTGGCAACATAGAGAGACGGTCCCTACCCAACAGTGGGCTCAATCAATCAATCAATCAATCAATCGTATTTATTGAGCGCTTACTGTGTGCAGAGCACTGTACTAAGCGCTTGGGAAGTCCAAGTTGGCAACATATAGAGGCAGTCCCTACCCAACAATGGGCTCAATCAATCAATCAATCAATCAATCGTATTTATTGAGCGCTTACTGTGTGCAGAGCACTGGACTAAGCGCTTGGGAAGTCCAAGTTGGCAACATAGAGAGACGGTCCCTACCCAACAGTGGGCTCAGTCAATCAATCAATCGTATTTTTTGAGTGCTTACTGTGTGCAGAGCACTGTACTAAGCACTTGGGAAGTACAAGTTGGCAACATATAGAGGCAGTCCCTACCCAACAGTGGGCTCAATCAATCAATCAATCATATTTATTGAGCACTTATTGTGTGCAGAGCACTGTACTAAGCGCTTGGGAAGTCCAAGTTGGCAACATAGAGAGACGGTCCCTACCCAACAGTGGACTCAATCAATCAATTGTATTTATTGAGCGCTTACTGTGTGCAGAGCACTGTACTAAGCGCTTGGGAAGCACAAGTTGGCAACATAGAGAGACGGTCCCTACCCAACAGTGGGCTCAATCAATCAATCAATCAATCGTATTTATTGAGCACTTATTGTGTGCAGAGCACTGTACTAAGCGCTTGGGAAGTCCAAGTTGGCAACATCTAGAGACGGTCCCTACCCAACAGCGGGCTCGCAGTCTAAAGTCTTCTGTAAAGAGCGAAGCGTGCGGGCTGGCGCGGAGGAAGCCTCGTAAAGCCGCGCGGGATGACGCTTTTTAAAGGGCGTCCTGGGACCCGAGCACCGGGGTCAATCCGAGGATGCTTGAGCGGGAGGGCGTTGGGACCCTTCTCCCCATTTTCCAGACGGGGCAACCGAGGCCCCGAGAGGCTCGGCGACCGGCTCGCCCCCGGCCGCCTGGGCCGCGGGGCTCAGCGCCGTCCTTCCCTTCTCTTTTTAGACTGTGAGCCCACTGTTGGGTAGGGACCGTCTCTAGATGTTGCCAGCTTGGACTTCCCAAGCGCTTAGTACAGTGGTCTGCACACAGTAAGCGCTCAATAAATACGATTGATTGATTGATTGATTCTCTGTGAGCCCCCCATGGGGCAACCTGATTAACTTGTATCCCCCAGCGCTTAGAACAGTGCTTTGCACATAGTAAGCGCTTAATAAGTGCCAACATTATTATTATTATTATTCCCTTGCCTTCCCACACTGAGCCCCTTCCTTCCTCTCCCCCTCGTCATCCCCCCATCTCACCTCCTTCCCTTCCCCACAGCACCTGTATATATGTTTGTACATATTTATTACTCTATTTATTTTACTTGGGCATATCTATTCTATTTATTTTATTTTGTTAGTATGTTTGGTTTTGTTCTCCGTCTCCCCCTTCTAGACTGTGAACCCACCGTTGGATAGGGACCGTCTCTATGTGTTGCCAACTTGTACTTCCCAAGTGCTTAGTCCGGTGCTCTGCACACAGTAAGCGCTCAGTAAATACAATTGATTGATTGATTGATTCTCTGTGAGCCCCCCCATGGGACAACCTGATTACCTTGTATCCCCCAGCGCTTAGAACAGTGCTTTGCACATAGTAAGTGCTTAATAAGTGCCATTATTATTATTATTATTGTTATTCCCTTGCCTTCCCAGACTGAGCCCCTTCCTTCCTCTCCCCCTCATCATCCCCCCATCTTACCTCCTTCCCTTCCCCACAGCACCTGTATATATGTTTGTACAGATTTATTACTCTATTTATTTATTTATTTTACTTGTGCATTTCTAGTCTATTTATTTTATTTTGTTAGTATGTTTGGTTTTGTTCTCTGTCTCCCCCTTGTAGACTGTGAGCCCGCTGTTGGGTAGGGACTGTCTCTAGATGTTGCCAACTTGGACTTCCCAAGCGCTTAGTACAGTGCTCTGCACACAGCGCTCAATAAATACAATTGATTGATTGATTGATTGATTCTCTGTGAGCCCCCCATGGGACAACCTGATTACCTTGCATCCCCCAGTGCTTAGAACAGTGCTTTGCACATAGTAAGCGCTTAATAAGTGCCATTATTATTATTCCCTTGCCTTCCCAGACTGAGACCCTTCCTTCCTCTCCTCTTCATCATCCCCCACATCTTACCGCCTTCCCTTCCCCACAGCTCCTGTATATATTTGTACATATTTATTACTCTATTTATTTTACCTGTACATATCTATTCTATTTATTTTACTTTGTTAGTATGTTTGGTTTTGTTCTCTGTCTCCCCCTTTTAGACTGTGAGCCCACTGTTGGGTAGGGACCATCTCTAGATGTTGCCGACTTGGACTTCCCAAGCGCTTAGTCCAGTGCTCTGCACACAGTCAGCGCTCAATAAATACGATTGATTTATTGATTCTCTTCCCTTGCCTTCCCAGACTGAGCCCCTTCCTTCCTCTCCCCCTCTCCATCCCCCCCGCCTTACCTCCTTCCCTTCCCCACAGCACCTGTATATATGTTTGTAAATATTTATTACTCTATTTATTTTACTTGTACATATCTATTCTATTTATTTTATTTTGTTAGTATGTTTGGTTTTGTTCTCTGTCTCCCCCTTTTAGACTGTGAGCCCACTGCTGGGTAGGGACCGTCTCTCTATGTTGCCGACTTGGACTTCCCAAGTGCTTAGTCCAGTGCTCTGCACACAGTAAGCGCTCAGTAAATACGATTGATGATGATGATGATGATGATGATGTTGCCAACTTGTATTTCCCAAGCGCTTAGTCCAGTGCTCTGCACACAGTAAGCGCTCAATAAATGTGATTGATTGATTGATTCTCTTCCCTTGCCTTCCCAGACTGAGCCCCTTCCTTCCTCTCCCCCTCGTCATCCCCCCATCTTACCTCCTTCCCCTCCCACAGCACCTGTATATATATGTTTGTGCATATTTATTACTCTATTTACTTATTTTGCTTGTACGTATCTGTTCTATTCTATTTTGTTAGTATGTTTGGTTTTATTCTCTGTCTCCCCCTTCTAGACTGTGAGCCCGCTGTTGGGCTCTATATGTTGCCAACTTGGACTTCCCAAGCGCTCAGTCCAGTGCTGTGCACACAGTAAGCGCTCAATAAATACGATTGATTGATTGATTGATTGTCTTCGGCAGCATTAACGGCGATGGAGCAGCCCAGCAGGTCCCCGCGGCGGGCTCGGAGCCGGGGGCCGCTCCCGGCCCGGGCCGGGCGGGCCACTCCGAGGGGGCGTCGTGGCCCGCCCCGTTTGAATTGCCCTCCTCCGTGCCCGAGGACCCGAGCTCTTCCAATCAGGTAAGGGCCTGAAGGGCGGGGGGCGTCCTCCACCGCCGGTGGGGCTCCCCCAGTCATCATCATCATCATCAATCGTATTTATTGAGCGCTTACTATGTGCAGAGCACTGTACTAAGCCCTTGGGAAGTACAAATTGGCAACATATAGAGACAGTCCCTACCCAACAGTGGGCTCCCAGTCCCTTACTGGGCCCCTCCCAGTCCCCCCGAACACTTGTCCAGGCAATAAGTCCGATCCCGGGACGAACCTGGAAGCCGAGCGGAGAGCGGGTCCCCCCCACTCCCGGCATTCAGTCCATCAAATCAATCAATCAATCATATTTATTGAGCGCTTACTGTGTGCAGAGCACTGGACTAAGCGCTTGGGAAGTACAAGTTGGCAACATAGACGGTCCCTACCCAACAGTGGGCTCACAGGCTAGAAGGGGGAGACGGAGAACAAAACCAAACATACTAACAAAATAAAATAAATAGAATAGATATGCACAAGTAAAATAAATAAATAGAGTAATAAATCTGTACAAACATATAAACATCTGTACAGGTGCTGTGGGGAAGGGAAGGAGGTAAGAAGGGGGGATGGAGAGGGGGAGAGGAAGGAAGGGGCTCAGTCTGGGAAGGCAAGGGAAGAGAATCAATCAATCAATCGTATTTATTGAGCGCTGACTGTGTGCAGAGCACTGGACTAAGCGCTTGGGAAGTACAAGTTGGCAACAGATGTCAAATCTATTTCTCGAGCGTTTACCGTCTACGGAGACGCAGCGTGGCTGAGCGGAAAGAGCCCGGGTAGAGAAGCAGCGTGGCTCAGTGGAAATCAATCAGTCAATATCAATCAATCAATCGTATTCATTGAGTGCTTACTGTGTGCAGAGCACTGTACTAAGCACTTGGGAAGTACAAGTTGGCAACATATGTCAAATATATTTCTCGAGCGTTTACCGTCTACGGAGAAGCAGCGTGGCTCAGCGGAAAGAGCCCGGGGAAGAGAAGCAGCATGGCTCAGTGGAAATCAATCAATCAATTGTATTTATTGAGCGCTTACTGTGTGCAGAGCACTGGACTAAGCGCTTGGGAAGTACAAGTTGGCAACATAGAGAGACGGTCCGTCAAATATATTTCTTGAGCGTTTACCGTCTACGGAGAAGCAGCGTGGCTCAGCGGAAAGAGCCCAGGTAGAGAAGCAGCGTGGCTCAGTGGAAATCAATCAATCAATCATATTCATTGAGTGCTTGCTGTGTGCAGAGCACTGTACTAAACGCTTGGGAAGTACAAGTTGGCAACATATAGAGACGGTCCGTCAAATGTATTTCTTGAGCGTTTACCGTCTACGGAGAAGCAGCGTGGCTCAGTGGAAATCAGTCAGTCAATCGATCAATCAATCAATCGTATTCATTGAGCGCTTACTGTGTGCAGAGCATTGTACTAAGCGCTTGGGAAGCACAAGTTGGCAACATATGTTGGCAACATGTCAAATATGTTTCTTGAGCACTTACCGTCTACAGCGAAGCAGCGTGGCTCAGCGGAAAGAGCCCGGGTAGAGAAGCAGCGTGGCTCAGTGGAAATCAATCAATCAATCAATCGTACTCATTGAGCGCTCACTGTGTGCAGAGCACTGTACTAAGCGCTTGGGGATTATAAGTTGGCAGCATATAGAGACAGTCCATCAAATGTATCTCTTGAGCATTTACCATCTACGGAGAAGCAGCGTGGCTCAGCTGAAAGAGCCCGGGTAGAGAAGCAGCGTGGCTCAGTGGGAATCAATCAATCAATCGTATTTATTGAGCGCTGACTGTGTGCAGAGCACTGGACTAAGCACTTGGGAAGTACAAGTTGGCAACATATAGAGACGGTCCGTCAAATGTATTTCTTGAGCGTTTCCCGTCTACGGAGAAGCAGCGTGGCTCAGTGGAAATCAATCAATCAATCCATCAATCAATCAATCAATCAATCGTATTCATTGAGCGCTTACTGTGTGCAGAGCATTGTACTAAGCGCTTGGGAAGCACAAGTTGGCAACATATGTTGGCAACATGTCAAATATGTTTCTTGAGCATTTACCGTCTACAGCGAAGCAGCGTGGCTCAGCGGAAAGAGCCCGGGTAGAGAAGCAGCGTGGCTCAGTGGAAATCAATCAATCAATCAGTCAATCAATCGTATTTATTGAGCGCTTACTGTGTGCAGAGCTCTGTACTAGGCGCTTGGGAAGTATAAATTGGCAACATATAGAGATGGTCCCTACCCAACAGTGGGTTCACAGTCTAGAAGGAAAGAGCGTGGGCTTGGGAGTTTGGAGGTCATGGGTTCTAATAATAATAATAATGGCATTTATTAAGCGCTTACTATGTGCCAAGCACTGTTCTAAGCGCTGGGGAGGTTACAAGGTGATCAGCTTGTCCCATGGTGGGCTCAGTCTTCATCCCTATTTTACAGATGAGGTAACTGAGGCCCAGAAAAGTGAAGTGACTTTTCTAATCCCGGCTCCGCCACTTATCAGCTGTGTGACTTTGGGCGAGTCACTTCACTTCTCTGGGCCTCAGTTCCCTCATCTGTCAAATGGGGATGAAGACTGTGAGCCCCCCTTGGGACAACCTGATCACCTTGTATCTCCCCCAGCGCTTAGAACAGTGCTTGGCACATAGTAAGCGCTTAACAAATACCAAAATTATTATTATTAGACTGTGAGCCCACTGTTGGGTAGGGACTGTCTCTCAATTTGCACTTCCCAAGCGCTTAGTACAGTGCTCTGCACATAGTAAGCGCTCAATAAATACGATCGGTGATGATATTATTATTTGGCATCAGAGGTCATGGGTTCGAATGCCGGTTCTGCCGATTGTCAGCTGCGTGCCTTTGGGCCAGTCACTTGGCTTCTCTGGGCCTCGTTGACCTCATCTGGAAAATGGGGATGAAGACTGTGAGCCCCCCGGGGGGACAACCTGATCACCTTGTGACCTCCCCAGCGCTTAGAACAGTGCTTTGCACAGAGTAAGCGCTTAATAAATGCCATTGTCATTATTATTACAGAGGACTGTACTAAACGCCTGGGAGAGTACAATAGAGTGGACACATTCTGTTCTAAGCGCTGGGGGGATACAAGGTGATGGGTTGTCCCACGGGGGGCTCACAGTCTTCATCTTCTAGACTGTGAGCCCGCCGTTGGGTAGGGGCCGTCTCTATATGTTGCCAACTTGGACTTCCCAAGCGCTTAGTACAGTGCTCTGCACACAGTAAGCGCTCAATAAATACGATTGAATGAATGAATGAATTCCCTGCCCACAGTAAGCTTCTAGTCCATTCATTCATTCTATTCTATTCTAATAATTCTATAATAATTATTAATCTAATAATAATTCTATTCTAATAATTCTAATATCTATTCTATTTACATCTATTCTATTTATTTTATTTTGTTAGTATGGTTTTGTTCTCTGTCTCCCCCTTTGAGACTGTGAGCCCACTGTTGGGTAGGGACTGTCTCTATATGTTGCCAATTTGTACTTCCCAAGCGCTTAGTCCAGTGCTCTGCACACAGTAAGCGCTCAATAAATACGATTGATGATGATGATTCATTCAGTCGTATTTACTGAGCGCTTACTGTGTGCAGAGCACTGGACTAAGCGCTTGGGAAGTCCAAGTCGGCGACATACAGAGACGGTCCCTACCCAACAACGGGCTCACAGTCTAGAAGCGGGAGACAGACAACAAAACATGTCAGAACAAACAGAATTAAAGCCAAGGGAGGGAATAGGTAGGAGAGAAAGTAGGTGAGGATGTTGTGGGATTTCACATTGTAATCGGAGAGGCAGTTGAAAAGAATGCAAGAAAGTAAATTAGGGCAGAGAGTTAAAGCCACAAACTAAGATTTACACCAGAAGAAACCTCCTAAATAATAGTAGTGGTATTTGTTAAGCACTTGCTACGTGCCAAACACTTTGTAGCTACACGATAATCTGGTTCGACACAGAATTTGGGGCTCCCATTCTGCGTAGGAATGAGAACAAGGTAGCAAATCCCCATTTTGCATCGGAGGCAACCGACATCTAGAGAAACGGTGTCGCGCAGCAGGACGGAGATTAGAATTCAGGTCTTTTGAGTCCCAAGGCCTGGGCTTTTTCCACTTGACGTTGTTTTTCCAAGAATTCCGCTTCCCTAGCCCACCTTCTCCTCAGCTTGATTCGACCTTTTTCGGGTGGCACCGCCCGTGGCGGGGGATGTGACGATGAGCCTCCTCGCCTCACCAGAAGAAACCTAAATAATAGTAGTGGCATTTGTGAAGCACTTACTACATAATAATGATGGCATTTATTAAGCGCTTACTATGTGCAAAGCACTGTTCTAAGCGCTGGGGGGATACAAGGTGATGAGGTTGTCCCACGTGGGGCTCACAGTCTTCCTCCCCATTTTACAGATGAGGGAACTGAGGCCCAGAGAAGTGAAGTGACTTGCCCAAAGTCACACAGCTAAGTGGCGGAGCCGGGATTCGAACCCATGACCTCTGACTCCAAAGCCCAGGCTCTTTTCCCACTGAGCCACGCTGCTTCCAAACACTTTGTAGCTACACAATAATCTGGTTAGACACAGAATTTGGGGCTCCCGTTCTGCGTAGGAATGAGAACAAGGTAGCAAATCCCCATTTTGCATCGGAGGCAACCGACATCTAGAGAAACGGTGTCGCGCGGCAGGACTGAAATTAGAATTCAGGTCTTTTGACTCCCAAGGCCTGGGCTTTTTCCACTTGACGTTGTTTTTCCAAGAATTCCACTTCCCTAGCCCACCTTCTCCTCAGCTTGATTCGAGCTTTTTCGGGTGGCACCGCCCATGGCGGGTGGGGGACGTGACGATGAGCCTCCTCGCCTCACCAGAAGAAACCTCCTAAATAATAGTAGTGGTATTTGTTAAGCACTTACTACGTGCCAAACACTTTGTAGCTACACGATAATCTGGTTAGACACAGAATTTGGGGCTCCCATTCTGCGTAGGAATGAGAACAAGGTAGCAAATCCCCATTTTGCATCGGAGGCAACCGACATCTAGAGAAACGGTGTCGCGCGGCAGGACTGAGATTAGAATTCAGGTCTTTTGACTCCCAGGGCCTGGGCTTTTTCCACTTGACGTTGTTTTTCCAAGAATTCCACTTCCCTAGCCCACCTTCTCCTCAGCTTGATTCGAGCTTTTTCGGGTGGCACCGCCCATGGCGGGTGGGGGACGTGACGATGAGCCTCCTCGCCTCACCAGAAGAAACCTAAATAATAGTAGTGGCATTTGTTAAGCACTTACTACATAATAATAATAATAATGACGGCATTTATTAAGCGCTTACTATGTGCAAAGCACTGTTCTAAGCGCTGGGGGGATACAAGGTGATGAGGTTGTCCCACGTGGGGCTCACAGTCTTCCTCCCCATTTTACAGATGAGGGAACTGAGGCCCAGAGAAGTTAAGTGCCTTGCCCAAAGTCACACAGCTAAGTGGCGGAGCCGGGATTCGAACCCATGACCTCTGACTCCAAAGCCCAGGCTCTTTTCCCACCGAGCCACGCTGCTTCCATACACTTTGTAGCTACACAATAAGCTGGTTAGACACAGAATTTGGGGCTCCATTCTGCATAGGAATGAGAACAAGGTAGCAAATCCCCATTTTACATTGGAAGCAACCGACATCTAGAGAAACGGTGTCGCACAGCAGGACCGAGATTAGAATTCAGGTCTTTTGACTCCTAATGCCTGGGCTTTTTCCACTAGACGTTGTTTTTCCAAGAATTCCACTTCCCTAGCCCACCTTCTTCTCACTTGATGCTTTTATTGCTTCTCTTGTTAGCACTTATTATGTTCTAAGCATTGGGATAGATCCAAGATAATAATAATGATAATAATGATGGCACTTATTAAGCGCTTACTATGTGCAAAGCACTGTTCTAAGCGCCGGGGGATACAAGGTAATCAGGTTGTCCCATGGGGGACTCGCAGAGAATCAATCAATCAATCAATCAATCGTATTCATCAAGTTGGCTGCAGTCCCTGTCCCGTTTTGGGGTCAAGGGAGGGCGTCGATAGGGTCATGGGTTCAAATCCTGGCTCCGCCCATTGTCAGCTGGGTGACTTTGGGCGAGTCACTTCACTTCTCTGGGCCTCAGTCCCCTCATCAGAAGCAGCGTGGCTCAGTGGAAAGAGTGGGCTCAGTGGGCTTTGGAGTCAGGGGTCATGGGTTCGAATCCCAGCTCCGCCAAGTGTCAGCTGGGTGACTTTGGGCCAGTCACTTCACTTCTCTGGGCCTCAGTTCCCTCATCTGTCAAATGGGGATGAAGACTGTGAACCTCCCGTGGGACCACCCGATCACCTTGTAACCTCCCCAGCGCTTAGAACAGTGCTTGGCACATAGTAAGCGCTTAATAAATGCCATCATTATTATCATTATTATTATTGGAGGATGTGGCCCTCCTTTTTCGGGTGGCACCGCCCGTGGCGGGTGGGGGACGTGACGATGAGCCTCCTCGCCTCACCAGAAGAAACCTAAATAATAGTAGCGGTATTGGTTAAGCACTTACTACGCGCCAAACACTTTGTAGCTACACAATAATCTGGTTAGACACAGAATTTGGGGCTCCCAATCCACGTAGGAATGAGAACAAGGTAGCAAATCCCCATTTTACATCGGAGGCAACCGACATCTAGGGAAACGGTGTCGCGCAGCAGGACGGAGATTAGAATTCAGGTCTTTTGACTCCCAAGGCCTGGGCTTTTTCCACGAGACGTTGTTTTTCCAAGCGTTCCACTTCCCTAGCCCACCTTCTCAGCTCGATTCACTTCATTCATTCGTTCAGTCGTATTTATTGAGCGGTTACTGTGTGCAGAGCACTGTACTAAGCGCTCGGGAAGTCCAAGTTGGCAACATCTAGAGACGGTCCCTAGCCAACAGCGGGCTCACGGTCTAGAAGGACGATTCGAGGACGTGGCCCTCCTTTTTCGGGTGGCACCGCCCGGGGTGATGAGCCTCCTCGCCTGGTCAGCGTCCAGAGGGAGTGGGGGTGAAGCTCTTTCTTCGCCCTTCCAGTCAATCAATCAATCAATCGTATTTATTGAGCGCTTACTGTGTGCAGAGCACTGTACTACGCGCTTGGGAAGTCCAAGTCGGCAACATATAGAGACAGTCCCTACCCAACAGCGGGCTCACAGTCTAGAAAGCAAGTTCAATCATTCATTCAATCGTATTTATTGAGCGCTTACTGTGTGCAGAGCACCGTACTAAGCGCTTGGGAAGTCCAAGTCGGCAACATATACAGTCAATCAATCAGTCAATCGTATTTATTGAGCGCTTACTGTGTGCAGAGCACTATACTAGGCGCTTGGGAAGTCCAAGTCGGCAACATATAGAGATGGTCCCTACCCAACAGCGGGCTCACAGTCTAGAAAGTAAGTTCATTCATTCATTCATTCATATTTATTGAGCGCTTACTGTGTGCCGAGCACCGTACTAAGCGCTCGGGAAGTCCAAGTCGGCAACATCTAGAGACAGTCCCTACACAACAGCGGGCTCACAGTCTAGAAAGTAAGTCCATTCATTCATTCAATTGTATTTATTGAGCGCTTACTGTGTGCAGAGCACTGTACTAGGCGCTTGGGAAGTCCAAGTCGGCAACATATAGAGACAGTCCCTACCCAACAGCGGGCTCACAGTCTAGAAAGTAAGTTCAATCATTCATTCAGTTGTATTTATTGAGCGCTTACTGTGTGCAGAGCACCGTACTAGTCGCTTGGGAAGTCCAAGTCGGCAAATATAGAGACGGTCCCTACCCAACAGCGGGCTCACAGTCTAGAAAGTAAGTTCAATCATTCATTCAGTCGCATTTATTGAGCGCTTACTGTGTGCAGAGCACCGTACTAGGTGCTTGGGAAGTCCAAGTCGGCAAATAGAGAGACGGTCCCTACCCAACAGCGGGCTCACAGTCTAGAGAATAAGTTCATTCATTCATTCAGTCGTATTTATTGAGCACTTACTGTGTGCAGAGCACCGTACTAAGCGCTTGGGAAGTACAAGTTGGCAACATATAGAGACGGTCCCTACCCAACAGCGGGCTCACAGTCTAGAAAGCAAGTTCAATCATTCATTCAATCGTATTTATTGAGCGCTTACTGTGTGCAGAGCACCGTACTAAGCGCTTGGGAAGTCCAAGTCGGCAACATCTAGAGACGGTCCCTCCCCAACAGCGGGCTCACAGGCTAGAAGGGGGAGACACAACAAAACATATTAACAAAATAAAATAAATAGAATAAATATGTACCAGTAAAATAAATGGAGTAATAAATATGTACAAACATATATACAGGTGTTGTGGGGAGGGGAGGCCCGTCTGACCGGTTTCCCCGCACGGCTTCTGCGGCTGGAAAGCAGAGGATGCTTGTCATCATCTTCTGTGGTATTTATTGAGCACTTCCTGCGTGCCGAGTGCGGTACTTTATACAGTATATACCTGTATATATGTATATATGTTTGTACATATTTATTACTCTATTTATTTATTTTACTTGTGCATATCTATTCTATTTATTTTATTTTGTTAGGATGTTTGGTTTTTTTTCCTCTGTCTCCCCCTTTTAGACTGTGAGCCCACTGTTGGGTAGGGACTGTCTCTAGATGTTGCCAATTTGTACTTCCCAAGCGCTTAGTCCAGTGCTCTGCACATAGTAAGCGCTCAATAAATATGATTGATTGATTGATACTAAGTGCTTGGGAGAGTCCAATACACCGCAGAGTTGACAGATATGTTGCCTGCGCATAATGAGCTTGTAGCTCGTTCCTGTGGGAGCGTTGGGTTTTTGGATCTCTCCCTCTTTTAGACTGTGATCCCACTTGTCGGGTCGGGACCGTCTCTAGATGTTGCCAACTTGGACTTCCCAAGCGCTTAGTACAGTGCTCTGCACGCAGTAAGCGCTCAATAAATACGATTGATCTCTCTGGTTTGGGGGGGGGGCGGTCATCGGGTGACCCATTCCTGATCTTGTCTTTGCAATTCATTTCATTCAAGGGCCTTAAAAACGACTTTGTGCGGAATATCCTGTGGACCTTCGAAGATATTCACATGTTGGTAGGCTCCAATATGCCGATATTCGGAGGGGGACGGTATCCCGCCGTCAGCTTACGGCTCAGGTAAGCGCGGTTCTGTCCCGTTGCCCCCGGCTGAAGTCGCTCCCCGGGCCGCGCCTCGGTTTCCCCTCGGGCCGCTCCCCGGCAGAGCGCGGGTTCGTTCATTCATTCAGTCAGTCGTATTTATTGAGCGCTGACTGTGTGCCGAGCACTGGACTAAGCGCTTGGGAAGTCCAAGTTGGCAACATCTAGAGAAGGTCCCTACCCAACCAGCGGGCTCACAGTCTAGAAGGGTCTTGTTCATTCATTCATTCATTCAATCGTATTTATTGAGCGCTCACTGTGTGCAGAGCACTGGACTAAGCGCTTGGGAAGTCCAAGTCGGCAACATACAGAGCCGGTCCCTACCCAACAGCGGGCTCGCAGGCTAGAAGGGGGAGACAGACAACGAAACAAAACATATGGACAGGTGTCAAGTCATCAGAATAAATAGAAATAGAGCTAGATGCACATCATTAACAAAATAAATCGAATAGTAAATATGTCCAAATCAAGGAGAGTAATAAATCTGTACAAACGTATACGTTTGTACAGATTTATTACTCTCTCTCTATATATATACCTGTATATATGTTTGTGCAGATTTATTGCTCTTTTACTTGGACATATTTACTATTCTCTTTATTTAATTTTGTTAATCTGTTTTTTTTCGTTGTCTGTCTCCCCCTTCTAGACTGTGAGCCCGCTGTTGGGTAGGGACCGTCTCTGTTGCCGACTTGTACTTCCCAAGCGCTTAGTCCAGTGCTCTGCACACAGTAAGCGCTCAATAAATACGATTGATTGATTGATTGCTCTGCGCACAGTAAGCGCTCAATAAATACGATTGAATGAATGAATGTTGGGTAGGGACCGTCTCTAGATGTTGCCCACTTGGACTTCCCAAGCGCTGAGTACAGTGCTCTGCACGCAGTAAGCGCTCAATAAATACGATTGAATGAATGAATGTTGGGTAGGGGCCGTCTCTCTATGTTGCCCACTTGGACTTCCCAAGCGCTTAGTACAGTGCTCTGCACACAGTAAGCGCTCAATAAATACGATTGAATGAATGAATGTTGGGTAGGGGCCGTCTCTCTATGTTGCCCACTTGGTCTTCCCAAGTGCTTAGTACAGTGCTCTGCACATAGTAAGCGCTCAATAAATACGATTGAATGAATGAATGTTGGGTAGGGGCCGTCTCTCTATGTTGCCCACTTGGTCTTCCCAAGCGCTTAGTACAGTGCTCTGCACACAGTAAGTGCCCAATAAATGCAATTGAATGAATGAATGTTGGGTAGGGGCTGTCTCTAGATGTTGCCCACTTGGACTTCCCAAGCGCTTAGTACAGTGCTCTGCGCACAGTAAGCGCTCAATAAATACGATTGAATGAATGAATGTTGGGTAGGGACCGTCTCTAGATGTTGCCCACTTGGACTTCCCAAGCGCTTAGTACAGTGCTCTGCGCACAGTAAGCGCTCAATAAATACGATTGAATGAATGAATGTTGGGTAGGGACCGTCTGTATATGTTGCCCACTTGGACTTCCCAAGCGCTTAGTACTGTGTTCTGCACACAGTAAGCGCTCAATAAATACGATTTAGTGAATGAATGTTGGGTAGGGACTGTCTCTATATGCTGCCCACTTGGACTTCCCAAGCGCTTAGTACAGTGCTCTGCACACAGTAAGCGCTCAATAAATACGGTTGAATGAATTTATGCAGGTGCTGCGGAGAGGGGAAGGAGGTAGGGCGGGGGGCCTGGGGAGGAGGAGAGGAAAAGGGGGGCTCAGTCTGGGAATAGATGGGATTGAGGCCCAGTGAATAGATTGGAAATTGGAATTAGAGGAGCCAAGTGCGCGGGCTGGATCCCAATGGGAAATCCACCTGGCCACATGTTTGGTTTTGTTGTCTGTCTCCCCCTCCTAGACTGTGAGCCCACTGTTGGGTAGGGACCATCTCTAGATGTTGCCAACTTGCACTTCCCAAGCGCTTAGTCCAGTGCTCTGCACACAGTAAGCGCTCAATAAATACGATTGAATGAATGAATGAATGAGTGAATGACTTGCCACCAGTCCACATGTTTGGTTTTGTTGTCTGTCTTCCCCTCCTAGACTGTGAGCCCATTGTTGGATAGGGACCGTCTCTATATGTTGCCGACTTGGACTTCCCAAGCGCTTAGTACAGTCCTCTGCACACAGTAAGCGCTCAATAAATACGGTTGAATGAATGAATCTAGCTTTAATTCTCATTTATTCTGATGACTTGCTGCCTGTCCACATGTTTAGTTTTGTTGTCTGTCTCCCCCTTCTCGACTGTGAGCCCGCTGTTGGGGAGGGACCGTCTCTAGATGTTGCCAACTTGGGCTTCCCAAGCGCTTAGTACAGTGCTGTGGAGGGAGGAGGAGGAGGAGGAGCAGGAGGCCTTCCCAGACTGAGCCCCTTCCTTCCTCTCCCCCTCCTCCCCCTCTCCATCCCCCCTGCCTTACCTCCTTCCCCTCCCCACAGCACCTGTATATATGTATATATGTTTGTACGGATTTATCACTCCATTTATTTTACTTGTACATATTCATTCTATTTATTTTATTCTGTTAATCTGTTTTGTTTTGTTGTCTGTCTCCCCCTTCTAGACTGTGAGCCCGCTGTTGGGTAGGGACCATCTCTAGGTGTTGCCAACTTGTCCTTCCCAAGTGCTTAGTCCAGTGCTCTGCACACAGTAAGCGCTCAATAAATATGATTGATTAGTACAGTGCTCTGCACATAGTAAGTGGTCAATAAATACGATTGAATGAATGAATTTTGTTAATATGTTTTGTTGTCTGTCTCCCCCTTCTAGACTGTGAGCCCACTGTTGGGTAGGGACCCTCTCTAGATGTTGCCAACTTGTCCTTCCCTAGCGCTTAGTACAGTGCTCTGCACACAGTAAGCACTCAATAAATACGATTGAATGAATGAATTTTGTTAATATGTTTTGTTGTCTGTCTCCCCCTTCTAGACTGTGAGCCCACTGTTGGGTAGGGACCGTCTCTATATGTTGCCAGCTTGTCCTTCCCCAGCGCTTAGTACAGTGCTCTGCACACAGTAAGCGCTCAATAAATACGATTGATTGATTAGTACAGTGCCGTGCACACAGTAAGTGCTCAATAAATACAATTGAATGAATGAATTTTGTTAATATGTTTGGTTTTGTTGTCTGTCTCCCCCTTCTAGACTGTGAGCCCGCCGTTGGGTAGGGACCGTCTCTCTATGTTGCCAGCTTGTCCTTCCCCAGCGCTTAGTACAGTGCTGTGCACACAGTAAGCGCTCAGTAAATACGATTGATTAGTCCAGTGCTCTGCCCACAGTAAGCACTCAATAAACACGATTGAATGAATGAATGAATTTTGTTAAAATGTTTTGTTTTGTTGTCCGTCTCCCCCTTCTAGACTGTGAGCCCGCTGTTGGGTAGGGACCGGCCGACTTGTCCTTCCCAAGCGCTTAGTACACTGCTGTGCACACAGTAAGCGCTTAATAAATACGATTGAATGAATTTTGTTAATATGTTTTGTTCTCTGTCTCCCCCTTCTAGACCGTGAGCCCGCTGTTGGGTAGGGACCGTCTCTACATCAATCAGTGGTATTTATTGAGCGCTTACTGTGTGCAGAGCTCTATACTAAGCACTTGGATGTTGCCAACTTGTCCTTCCCAAGCGCTTAGTCCAGTGCTCTGCACACAGTAAGCGCTCAATAAATACGATTGAACGAATGAATGATAACGGGGGGGGGGGGGGCGTTTCCCTTTCCAGGGATAACAACAAACCCATTAACGTGCTCACCGGGATCGACTACTGGCTGGACAACTTGATCTGCAACGTGCCGGAGCTGGTCATGTGTTTCCACGTCAACGGGATCGTGCAGGTGAGATGAGGCCGCCGGGGCCGGCGCGCACGCGCTAGACGCCCCGTCCCCCCGACTCCCATTAGCCGTTGGGCTGGTCTGCCTCTCCGCCAGCGCCTAACGCCTGTGCGGTCAATCAATCAATCAATCAATCGTATTTATTGAGCGCTCACTGTGTGCAGAGCACTGTACTAAGCGCTTGGGAAGTCCAAGTGGGCGACATAGAGAGACGGTCCCTACCCAACAGTGGGCTCACAATCAATCAATCAGTCATATTTATTGAGCACTTACAGTGTGCAGAGCACTGTACTAAGCGCTTGGGAAGTCCAAGTGGGCGACATAGAGAGACGGTCCCTACCCAACAGTGGGCTCACAATCAATCAATCAATCATATTTATTGAGCACTTACGGTGTGCGGAGCACTGTACTAAGCGCTTGGAAAGTCCAAGTGGGCGACATATAGAGACGGTCCCTACCCAACAGCGGGCTCGCGGTCTAGACGGGGGAGACAGAGACGGTGTTGTCTTTTCCTTTGTCCGACCTTGGTGATGAGGAGGATGAGGATGATGATGGCATTTGTTAAGCGCTTACTATGTGCCAAGCACTGTTCTAAGCGCTGGGGAGGTGACAAGGTGATCAGGTTGTCCCACGTGGAGCTCACAGTCTTCATCCCCACTTTCCAGATGAGGCCACTGAGGCCCAGAGAAGTGAAGTGACTTGCCCAAAGTCTTGCCCAAAGACTTGCCCCTGACCTCTGACTCCAAAGCTCGGGCTCTTTCCACTGAGCCACGCTGCTTCACTATTATTATAATTATGATTATGTGAAGGTCATATGCTTCACTATTATTATAATTATGATTATGTGAAGGTCATATGCTTCACTATTATTATTATTATTATTATTATGATTATCTGAGCAGCGTGGCTCCGTGGGAAAGAGCCCGGGCTTTGGAGTCAGGGGTCATGGGTTGGAATCCCGGCTCTGCCACTTGTCAGCTGTGTGACTTTGGGCAAGTCACTTCACTTCTCTGGGCCTCAGGTCCCTCATCTGGAAAATGGGGATGAAGACTGTGAGCCCCCGTGGGACGACCTGATCCCCTTGTAAGCTCCCCAGCGCTTAGTACAGTGCTTTGCACATAGTAAGCGCTTAAGAAATGCCATTATTATAATTATATGAAGTCTTCTAGACTGTGATCCCACTGTTGGGTAGGGACCGTCTCTATATGTTGCCAACTTGGACTTCCCAAGCGCTTAGTCCAGTGCTCTGCACACAGTAAGCGCTCAATAAATGTGATTGATTGATTGATTGATTGTCTCTATATGTTGCCAACTTGTACTTCCCAAGTGCTCAGTCCAGTGCTCTGCACACAGTAAGCGCTCAATAAATACAATCGATTGATTGACCGTCTCTGTATGTTGCCCACTGGAACTTCCCAAGCGCTTAGTCCAGTGCTCTGCACACAGTCAGCGCTCAATCAATCAATCAATCAGTCGTATTTATTGAGCGCTTACTGTGTGCAGAGCACTGGACTGAGCGCTTGGGAAGTACAAGTTGGCAACATATACAGTCCCTACGAAACAGAGTAATAAATGCGAATGAACAAAAGACCCTTCTAGACTGTGAGCCCGCTGCTGGGTAGGGACTGTCTCTAGATGTTGCCAACTTGGACTTCCCAAGCGCTTAGTACAGTGCTCTGCACACAGTAAGCGCTCATTAAATGCGATTGATGATTGATTGATTGATGATGGTCGTTATAGCCTCGGTCACCCGCGTGGGCGTTGGGGGGGGGGGGGGGGGGGGCCGGGGCCGCGCCCCGCGCGCAGTAGGCGCTCAGTAAGTACGACTGAATGAATGACGGGCGGCTCCCCCGGCAGAAATACGAGATGATCAAGACGGAAGAGATCCCCAACTTGGAGCACTCCAACTTCTCCACCAAGGTGGTCAAAGACATCGCCCAGAACATCCTGTCCTTCCTCAAGTCCAACTGCACCAAGGAAGGGCACACGTACTGGCTGTTCAAAGGTCGGCGGGGGCGTCTCCTCCATCCCCGCGGGGCGGGCGGGAGGGTGGGGGACCGGCCGGCTGACCGGCCCCCGGGGACCCCCCGGGGCGGGGGGTCTTTGTCCTTTCAGCCAGCGGCAGCGACATCGTCAAGCTGTACGACCTCACCACCCTGTGCGAGGAGACGGAGGACAAATACCAGAACCCGTTCACCATGCCCGTGGCCATTCTCTTGTACAAGTCAGTTCATTCCTTCGGTCCTATTTATTGAGCGCTCACCGTGTGCAGGGCGCTGGACTAAGCGCCGGGGACGTCCCAGTCGGGGCCATCGAGACCCAGCAGCGGGCTCACAGTCTAGAAGGGGGAGACGGAGAACAAAACCAAGCGTATTCGCAAAATAAAATACATAGAATAAATACGTACAAATAAAATAGAGTAATGCGTACAAACATATATACAGGTACATAGTCATTCATTCATTCAGTCGTATTTATTGAGCACTTACTGTTTGCAGAGCACTGTACTAAGCGCTTGGGAAATACAAGTTGGTAACATATAGAGACGGTCCCTACCCAACAGCGGGCTTACAGTCTAGAAGGGGGAGACGGAGAACAAAACCAAGCATATTCGCCAAATAAAATAAATAGAATAAATATGTACAGATAAAATAGAGTTATGCGTACAAACATATATACAGGTACATATTCATTCATTCAGTCATATTTATTGAGCACTTACTGTGTGCAGAGCACTGTACTAAGCGCTTGGGAAGTACAAGTTGGTAACATATAGAGACGGTCTCTACCCAACAGCGGGCTCACAGTCTAGAAGGGGGAGACAGAGAACAAAACCAAACATATTCACAAAATAAATAGAATAAATATGTACAAATAAAATAAATAGAGTAATGTGTACAAACATATATACAGGTACATATTCATTCATTCAGTCATATTTATTGAGCACTTACTGTGTGCAGAGCACTGTACTAAGCGCTTGGGAAGTACAAGTTGGTAACATATAGAGACAGTCCCTACCCAACAGCGGGCTTACAGTCTAGAAGGGGGAGACAGAACAAAACCAAACATATTCACAAAATAAATAGAATAAATATGTACAAATAAAATAAATAGAGTAATGTGTACAAACATATATACATATATACAGGTACATATTCATTCATTCATTCAGTCGTATTTATTGAGCACTTACTGTGTGCAGAGCACTGTACTAAGCGCTTGGGAAGTACAAGTTGGTAACATATAGAGACAGTCTCTACCCAACAGTGGGCTCACAGTCTAGAAGGGGGAGACAGAGAACAAAACCAAACATATTCACAAAATAAAATAAATAGAATAGATATGTACAAGTAAAATAAATAGAGCAATGCGTACAAACATATATACTGAGAAGCAGCGTGGCTCGGTGGAAAGAGCCCGGGCTTTGGAGTCAGAGGTTATGGGTTCAAATCCCAGCTCCGCCAAGTGTCAGCTGGGTGACTTTAGGCAAGTCACTTAACTTCTCTGTGCCTCAGTTACCTCATCTGTAAAATGGGGATTAAAGACTGTGAGCCCCCCCGTGGGACAACCTGATCACCTTGTACCTTCCCCAGCGCTTAGAACAGTGCTTTGCACATAGTAAGCGCTTAATAAATGCCATTATTATTATTATGCAGGTGCATATTCACTCATTCATTCAGTCGTATTTATTGAGTGCTTACTGTGTGCAGAGCACTGGACTAAGCGCTTGGGAAGTACATGTTTGTATTTATTACTCTACGTTTCTGCTATTTTGTATTGCCCTACTGAGAGCTCACCTCCTCCAGGAGGCCTTCCCACACTGAGCCCCCTTTTTCCTCTCCTCCTCCTTCCCCTCCCCACAGCCCCTCTATATAATAGTGATAGCATTTATTAAGCGCTTACTATGTGCCAAGCACTGTTCTAAGCGCTGGGGAGGTTAGCAAGGTGATGAGGTCCCACGGAGGGCTCACAGTCTTCATCCCCATTTGACAGATGAGGGAACTGAGGCCCAGAGAAGTGAAGTGACTTGCCCAAAGTCACACAGCTGATAAGTGGCGGAGCCGGGATTTGAACCCATGACCTCTGACTCCAAAGCCCGGGCTCTTTCCACTGAGCCACGCTGCTTCAGTATATATGTTTGGACAGACTTATTACTCTATTTATTTTACTTGGACATATTTTCTATTCTGTTTATTTTCTTAATGATGTCCATCTAGCTTCATTTCTGTTTATTCTGATGACCTGACACCCGTCCACATGTTTTGTTTTGTCGTCCGTCTCCCCCTTCTAGACTGTGAGCCCGTTGTTGGGTAGGGACCGTCTCTACAAGTTGCCAGCTCGTCCTTCCCAAGCGCTTAGTACAGTGCTCTGCACCCAGTAAGCGCTCAGTAAATACGATTGAATGAATGAATGAATGAATAAGTACGATTGAATGAATGAAAGAAGACCAAAGCTTAGCAGGTGCCATGGCAGGGTCCACTGGGGAAGGGAGCGTTTCTGCTCTTTTGTATTGCCCTACTGAGAGCTCACCTCCTCCAGGAGGCCTTTCTTTCATTAATTAATTAATTCATTCATTCATTCAATCGTATTTATTGAGCGCTTACTGTTTGCAGAGCACTGGACTAAGCGCTTGGGAAGTCCAAGTTGGCAACATCTAGAGACGGTCCCTACCCAACAGTGGCCTCACAGTCTAGAAGGGGGAGATGGACAACAAAACCAAACATATTCACAAAATAAAATAAATAGAATAAATATGTACAAATAAAATAAATAAATAGAGGAGTAATAAATCCGTACAAACATATATACATATACACAGGTGCTGTGGGGAAGGGAAGGAGGTAAGGCGGAGGGGGACAAGCCTTCCCAGCCTGAGCCCCCTTTTTCCTCTCCTCCTCCCCATCCCCCTCGCCCTACCTCCTTCCCCTCCCCACAGCCCCTGTGTAGATGTTTGGACAGATTTATTACTCTATTCTACTATTCTATTTCAATCAATCAATCAATCGTATTTATTGAGCGCTTACTATGTGCAGAGCACCATACTAAGCGCTTGGGAAGTACAAATTGGCAACATACAGAGACAGTCCCCACCCAACAGTGGGCTCACAGTCTAAAAGGGGGAGACAGAGAACAAAACCAAACATACTAACAAAATAAAATAAATAGAATAGATATGGACAAGTAAAATAAATAAATAGAGTAATAAATGTGTACAAACATCTATACATATATACAGGTGCTGTGGGGAAGGGAAGGAGGTAAGATGGGGGGGATGGAGAGGGGGGCGAGGGGGAGAGGAAGGAAGGGGCTCAATTCTATTTATTTTCTTAATGATGCCCATCTAGCTTTATTTCTGTTTATTCTGATGACTCAACACCTGTCCACATGTTTTGGTTCTCTGTCTCCCCCTTCTAGACTGTGAGCCCGCTGTTGGGTAGGGACCGGCTCTAGATGTTGCCGACTCGGACTTCCCAAGCGCTTAGTACAGTGCTCTGCACACAGTAAGCGCTCAATAAATGCGATTGAATGAATGCTGAGGGGAGAAGGCGTCGGAAAACGGGCTCGTGGTTTGGGAACGCCCCACTTCCCGACCGCATGTTCTCGGGCAAGTCACTTGCTTCCTCTGGGCCTCATTCATTCATTCAATCGTATCTATCCATTCATTCATTCAATCGTATTTATTGAGCGCTTACTGTGTGCAGAGCACTGGACTAAGCGCTTGGGAAGTACAGGTTGGTAACCTATAGAGACGGTCCCTACCCAACAGCGGGCTCACAGGCTAGAAGGGGGAGACAGACGACAAAACAAAACATACTAACAAAATAAAATAAATAGGATAAATATGTACAAATAAAATTGGCAGAGGCAGGATTCGAACCCATGACCCCTGACTCCAAAGCCCAGGCTCTTTCCACTGAGCCACACTGCCTCTCTTGCCGGGGGAGGGATTCATTCATTTGATCGTATTTATTGAGCGCTTACTGTGTGCAGAGCACTGTACTAAGCGCTTGGGAAGTCCAAGTTGGCAACATATGGAGACGGTCCCTACCCCACACGGCTCACGGTCTAGAGGGATGACCTTCAAGGAGGGAGCAAAGTGGTGGGTTTTTAAAAAAAAAAAATCATTCAGTTGTATTTATTGAGCCCTCACTGTGTGCAGAGCACTGTACTAAGCGCTTGGGAAGTCCAAGTTGGCAACATATAGAGACGGTCCCTACCCAACAGTGGGGTCACAGTCTAGAGGGATGACCTTCAAGGGGGGGAGCAAAGTGGTTTTTTTTTTTTAAAAAAAAAATCATTCAGTTGTAGTTATTGAGCGCTGACTGTGTGCAGAGCACTGTACTAAGCGCTTGGGAAGTCCAAGTTGGCAACATATCATTCACTCTCTTTCCCTTAGGGTTGCCTGCAACATGATGATGAAGAAAAACCAAAATAAGAAACACTACGGAACCATCAGAACGCTGCTCCTTAATTGTGTCAAGCTGCTGGACAAGGGCAGGCATCCGCAAGTAAACTCGACATCATTCATTCAGTCGTATGTATTGAGCGCTTACTGTGTGCAGAGCACTGGGCTAAGCGCTTGGGAAGTCCAAGTTGGCAACATTCATTCATTCAGTCGTATTTATTGAGCGCTTACTGTGTGCAGAGCACTGGACGAAGCGCTTGGGAAGTCCAAGTTGGCAACATTCATTCTTTCAATCGTATTTATTGAGCGCTTACTGTGTGCAGAGCACAGTACTAAGCGCTTGGGAAGTACAAGTTGGCAACATATAGAGACGGTCCCTACCCAACAGCGGGCTCACAGTCTAGAAAGTAAGTTCATTCATTCATTCATTCAGTAATATTTATTGAGCGCTTACTGTGTGCAGAGCACTGTCCTAAGCGCTTGGGAAGTACAAGTTGGCAACATAGAGAGATGGTCCCTACCCAACAGTAGGCTCACAGTCTAGAAGGGTCTTGTTCATTCATTCATTCATTCATTGAATCATATTTATTGAGCGCCTGCTGTGCGCAGAGCACTGGACTAAGCGCTTGGGAAGGACAAGTTGGCAGCATAGAGAGACAGTCCCTACCCAACAGTGGGCTCACAGTCTAGAAGGGGGAGACAGACAACAAAACAAAACATATTAACAAAATAAAATAGAATAAATATGTACAAGTGAAATAAATAGAGTAATAAATGCATACAAACATATTCGTTCATTCATTCAGTCGTATTTATTGAGCGCTTACTGTGTGCAGAGCGCTGTACTAAGCGCCTGGGAAGTACAAGTTGGCAACATATGGAGACGGTCCGTACCCAACAGCGGGCTCACAGTCTAGAAGGGGGAGACAGACAACAAAACAAAGCATATTAACTGAATAAAATAAAAAGAATAAATATGTACGAATAAAATAGAGTAATAAATGTGTAAAAACATATTCATTCATTCAATCGTATGTATTGAGCGCTTACTGTGTGCAGAGCACTGGACTAAGCTCTTGGGGAGTACAAGTCGGCAACATGTAGAGACGGTCCCTACCCAACAGCGGGCTCACACTCTAGAGGGGGGAGACAGACAACAAAACAGAATATATTAACAAAATAAAATAAAAAGAATAAAAATGTACGAATAAAATAAATAATAGAGTAATAAATACATGCAAATACATTCATTCATTTAATCGTATTTATTGAGCGCTTACTGTGTGCAGAGCACTGTACTAAGCGCTTGTGAAGGACAAGTTGGCAGCATAGAGAGACAGTCCCTACCCAATAGTGGGCTCACACTCTAGAGGGGGGAGACAGACAACAAAACAAAACATACTGACAAAATAAAATAAATAGAATAAATATGTACGAATAAAATAAATAGAATAATAAATACGTACAAACATATTAATTCATTCAATCATATTTATTGAGTGCTTGCCTTGTGCAGAGCACTGTACTAAGTGCTTGGGAAGTACAAATTGGCAACACATAGAGACGGTCCCTACCCAACAGCGGCCCACAGTCTAAGTCAAGCGCTTAGTCCACTGCTCTGCACACAGTAAGCGCTCAATAAATGCTATTGATTGATTGATTGAATGAATAGAAGGGGGAGACAGGCAACAAAACGAAGCATATTAACTAAATAAAATAAATAGAATGAATATATACGAATAAAATAGAGTAATAAATACGTACAAACATTCATTCATTCAGTCATGTCTATTGAGCGCTTGCTTTGCGCAGAGCACTGTACTAAGCGCTTGGGAAGTCCAAGTCGGCAACATATAGAGACAGTCCCTACCCACCAGCGGGCCACAGTCTAAGTCAAGCGCTTAGTCCAGTGCTGTGCACACAGTAAGCGCTCAATAAATACGATTGATTGATTGAATGAATAGAAGGGGGAGACAGGCAACAAAACGAAGCATATTAACTAAATAAAATAAATAGAATGAATATATACGAATAAAATAGAGTAATAAATACGTACAAACATTCATTCATTCAGTCATGTCTATTGAGCGCTTGCTTTGCGCAGAGCACTGTACTAAGCGCTTGGGAAGTCCAAGTCGGCAACATATAGAGACAGTCCCTACCCACCAGCGGGCCACAGTCTAAGTCAAGCGCTTAGTCCAGTGCTGTGCACACAGTAAGCGCTCAATAAATACGATTGATTGATTGAATGAATAGAAGGGGGAGACAGGCAACAAAACGAAGCATATTAACTAAATAAAATAAATAGAATGAATATATACGAATAAAATAGAGTAATAAATACGTACAAACATTCATTCATTCAGTCATGTCTATTGAGCGCTTGCTTTGCGCAGAGCACTGTACTAAGCGCTTGGGAAGTCCAAGTCGGCACCACATAGAGACGGTCCCTACCCAACAGCGGGCTCACAGTCTAAGTCAAGCGCTTAGTCCACTGCTGTGCACGCAGTAAGCGCTCAATAAATACGATTGAATGAGTAGAAGGGGGAGACAGGCAACAAAGCAGAGCATATTCACAGAATAAAATAAATAGGATAAATATGTACAAATTAAATAAATAAATAAATAGAATAATAAATACGTACAAATAGATATACACATTAGAATCTTCATCATCCCTTCAAAGCCCTACTGAGCGCTCACCTCCTCCAGGAGGCCTTCCCACACTGAGCCCCCTTTTTCCTCTCCTCCTCCCCATCCCCCCCCGCCCTACCTCCTTCCCCTCCCCACAGCACCTGTATAGATGTTTGGACAAATTTATTACTCTATTTATTTTATCTGTACATATTTATTGTATTTGTTTTATTTTGTTAATATGTTTTGTCCCGTTGTCTGTCTCCCCCTACTCGACTGTGAGCCCGCCGTTGGGTAGGGACCGTCTCTAGATGTTGTCAACTTGGACTTCCCAAGCGCTTAGTCCAGTGCTCTGCCCCCAGGAAGCGCCCAATAAATACGATTGAATGAATTAGAATCCACTTTCCCGCCATTCCCGCCTCACGGGTCCACTGGGGAAGGCTAGGGTCAGGGGTCGCCTTCGGCCGAGGGACCTCATCTGTTTCGATGGGCGAAATCGCGCGCGCGCGTGAATGTGTGCGAGGGACATTCCGGGGGGGGGGGGGGGGGGGGGGGGGGGCGGAATCCTATTCATTCATCCATTCATTCAATCGTATTTATTGAGCGCTCACTGTGTGCAGAGCACCGTACTAAGCGCTTGGGAAGTCCAAGTCGGCAACATCTAGAGATGGTCGTTACCCAACAGCGGGCTCACAGTCTAGAAGGGTGTTGTTCATTCATTCATTCATTCATTCATTCAATCGTATTTATTGAGCGCTTGTGTGCAGAGCACTGGACTAAGCGCTTGGGAAGTAGAAGTTGGCAACACATAGAGCCGGTCCCTACCCAACAGCGGGCTCACAGTCGAGAAGGGTCTTGTTCATTCACTCATTCATTCATTCATTCATTCAATCAATCGTATTTATTGAGCGCTTACTGTGTGCAGAGCACCGTACTAAGCGCTTGGGAAGTCCAAGTCGGCAACATATAGAGACGGTCCCTACCCGACATTCATTCATTCATTCACTCAATCGTATTTATTGAGCGCTTACTGTGTGCAGAGCACCGGACTAAGCGCTTGGGAAGTTCAAGTCGGCAACATAGAGAGACGGTCCCTACCCGACATTCATTCATTCATTCACTCAATCGTATGTATTGAGCGCTTACTGTGCGCAGAGCACCGGACTAAGCGCTTGGGAAGTCCAAGTCGGCAACATAGAGAGACGGTCCCTACCCAACATTCATTCATTCACTCGATCGTATTTATTGAGCCCTTACTGTGTGCAGAGCACCGGACTAAGCGCTTGGGAAGTCCAAGTCGGCAACATAGAGAGATGGTCCCTACCCAACATTCATTCATTCATTCAGTCGTATTTATTGATCGCTTACTGTGTGCAAAGCACTGTACTAAGCGCTTGGGAAGTCCAAGTCGACAACATAGAGAGACGGTCCCTACCCAACATTCATTCATTCATTCACTCAATCGTATTTATTGAGCCCTTACTGTGTGCAGAGCACCGTACTTAGCGCTTGGGAAGTCCAAGTTGGCAACATAGAGAGACGGTCCCTACCCAACATTCATTCATTCATTCATTCATTCACTCAATCGTATTTATTGAGCCCTTACTGTGTGCAGAGCACCGTACTAAGCGCTTGGGAAGTCCAAGTCGGCAACATAGAGAGACGGTCCCTACCCAGCATTCATTCATTCATTCTCTCAATCGTATTTATTGAGTGCTTACTGTGTGCAGAGCACCGTACTAAGTGCTTGGAAAGTCCAAGTCGGCAACCTATAGAGACGGGACGGTCCCTACCCAACATTCATTCATTCATTCACTCAATCTCGTATTTATTGAGCCCTTACTGTGTGCGGAGCACCATACTAAGCGCTTGGGAAGTCCAAGTCGGCAACCTATAGAGACGGGACGGTCCCTACCCAACATTCATTCATTCATTCACTCAATCGTATTTATTGAGCCCTTACTGTGTGCAGAGCACCGTACTAAGCGCTTGGGGAGTCCAAGTCGGCAACATCTAGAGACGGTCCCTACCCAACAGCGGGCTCACAGTCGCGTCCGGACGCTGCCCTTTGAGAACCGCGCCTCTCCCCTTCCTTCCTCCTTCTTCCTGTCCCCCCCAGATCATCGCCTCGGCGAACTTCATGCTGTCCGAGCTCTTCCAGCTGGACGAGCCCAAAAAGGAGGAGACCTCTCCCTTCAACGAGAACTCGGACGAGAGCTACAGCGAGGAGGAGGAGGAGGACGAGGAGGAGGAGGAGGAAGAGCCGCCGGACAGCGACGAGAACGGCCGCGCGGGCGCCGACCGGCCGGACGACAGCAAAGCGGTGGCCGTCATCGAGTCCGTCGGGGAGCTGTCCGTCCCCGAGAAGTACAAGTCCATCCACCAGATCAGGGTACGCTCGCTCCCGCCGGGCCCGCGGCCTATCAAAGAGACGCCGCCTCAGAGAGCGAGCGCCCGCCTGGAAATCCCAGTCGGTCCTTTCAATCAATCAATCAATCAATCAATCGTATTTATTGAGCGCTTACCGTGTGCGGAGCGCTGGACTAAGCGCTTGGGAAGTCCAAGTTGGCAGAATAGAGAGGCGGTCCCTACCCCACAGCGGGCTCTGGGGTTCCTCGACGGCCTGAATTGGCGTCAGTCAGTCAATTGTATTCATTCATTCATTCATTCAATCGTATTTATTGAGCGCTTACCGTGTGCAGAGCACTGGACTAAGCGCTTGGGAAGGCCAATTTGGCAACATAGACGGCAGTCCCTACCCAACAGCGGGCTCGCGGTCTGGAAAGGAAGTTTATTCATTCATTCAGTCGTATTTATTGAGCACTTACCATGTGCGGAGCACTGGACTAAGCGCTTGGGAAGGCCCAGTTGGCAACATAGACAGCGGTCCCTACCCAACAGTGGGCTCACAGTCTTGAAAGTAAGTTCATTCATTCATTCAATCGTATTTATTGAGCACTTACCATGTGCGGAGCACTGGACTAAGCGCTTGGGAAGTACAAGTTGGGAACATAGAGAGACCGTCCCTACCCAACAGCGGGCTCACAGTCTAGAAAGTAAGTTCATTTATTCATTCATTCACTCAATCTTATTAATTGAGCGCTTACCGTGTGCAGAGCGCTGGACTAAGCGCTTGGGAAGTCCAAGTTGGCAACATAGAGAGGCGGTCCCTACCCAACAGCGGGTTCACAGTCTAGAAAGTAAGTTCATTTATTCATTCATTCATTCAGTCGTATTTATTGAGCGCTTACTGTGTGCGCAGCACTGGACTAAGCGCTTGGGAAGTCCAAGTTGGCAACATAAAGAGACGGTCCCTACCCAACAGTGGGCTCTGGGGTTCCTCGATGCCCTGAATTGGCGTCAGTCAGTCAATTGTATTCATTCATTCATTCAATCGTATTTATTGAGCGCTTACCGTGTGCGGAGCACTCGACTAAGCCCTTGGGAAGTCCAAGTTGGCAACGTAGACGGTCCCTACCCAACAGCGGGCTCGCGGTCTAGAAAATAAGTTTGTTCATTCATTCAGTCGTATTTATTGAGCGCTTACCGTGTGCAGAGCACTGTACTAAGCGCTTGGGAAGGCCAAGTTGGCAACATAGAGAGGTGGTCCCTACCCAACAGCGGGTTCACAGTCTAGAAAGTAAGTTCATTTATTCATTCATTCATTCAATCGTATTAATTGAGCGCTTACTGTGTGCGCAGCACTGGACTAAGCGCTTGGGAAGTCCAAGTTGGCAACATCTAGAGACGGTCCCTACCCGACAGCGGGCTCACAGTCTAGAAGAACAGTGCTGTGCACATAGTAAGCGCTTAACAGATGCCATCGTCGTCATCCTCGTCGCGGCCGGATCCCTGACGGCGCCGGGAATTCTGTCGTTGCGCAGCCCAGTTGTGCGTTTCCAGTTTGCCACGACACGGAAGAGCGTTGCCGCCTGGTGCTCGGCTACGTCCTGGAGGTACGTGCGCCCCCGCCCCGGCCCCTTCCTCCCCGTCGGAAGCCGGATTCCCACTCCCCACCGGGCCTCTTCCCGGTGGATTCCCCTCTGGGAGCCGAGTTCTAATCCCCCCCCATCCCCGCTGGGGTCAATCAATCAATCAATCGTATTTATTGAGCGCTTACCGTGTGCAGAGCACTGTACTAAACGCTTGGGAAGTCTAGGTCGGCGACATATAGAGACGGGCCCGGCCGAGTCACACCTTTCGAGCGGCAGTGTCTCCCGACCCTGTTCTGGCCCGAGCCTGGGCGCTCAATAAATAGGATTGAATGAATGGGCCTCCCAGCTAAATAATAATAATAATATTCATTCACTGCCAATATGTTGCCAACTTGGACATCCCAAGCGCTTAGTCCGGCGCTCTGCACACAGTAAGCGCCCAGTAAATGTGATTGATTGATTCATTCATTCAGTCGTATTGATTGAGCACTTACCGTGTGCAGAGCGGTGTACTAAGCGCTTGGGAAGTACAAGTTGGCAACATATAGACACGGTTCCTACCCAAGAGTGGGCTCACAGTCTAGAAGGGGGAGACAGACAACAAAACAAAACGTGTGGACGTTCATACATTCCACCGTATTTATTGAGCGCTTACTGTGTGCAGAGCACTGTACTAAGCGCTTGGGAAGTACAAATCGGTGACATATAGAGACAGTCCCTACCCAACAACAGGCTCACAGTCTAGAAGGGGGAGACAGGCAACAAAACAAAACATGTGGACATTCATTCATTCAATCGTATTTATTGAGCGCTTACCGTGTGCAGAGCACTGTACTAAACGCTTGGGAAGGACAAGTCGGCGACATATAGAGCCCACTGTTGGGGAGGGACTGTCTCTATCTGTTGACGACTTGTACTTCCCAAGCGCTTAGTACAGTGCTCTGCACACAGTAAGCGCTCAATAAATACAGTTGATTGATTGATTGATATAGAGCCGGTCCCTCCCCAACAGCGGGCTCACAGTCTAGAAGGGGGAGACAGGCAACAAAACAAGACATGTGGACGTTCATTCATTCAACCATATTTATTGAGCGCTTACTGTGTGCAGAGCACTGTACTAAACGCTTGGGAAGTACAAGTCGGCGACATATAGAGACGATCCGTACCCAACAACAGGCTCACAGTCTAGAAGGGGGAGACAGGCAACAAAACAAAACATGTGGACATTCATTCATTGTCGTATTTATTGAGCGCTTACTGTGTGTAGAGCACTGTACTGAGCGCTTGGGATGTACCAGTCGGCGACATATAGAGACGGTCCCTACCCAACGACGGGCTCACAGTCTAGAAGGGGGAGACAGGCAACAAAACAAAAAGTGGACATTCATTCATTGTCGTATTTATTGAGCGCTTACTTTGTGCAGAACACTGTACTAAGCGCTTGGGATGTACAAGTCGGCGACATATAGAGACGGTCCCTACCCAACAACGGGCTCACAGTCCAGAATAGTTGGTATTGCGGTTTAGAGGGTGCGGGGAAGACAGACATCAGGATAAGTAAACAGACGTAATAATAATGATGATGGCATTTATTAAGCGCTTACTATGTGCTGAGCACTGTTCTAAGCGCTGGGGGAGGCACAAGGTCATCAGGTTGTTCCACGGGGGGCTTTTATGTGCCGAGCACTGGGGGAGATACAAGGCCATCAGGTTGTCCCACAGTCTTCATCCCCATTTTTCCAGATGAGGGAACTGAGGCCCGGAGAAGTGAAATCAATCAATCAATCGTATTTATTGAGCGCTTACCGTGTGCAGAGCACTGGACTGAGCGCTTGGGAAGTACAAACTGGCAACATATAGAGACGGTCCCTACCCAACAGCGGGCTCACAGTCTAGAAGGGGGAGACCACCAAACATATTAACAAAATAAAATAAGTAGAATAGATATGAGAAGCAGCGTGGCTCAGCGGAAAGAGCCCGGGCTTTGGAGTCAGAGGTCATGGGTTCGAATCCCAGCTCCGCCACAAGTCTGCTGTGTGACCGTGGGCAAGTCACTTAACTTCTCTGAGCCTCAGTTCCCTCATCTGTAAAAACGGGGATTAAGACTGTGAGCCCCCCGTGAGACAATTCGATCACATCGTATCCCCCCCCAGCGCTTAGAACGGTGCTCTGCACATAGTAAGCGCTTAATCAATCAATCGTATTTATTGAGCGCTTACTGTGTGCAGAGCATTGTACTAAGCGCCTGGGAAGTACAAGCTGGCAACACATAGAGACAGTCCCTACCCAACAGCGGGCTCACGGTCTAGAAGGGGGAGACGGACAACAAAACCAAGCATACTAACAAAATAAAATAAATAGAACAGATAGGTACAAGTAAAATAAATAGAGTAATATACAAATCAATCAATCAATCAATCAATCGTATTTATTGAGCGCTTACTATGTGCAGAGCACTGTACTAAGCGCTTGGGAAGTACAAATTGGCAACACATAGAGACAGTCCCTACCCAACAGTGGGCTCACAGTCTAAAAGGGGGAGACAGAGAACAGACCAAACATGCCAACAAAATAAAATATTTTAAAATAAGTTATTCCCATAGACTGAGCCCCTTCTTTCCTCTCCCCCTCGTCCCCCTCTCCATCCCCCCGTCTTACCTCCTTCCCTTCCCCACAGCACCTGGATATATGTATATATGGTTGTACATATTTATTACTCTATTTATTTATTTATTTATTTATTTTACCTGTACATTTCTATCCTACTTATTTTATTTTGTTGGTATGTTTGGTTCTGTTCTCTGTCTCCCCCTTTTAGACTGTGAGCCCACTGTTGGGTAGGGACTGTCTCTATGTGATGCCAATTTGTACTTCCCAAGCGCTTAGTACAGTGCTCTGCACATAGTAAGCGCTCAATAAATACGATTGATTGATTGATTGATTGACTGATAAAATAAATAGGATAGAAATGTACAAGTAAAATAAATAAATAAGTAAATAAATAGAGTAATAAACATGTACAACCATATATACATATATGCAGGTAATGCCATATATACAAATGCCATCATTATTATTATTATTATACGTACAAGATTGTGAGCCCACTGTTGGGTAGGGACCGTCTCTATATGTTGCCAACTTGGACTTCCCAAGCGCTCAGTACAGTGCTCTGCACATAGTAAGCGCTCAATAAATGGGATTGATGATGATGATGATGTACAAGTAAAATAAATGAATGAATGAATGAATAAATAAATAAATAAATAAACAGAGTGATAGAAATGCCTCACCCAAAGTCACCCAGCCGACAAGCGGGGGAGCCGGGATTTGAACCCGCGACCTCCGACTCCAGAGCCCGGGCGCTTTCCTCTCCCGGCAGGGTTTGAAGTCGGTGGACGGCAGCGTCAAGAGGGAGGGCGACCTCCCGGCCGCGGACCCCAACACCCCAATCCCCTTAAAGTACGAGGACGAGTCCGCCGGCGGTGGCCCGCCGACCCTGGACAAACAGATGGCCTTGTTTTTGGACAAAAGTAAGTTTTCCCTCGTCGCGGCCGGGCCCCGTTTCCCCCCCGTTAGACCCCCGGCCCGTGAGGACCCCCGTTGGGCCCGAAAGCGGGGTCCCGTGCCCTGCACATAGTAAGTGGTCAATAAATAATAATAATAATAATAATGGTGGCATTTATTAAGCGCTTACTAGGTGCAAAGCACCGTTCTAAGCGCTGGGAGGATGCACGGTGATGAGGTTGTCCCGCGGGGGGGCTCCCAGTCTTCATCCCCATCTTCCAGATGAGGGAACTGGGGCCCGGAGAAGTGAAGTGACTTGCCCAAAGTCAATCAATCAATCAATCAGTCGTATTTATTGAGCGCTTACTATGTGCAGAGCACTGTACTAAGCGCTCGGGAAGTACAAATTGGCAACATATAGAGGCAGTCAATCAATCAATCAATCGTATTTATTGAGCGCTTACTATGTGCAGAGCACTGTACTAAGCGCTTGGGAAGTACAAATTGGCAACATATAGAGACAGTCAATCAATCAATCAATCGTATTTATTGAGCGCTTACTATGTGCAGAGCACTGTACTAAGCGCTTGGGAAGTACAAATTGGCAACATAGAGAGGCAGTCCCTACCCAACAGTGGGCTCACAGTCTAAAAGTCCCACAGCTGACGAGTGGTGGAGCCGGGATTTGAACCCATGACCTCTGACTCCAAAGCCCGGGCTCTTTCCCACTGAGCCACGCTGCTTCTCAATTTTGTCAATATGTTAATATTAACCAAAAATTGGTTAATAGGTTAATTTGTTAATGTGTTTGGTTTCGTCGTCCGTCTCCCCCTTCTAGACTGTGAGCCCGCTGTTGGGTAGGGACCGTCTCTGTATGTTGCCAACTTGGACTTCCCAAGCGCTTAGTACAGTGCTCTGCACACAGTGAGCGCTCAATAAATACAATTGATTGATTGATGGAACTGGGGGCGTCCAGCCGGGGGACCTCACTTTCAGTCATTCGTTCATTCAGTCGTATTTACTGAGCGCTTACCGTGGGCGGAGCGCTGGACTAAGCGCTTGGGAAGTACAAGTTGGCAACGTATTGGCAATGAATGAATATTATTAGTATTTAGCCGGGCGGCCCAGTCATTCAATCGTACTTATTGAGCGCCCAGGCTCGGGCCAGAACGGGGTCGAAAGGTGTGACTCGGCCGGGCCCGGCCCGGGGTTCTCATCAGACTGTGAGCCCGCTGTCGGGTAGGGACCGCCTCTATATGTCGCCAACTTGGACTTCCCAAGCGCTTAGCACAGTGCTCTGCACCCAGGAAGCGCTCAATAAATACGACTGATTGATTGACTGACCCCAGCGGAGCGCTTGGGAAGTCCAAGTCGGCAACACGGGGGTGGGAGAGAGAGACGGGTGCCCCGGGCTGTGTTCTGATGTCCAGCACTTTTTCATTCATTCATTCATTCAGTGGTATTTATTGAGCGCTTACTGTGTGCAGAGCACTGGACTAAGCGCTTGGGAAGTACAAGTCGGCAACGTATAGAGACGGTCCCTACCCAACAGCGGGCTCACAGTCGAGAAGGGGGAGACGGTCGACAGAACAAAACATGTGGACGGGTGTCAAGTCATCAGAATTAATAGATGTAAAGCTAGATCATTCATTCATTCAATCGTATTTATTGAGCGCTTACTGTGTGCGGAGCACTGGACTAAGCGCTTGGGAAGTCCAAGTCGATTCATTCATTCAATCGTACTTACTGAGCGCTTACAGTGTGCAGAGCACTGGACTAAGCGCTTGGGAAGTCCAAGTTGGCAACATAGAGAGACGGTCCCTACCCAACAGCGGGCTCACAGTGGAGAAGGGGGAGACGGACGACAAAACAAAACATGTGGACGGGAGTCAAGTCATCAGAATAAATAGAAGTAAAGCTAGATCATTCATTCATTCATTCAATCGTATTTATTGAGCGCTTACTGTGTGCGGAGCACTGGACTAAACGCTTGGGAAGTCCACGTTGGCAACACAAGAGAGACGGTCCCTACCCAACAGTGGGCTCACAGTCGAGAAGGGGGAGATGGACGACAAAACAAATGTGGACGGGTGTCAAGTCATCAGAATAAATAGATGTAAAGCTAGATCATTCATTCATTCATTCAATTGTATTTATTCAGTGCTTACTGTGTGCAGAGCACTGTACTAAGCGCTTGGGAAGTCCAAGTCGGCAACATAGAGAGACGGTCCCTACCCGACAGTGGGCTCAAAGTCTAGAAGGGGGAGACGGACGACAAAACAAAACATGTGGACGGGTGTCAAGTCATCAGAATAAATGGAAGTAAAGCTAGATCATTCATTCATTCATTCAGTTGTATTTATTGAGCACTTACTGTGTGCGGAGCACTGGACTAAGCGCTTGGGAAGTCCAAGTCGGCAACATAGAGAGACGGTCCCTACCCGACAGGGGGCTCAAAGTCTAGAAGGGGGAGACGGACGACAAAACAAAACATGTGGACGGGTGTCAAGTCATCAGAATAAATGGAAGTAAAGCTAGATCATTCATTCATTCATTCAGTTGTATTTATTGAGCACTTACTGTGTGCGGAGCACTGGACTAAGCGCTTGGGAAGTCCAAGTCGGCAACATAGAGAGATGGTCCCTACCCAACAGCGGGCTCACAGTCGAGAAGGGGGAGATGGACGACAAAACAAATGTGGACGGGTGTCAAGTCATCAGAATAAATAGATGTAAAGCTAGATCATTCATTCATTCATTCAATTGTATTTATTCAGTGCTTACTGTGTGCAGAGCACTGTACTAAGCGCTTGGGAAGTCCAAGTCGGCAACATAGAGAGACGGTCCCTACCCAACAGGGGGCTCAAAGTCTAGAAGGGGGAGACGGACGACAAAACAAAACATGTGGATGGGTGTCAAGTCATCAGAATAAATGGAAGTAAAGCTAGATCATTCATTCATTCATTCAGTTGTATTTATTGAGCACTTACTGTGTGCGGAGCACTGGACTAAGCGCTTGGGAAGTCCAAGTCGGCAACATAGAGAGACGGTCCCTACCCAACAGCGGGCTCACAGTCGAGAAGGGGGAGACGGACGACAAAACAAAACATGTGGACGGGTGTCAAGTCATCAGAATAAATAGAAGTAAAGCTAGATCATTCATTCATTCTTTCATTCAGTCGTATTTATTGAGCGCTTACTGTGTGCGGAGCACTGGACTAAGCGCTTGGGAAGTCCACGTTGGCAACACAAGAGAGACGGTCCCTACCCAACAGTGGGCTCACAGTCGAGAAGGGGGAGATGGACGACAAAACAAATGTGGACGGGTGTCAAGTCATCAGAATAAATAGATGTAAAGCTAGATCATTCATTCATTCATTCAATTGTATTTATTCAGTGCTTACTGTGTGCAGAGCACTGTACTAAGCGCTTGGGAAGTCCAAGTCGGCAACATAGAGAGACAGTCCCTACCCAACAGGGGGCTCACAGGCTAGAAGGGAGAGACAGACAACAAAACATATTAACAAAATAAAATAATTGGAGTAAATATGTAGAAATAAAATAGAGTAATAAACTTTGCATATAGTAAGCGCTTAATAAATGCTGTTGTGATTATTATTGTTATCTAGCTTTACTTCTATTCATTCTGGTGACTTACCACCTATCCACATGTTTTGTTTTGTTGTCCTTCTCCCCCTTCTCAACTGTGAGCCCACTGTTGGTTAGGGACCGTCTCTAGATGTTGCCAACTCGTGCTTCCCAAGCTCTTAGTACAGTGCTCTGCACACAGTAAGCGCTCAATAAATACAATTGAATGAATGAATTATCTAGCATTACTTCTATTTATTCTGATGACACCCGTCCACGTTTTGTTTTGTCATCCGTCTCCCCCTTCTCGACTGCGAGCCTGCTGTTGGGTAGGGACCGTCTCTCTATGTTGCCAATTTGGACTTCCCAAGCGCTTAGTCCAGTGCTCTGCACACAGTAAGCGCTCAATAAATACCATTGAATGAATGAATGATCTAGCTTTACTTCTATTTATTCTGATGACTTGACCCCCGTCCACATGTTTTGTTTTGTCGTCCGTCTCCCCCTTCTCGACTGTGAGCCCGCTGTTGGGTAGGGACCGTCTCTCTATGTTGCCAACTTGGACTTCCCAAGCGCTTAGTACAGTGCTCTGCACCCAGTAAGCGCTCAGTAAATACCATTGAATGCACGAGACCATTCGGCCGTGGGTGCCGAGCGCTCGGAGAGGCGGCCGATGCCTGCAGGGAGCTTCCGGTCCCGCGCCGAGGGTTCCCTTAAGCAGCGTGGCTCAGTGGAAAGAGCCCGGGTTTTGGAGTCAGGGGTCATGGGTTCGAATCCCGACTCCGCCACATGTCCGCCGTGTGACCTTGGGCAAGTCACTTAGCTTCTCGGAGCCCCAGTTCCCTCATCTGTAAAATGGGGGTGAAGACTGTGAGCCCCACGTGGGGCAACTTGATCACCTCGTATCCCCCCCAGCGCTTAGAGCAGCGCTCTGCACATAGTAAGCGCTTAACAAATGCCATTATTATTAAGCCGTAATGGCCCTCGAGTCGCGAATTTTGTGTGGCCGGGAAGTTGGAACCGTTTCGCCAGTCGGCTCGAAATGATTCTTGGACTTCCCAGGCGCTTAGTGCAGTGCTCTGCCCACAGTAAGCGCTCGATAAATGCGATTGATTGATTGATTGATTGATTCCCCCCGCTCTCCAACGGGATCCGCCTCTCCTTCTCGGATTCCAGTGGGCTCCCTGGAGGTGGGCAAGCATTCCAGCCAGTCGGGAATGATCCCGGGTTCTTGGCAGCATAAGATGAAGCTCCAGCTGATCCTGAAGTCGTCGAAGGCCTATTACGTCCTGTCGGATGCCGCCATGAGCCTGCAGAAGTACGGCCGGGCCCTGCGATACATCAAATTGGCCCTACAGAGTCACGGTGAGAGCTCACCTCCTCCAGGAGGCCTTCCCAGACTGAGCCCCTTCCTTCCTCTCCCCCTCGTCCCCCTCTCCATCCCCCCCATCTTACCTCCTTCCCTTCCCCACAGCACCTGGATATATGTTTGTACATATCCTATTTATTTTATTTTGTTAGTATGTTTGGTTTTGTTCTCTGTCTCCCCCTTTTAGACCGTGAGCCCACTGTTGGGTAGGGACCGTCTCTAGATGTTGCCAATTTGTACTTCCCAAGCGCTTAGTACAGTGCTCTGCACATAGTAAGCGCCCAATAAATAGCCATGCAGAGAAGCAGCATGGCTAAGTGTAAAGAGCACGGGCTTTGGAGTCAGAGGTCATGGGTTCAAACTCCGGCTCTGCCATTTGTCAGCTGTGTGACTTTGGGCAAGTCGCTTCACTTCTCTGGGCCTCAGTTACCTCATCTGTAAAATGGGGATGAAGACTGTGAGCCCCCTGTGGGATGAACTGATTACCTTGTAACCTCCCCAGCGCTTAGAACAGTGCTTTGCACATAGTAAGCGCTTAATAAATGCCATTATTATTATTATTATAATTATTATTATAAATATGATTGATGATGATGATGGTGAGTTGTGGCGAGTTGTGAGGCACGTGCGCGCGCCAACACACTGACACACACACAGCGTGGCCCTCACATCAGGAAGCAGCGTGGCTCAGTGGAAAGAGCCCGGGCTTTGGAGTCGGAGGTCATGGGTTCGAATCCCAGCGCCGCCACAAGTCTGCCTGTGTGACCTTGGGCAAGTCGCTTCACTTCTCTGAGCCTCATCTGGAAAAATGGGGATTAAGACTGTGAGCCCCACGGGGGACAACTTGATCACCTTGTATCCCCCACCCAGCGCTTAGAACAGTGCTTTGCACATAGTAAGCGCTTAACAAATGCCATCATTATTCTTCTTATTATCAGGAGACCCCCATTTATTTATATAATCATAAAAATTACGGTGCTTATAAAAGCGTTGACTTCGTGCCAAGCACTGTTCTAAGCGCTGAGGTAGAAAAGGTGGGACACAGTCCCTGTCCCACATGGGGTGGACGCCCTCAAAGCAGCGTGGCTCGGTGGAAAGAGCCCGGGCTTTGGGAATCTGAGGTCACGGGTTCAAATTCTGGCTCGGCTGCTTGTCAGCTGTGTGACCTCGGGCAAGTCACTTCTCTGGGCCCTCGGTTCCCTCATCTGTAAAATGGGGATTAAGATTGTGAGCCCCACATGGGACAACCTGATCACCTTGGAACCTCCCAAGCGCTTTGAACAGTGCTTTGCACATAGTAAGCGCTTAACAAATACCAAAATTATTATTATTATTATTATAGTAAGCGCTTAACAAATACCAAAATTACTATTATTATTATTAATCCCCACTGTACAGATGAGGTCACCGAGGCCCAGAGAAGTGAAGTGACTTGCCCGAGGTCCCGTAGCAGACCTGTGGCCGAGTCAGGACTAGAGCCCAGTTCCTTCTGATTCCCAGACCCGAGCTCTCTCCGGAAAGAGCATGGGCTTGGGGAATCAGAGGTCATGGGTTCAAATCCCGGCTTGGCCGCTTGACAGCTGTGTGACCTCGGGCAAGTCACTTCTCTGGGCCTCGGTTCCCTCATCTGTAAAATGGGGATTAAGATTGTGAGCCCCACATGGGACAACCTGATCACCTTGTAGCCTCCCAAGCGCTTTGAACAGTGCTTTGCACATAGTAAGCGCTTAACAAATACCAAAATTATTATTATTATTATAGTAAGCACTTAACAAATACCAAAATTACTATTATTATTATTAATCCCCACTGTACAGATGAGGTCACTGAGGCCCAGAGAAGTGAAGTGACTTGCCCGAGGTCCCGTAGCAGACATGTGGCCGAGTCAGGACTAGAGCCCAGTTCCTTCTGATTCCCAGACCCGAGCTCTCTCCGGAAAGAGCTTGGGCTTGGGGAATCAGAGGTCATGGGTTCAAATCCTGGCTTGGCCGCTTGACAGCTGTGTGACCTCGGGCAAGTCACTTCTCTGGGCCTCGGTTCCCTCATCTGTAAAATGGGGATTAAGATTGTGAGCCCCACATGGGACAACCTGATCACCTTGGACCCTCCCAAGCGCTTTGAACAGTGCTTTGCACATAGTAAGCGCTTAACAAATACCAAAATTATTATTATTATTATTATAGTAAGCGCTTAACAAATACCAAAATTACTATTATTATTATTAATCCCCACTGTACAGATGAGGTCACCGAGGCCCAGAGAAGTGAAGTGACTTGCCCGAGGTCCCGTAGCAGACCTGTGGCTGAGTCAGGACTAGAGCCCAGTTCCTTCTGATTCCCAGACCCGGGCTCTCTCCACTAAGCCACACTGCTGCTTATTTTGTGGTGTTTATTAAGTACTTACTATGTGAGAAACACTGTTCTAAGCATCGGTGTATTCATTCATTCAATCGTATTTATTGAGCTCTTACCGTGTGCAGAGCACTGGACTAAGCGCTTGGGAAGTACAAGTTGGCAACATATAGTTGGAGAAGCAGCGTGGCTCCATGGAAATCAGAGGAATCAGAGGTCATGGGTTCAAATCCCAGGTCGGCCGCTTGTCAGCTGTGTGACTGCGGGCAAGTCACTTCTCTGGGCCTCGGTTCCCTCATCTGTAAAATGGGGATTAAGATTGTGAGCCCCACATGGGACAACCTGATCACCTGTACCCTCCCCAGCGCTTAGAACGGTGCCTTGCACATAGTAAGCACTTAACAAGTACCAAAATTATTATTATTATTAATATTAATCCCCACTTTACAGATGAGGTCCCATAGCAGACATGTGGCCGAGTCAGGACTAGAACCCAGTTCCTTCTGGTTCCCAGACCCGGGCTCTCTCCATTAAGCCACGCTGCTGCTTATTTTGTGGTGTTTATTAAGCATTTACTATGTGTGAAACACTGTTCTAGGCATCGGTGTATTCATTCAGTCGTATTTATTGAGCGCTCACCGTGCACAGAGCACTGGACTAAGCGCTTGGGAAGTACAGACGCCCCTCTTCCCAGGCCCGTGTCCTTTCCCCTAGGCCCCGCTGGTTCTCGATGTGTCCTGACGTGTCGGTGTCTCTCCCTGTGTCCGTCCCGTCCCTTCCCTACTTCCCAACTTCCCTACTTCACTTCCCAAGGCCCTACTGAGAGCTCACCTCCTCCAGGAGGCCTTCCCAGACTGAGCCCCTTCCTTCCTCTCCCCCTCGTCCCCCTCTCCATCCCCCCCATCTTACCTCCTTCCCTTCCCCACAGCACCTGTATATATGTATATATGTTCGTACAGATTTATTACTCTATTTATTTTACTTGTACCTATCTATTCCATTTATTTTATTTTGTTAGTATTTTCGGTTTTGTTCTCCGTCTCCCCCTTTTAGACTCTGAGCCCACTGTTGGGTAAGGACCGTCTCTATATGTCGCCAACTTGGACTTCCCAAGCGCTTAGTCCAGTGCTCTGCACAGTCAGCGCTCAATAAATACGATCGATTGATTGATTGATTGAGCCCCTTCCTTCCTCTCCCCCTCGTCCCCCTCTCCATCCCCCCATCTTACCTCCTTCCCTTCCCCACAGCACCTGTATATATGTATATATGTTTGTACGGATTTATTACTCTATTTATTTTACTTGTACACATCTATTCAATCAATCGTATTTATTGAGCGCTTACTATGTGCAGAGCACTGTACTAAGCGCTTGGGAAGTCCAAGTTGGCAACATCTAGAGACGGTCCCTACCCAACAGTGGGCTCACAGTCTAAAAGGGGGAGACGGACGACAAAACCAAACATACTAACAATATAAAACAAATAGAATAGATATGTACAGGTAAAATAAATAAATAAAATAAATAAATAAATAGAGTAATATGTACAAATATATATATATGTACAGGTGCTGTGGGGAAGGGAAGGGAATACTTCCCAAGCGCTTAGTACAGTGCTCTGCACATAGTAAGCGCTCAATAAATACGATTGATTGATTGATTGATTGATTGAATAATATTCCATTTATTTTAGTTTGTTAGTATGTTTGGTTTTGTTCTCCGTCTCCCCCTTTTAGACTGTGAGCCCACTGTTGGGTAGGGACCGTCCCTAAATGTTGCCAACTTGGACTTCCCAAGCGCTTAGTCCAGCGCTCTGCACACAGTCAGCGCTCAATAAATACGATTGATTGATTGATTGATTGAGCCCCTTCCTTCCTCTCCATCCCCCCATCTTACCTCCTTCCCTTCCCCACAGCCCCTGTATAGATGTATATATGTTTGTACGTATTTATTACTTTATTTATTTTACTTGTACCTATCTATTCCATTTATTTTATTTTGTTAGTATGTTCGGTTTTGTTTTCCGTCTCCCCCTTTTAGACTGTGAGCCTGCTGTTGGGTAAGGACCGTCTCTATATGTCGCCAACTTGTACTTCCCAAGCGCTTAGTCCAGTGCTCTGCACACAGTCAGCGCTCAATAAATACGATTGATTGCTTGAGCCCCGTCCTTCCTCTCCCCCTCGTCCCCGTCTCCATCCCCCCATCTTACCTCCTTCCCTTCCCCACAGCCCCTGTATATATGTATATATGTTTGTACAGATTTATTACTCTATTTTACTTGTACCTATCGATTCTATTCATTTTATTTTGTTAGTATGTTTGGTTTTGTTCTCCGTCTCCCCGTTTTAGACCGCAAGCCCGCTGTTGGGTAGGGACCGTCTCTAGATGTGGCCAACTTGGACTTCCCGAGGGCTTAGTCCGGTGCTCTGCACACAGTCAGCGCTCAATAAATACGATTGATTGATCGATCGATGGATGAATGGATTCTCTTCGCCCCCAGATACTTACTGCTGCCTGTGCACGAACATCCTGGCGGACGCCCTGCTGTTCCTGTCTCAGTACCTGACTCTGTGCGGCGACATCCAGCTCATGCTCGCCCAGAACGCCAGCAACCGAGCCGCCTACCTCGAAGAGTTTCACTACCAGACCAAGGAAGACCAGGAGATCCTGCACAGCCTGCGCAGGGAAGCCAGCTGCCAAGGTAACGGTGGGAATAATCATAATCACGGCATTTTTAAGCGCTTACTATGTGCAGAGCACTGTTCTAAGCGCCGGCGGGGGGGACACAAACACACAGTAAGCGCTCAAGTAAGCCCCTTCCTTCCTCTCCTCCTCATCCCCCTCTCCATCCCCCCATCTTACCTCCTTCCCTTCCCCACAGCACCTGTATAGATGTATATATGGTTGTACAGATTTATTACTCTATTTATTTTACTTGTACATATCTATCCTATTTATTTTATTTTGTTGGTATGTTTGGTTCTGTTCTCTGTCTCCCCCTTTTAGACTGTGAGCCCACTGTTGGGTAGGGACCGTCTCTGTGTGTTGCCGACTTGGACTTCCCAAGCGCTTAGTACAGTGCTCTGCACATAGTAAGCGCTCAATAAATACGATTGATTGATTGATCGATCAATAAATACGGTTGATTGATTGATTCTCTGTGAGCCCCCCCATGGGACAACCTGATTACCTTGTATCCCCCAACGCTTAGAACCGTGCTTTGCACATAGTAAGCACTTAAGAAGTGCCATTATTATTATTATTCATCATCATCATCATCAATCGTATTTATTGAGCGCTTACTATGTGCAGAGCACTGTTCTAAGCGCCGGCGGGGGGGATACAAACAGTGCTCTGCACACAGTAAGCGCTCAATAAATACAGTTGATTGATTCTCTTTGAGCCCCCCATGGGACAACCTGATTACCTTGTATCCCCCAACGCTTAGAACCGTGCTTTGCACATAGTAAGCACTTAAGAAGCGCCATTATTATTATTATTCATCATCATCATCAATCGTATTTATTGAGCGCTTACTATGTGCAGAGCACTGTTCTAAGCGCCGGCGGGGGGGACACAAACAGTGCTCTGCACACAGTAAGCGCTCAATAAATACGGTTGATTGATTGATTCTCTGTGAGCCCCCCCCATGGGACAACCTGATTACCTTGTATCCCCCAACGCTTAGAACAGTGCTTTGCACATAGTAAGCACTTAATAAGCGCCATTATTATTATTATTATTCATCATCGTCATCAATTGTATTTATTGAGCGCTTACTGTGTGCAGAGCACTGTACTAAGCGCTTGGGAAGTACAAATTGGCAACATAGAGAGACAGTCCCTACCCAACAGCGGGCTCGCAGTCTAAAAGGGGGAGACAGAGAACAAAACCAAACATACTAACAAAATAAAGTAAATAGGATAGATATGGACAAGTAAAATAAATATATAAATAAATAGAGTAATAAATATGTACAACCATATATACATATGTACAGGTATATTATTATTCCCTTGCCTTCCCGGACTGAGCCCCTTCCTTCCTCTCCCCCTCGTCCCCCTCTCCATCCCCCGCATCTTACCTCCTTCCCCTCCCCACAGCACCTGTATATGTGTATATATGTTTGTACAGATTTATTACTCTATTTATTTATTCATTTATTTTACTTGTACCTATCTATTCTATTTTATTTTGTTAGTATGTTTGGTTTTGTTGTCTGTCTCCCCCTTCTAGACTGTGAGCCCGCTGTTGGTTAAGGACTGTCTCTATCTGTTGCCAGCTTGTACTTCCCAAGCGCTTAGTACGGTGCTCTGCACACAGTAAGCGCTCAATAAATACGATTGATTGATTGATTGATCAGGTGATCACAGTCTTTTAGACTGTGAGCCCACTGTTGGGTAGGGACCGTCTCTATATGTTGCCAGTTTGTACTTCCCCAGCGCTTAGTCCAGTGCTCTGAACACAGTAAGCGCTCAATAAATACGATTGATGATAAATACGATTGATGATGATCAGGTTGTCCCACAGGGGGCTCACAGTCTTAATCAATTTATTTTATTTTGTTAATATGTTTTGTTTTGTTGTCTGTCTCCCCGCTTCTAGACTGTGAGCCCGCTGTTGGGTAGGGACCGTCTCTACATGTTGCCAACTTGGACTTCCCAAGCACTTAGTACAGTGCTGTGCACACAGTAAGGGCTCAATAAATACGAATGAATGAATGAATGAATGAATAATCATATCTCTTCTGTTTATTTTATTTTGTTAATATGTTTTGTTTTGTTGTCTGTCTCCCCCCTTTCTAGACTGTGAGCCTGCTGTCAGGTAGGGACCGTCTCTAGATGTTGGCGACTTGGACTTCCCAAGCGCTTAGTACAGTGCTCTGCACACAGTAAGCGCTCAATAAATACGATTGAATGAATGAATAATCATATCTCTTCTATTTATTTTATTTTGTTAATACGTTTTGTTTTGTTGTCTGTCACCCCCCTTCTAGACTGTGAGCCCGCTGTCGGGTAGGGACCGTCTCTAGATGTTGGCGACTTGGACTTCCCAAGCGCTTAGTACAGTGCTGTGCACACAGTAAGGGCTCAATAAATACGATTGAATGAATGAATGAATGATCATATCTCTTCTATTTATTTTATTTTGTTAATATGTTTTGTTTTGTTGTCTGTCTCCCCCTTCTAGACTGTGAGCCCACTGTTGGGAAGGGACCGTCTCTAGATGTTGCCAACTCGTGCTTCCCAAGCTCTTAGTCCAGTGCTCTGCACACAGTAAGCGCTCAATAAATACGATTGATTGATTGATTGATTAATCCCCGTTTTAAAGATGAGGGAACTGAGGCTCAGAGGAGTTAAGTGACTTGCCCAAGGTCACACAGCAGACATGTGGCGGGGCCGGGATTCGAACCCCTGACCTCTGACTCCAAAGCCCGGGCTCTTTCCACTGAGCCACGCTGCTTCTGGTATTTGTTAAACGCTCACTCTGTGCCAAGCACTGCTCTAAGCACCGTGGGGGGGGATACAAGGTGATCAAGTTGTCCCCCGTGGGGCTCACAGTCTTACTCCCCATTTTACAGATGAGGTCACTGAGGCTCAGAGAAGTTAAGTGACTTGCCAAGGTCACACAGCAGACATGTGGCGTGGCCGGGATTCGAACCCCTGACCTCTGACTCCAAAGCCCGTGCTCTTTCCACTAAGCCACGCTGCTTCTGGTATTTGTTAAGCGCTCACCCTGTGCCAAGCACTGTTCTAAGTGCCAGCAGGGATACAAGGTGATGAGGTTGTCCCACGGGCGGCTCACAGTCTTCACCCCCATTTTCCAGATGAGGGAACTGAGGCCCAGAGAAGTGAAGTGGCTTGCCCAAGGTCACACGGCTGACAGGTGACGGAGCCGGGATTCAAACCCGTGACCTCTGACTCCCAAGCCCGCGCTCTTATTCGTTCTTTCATTCAATCGTATTTATTGAGCGCTTACTGTGGGCAGAGCACTGGACTAAGCGCTGGTACTAGGCGCCAAGGACCCACCGACTCCCACCTTGCAACACGCGACTCCCTCCGCCTGCCTTCCGGGAGCCGGACCCTCTCCGGAGGAGGAGCCTCCCGACGTTCATTTATTCATTCAGTCGTATTTATTGAGCGCTCACTGTGTGCAGAGCACTGTGCCAAGCACTTGGGAAGTCCAAGTCGACAACATCTAGAGACGGTCCCTACCCAACAACGGGCTCACGGTCTAGAAGGGGGAGACGGACGACAAAACGAAACATGGAGACAGGTGTCAATACCATGGGAATAAATGCGCGTCCATCCCGTTGGGTCTGTGGTGGCCCGTGACCGTCGCGACTCGCCTCGGCGTTGGCCCTTTCAGGTTTCGCTTGGGCCACCGACCTGTCCACGGACCTGGAGTGCCAGCTGTCCGTCAGCTGCAAGTGCTACGAGGCGGCCAACGAGATCCTGCTCTTCGGCGACCTGAAAGGCCGGAACCCAGAGCACCGGAGCCAGGTGCTGAAGAGAATGGGCAACATCCGCAACGAGATCGGCGTCTTCTACATGAACCAGGCCGCCGCCCTCCAGACCGAAAGAGTGGGCAAGTATCCCTTGGCTCGCCCGGGGAGGCGCGGGCAGTGGGCCCGGGCGCCGCGGCCGCGAGGTTGGCATCTCCTCCGTGAGCCAGACCCCTTTGCCCCAGAATACGGATCGTGGCCTCGCTTGTCCCGGGGATTTAGTATCGGAATACCGCGGCTCCCCATCTTCCTTTGGGGAGCGAGAGAGACAGAGAAAGTGTAAGTTTCTCAAGCCGGGGGACCGGGCCAACTTTATTTTATCAACCAAGCCGTCCTCCCGGTGCCCGGGGCCCCGGGCAGCGAGGTTGGCATCTCCTCCGTGAGCCAGACCCCTTCGCCCCAGAATACAGATCGTGGCCTCGCTTGTCCCGGGGATTTAGTATCTGAATATAGCAGCTCCCCATCTTCCTTTGTCTGGGGAGTGAGGGAGACAGAGAAAGCGTAAGTTTCTCAAAACCGGGGGACCGGGCCGACTTCATTTTATCAACCAAGCCGTCCTCCCGGTGCCCGGGGACCCGGGCGGCGAGGTTGGCATCTCCTCCGTGAGCCAGACCCCTTCGCCCCAAAACACGGATCGTGGCCTCGCTTGTCCCGGGGATTTAGTATCTGAATATTGCAGCTCCCCATCTTCCTTTGTCTGGGGAGTGAGAGAGGCAGAGAAAGCATAAGTTTCTCAAAACCGGGGGACCGGGCCGACTTCATTTTATCAACCAAGCCGTCCTCCCGGGGCCCGGGGCCCCGGGCGGCAAGGTTGGCATCTCCTCCGTGAGCCAGACCCCTTCGCCCCAGAATACGGATCGTGGCCTCACTTGTCCCGGGGATTTAGTATCTGAATATCGCAGCTCCCCATCTTCCTTTTTGTCTGGGGAGCGAGAGAGGTAGAGAAAGCGTAAGTTTCTCAAAACCGGGGGACCGGGCCGACTTCATTTTATCAACCAAGCCGTCCTCCCAGTGCCCGGGGCCCCGGGCGGCGAGGTTGCCATCTCCTCCGTGAGCCAGACCCCTTCGCCCCAAAACACGGATCGTGGCCTCGCTTGTCCCGGGGATTTAGTATCTGAATATTGCGGCAAGGTTGGCATCTCCTCCGTGAACCAGACCCCTTCGCCCCAGAATACGGATCGTGGCCTCGCTTGTCCCGGGGATTTAGTATCGGAATACCGCGGTTCCCCAACCTTCCTTTGTGGAGCGAAAGAGACAGAGAAAGCGTAAGTTTCTCAAAGCCGGGGGATCGGGCCGACTTCATTTTATCAACCAAGCCGTCCTCCCGGGGCCTGGGCGGCAAGGTTGGCATCTCCTCCGTGAGCCAGACCCCTTTGCCCCAAAACACGGCTCGTGGCCTCGCTTGTCCCGGGGATTTAGTATCTGAATATCGCGGCTCCCCATCTTCCTTTGTCTGGGGAGCGAGGGAGACAGAGAAAGTGTAAGTTTCTCAAAGCTGGGGGATTGGGACGACTTCATTTTATCAACCAAGCCATCTTCCCGGTGCCCGGGGCCCCGGGCGGCAAGGTTGACATCTCCTCCATGAGCCAAACCCCTTCGACCCAGAATAGGGATCGTGGCCTTGCTTGTCCCGGGGATTTAGTATCTGAATATCGCGGCTCCCCATCTTCCTTTTAGTCTGGGGAACGAGAGAGACAGAGAAAGCGTAAGTTTCTCAAAACCGGGGGACCGGGCCGACTTCATTTTATCAACCAAGCCGTCCTCCCGGTGCCGGGGCCCCCGTCCCGGATAGCGTGCGCTCCTCACGGCTGAGCCAACCTTTCGGTGATGGGGAAGACCCCGCCGCTAACCGCGCTCACGGCCGGCCCGGTTCCCGCCACGGCCGTAGCCCGGCGGAGCGCGTTTCGGGGGGAGGCGGGCCGGCGACCCCGGCCCCCGCCGGCCCGGCCAGCCAAGCCCCCCCCCTTCCCGCGCTTCCAGCGAGCAGGAGCGTGTCGGCCTCCGAGCAGCAGCTGTGGAAGAAGAGCTTCTCCTGCTTCGAGCAGGGCATCCGCCACTTCGAGGCCATCGAGGACGCCACCAACGCCGCCCTGCTGCTGTGCAACACGGGCCGCCTCATGCGCATCTGCGCGCAGGCCCACTGCGGCGCCGCCGCCGTCGCGGGCGGCCAGCGCGAGTTCTCCCCCGAGGAGGCCCTCTACTACCATAAGGTGAGCGCCCGGCCCGCCGGGGCCCGCCGCCCCTCTCCCAGCCGTCAGGCGAGGCTAGTGACCGAGCCCTCACTGCGGGGGCGAGAACAGTAAAGCAGAGTTGGTAGGTAGGTTCCCTGCCATCAAGGAGATTATAATAATAATAATCATGGCATTTATGAAGCGCTTACTACGTCCAAAGCACTGTTCTAAGCGCTGGGGAGGATACAGGGTGCTCAGGTGGTCCCACGTGGGGCTCCCGGTCGTCATCCCCGTTTCGCAGATGAGGGAACTGAGGCCCCGAGAAGTGCAGCGACTTGCCCAGTCACCCAGCTGACGAGTGGCGGAGCTGGGATTTGAACCCATGACCCCGGACTCCACTGAGCCGCGCCGCTGCTTCATTCATTCAGTCGTATTTATTGGGTGTTTACTGTGCTAAGCGCTTGGGAAGTACAAGTTGGTAACATATAGAGGCGGTCCCTACCCAACCGCGCGCTCACAGTCTTCCATAATGATGGCGTTTGTTAAACGCTTATTATGTGCCAAGCACCGTTCTAAGCGCTGGGGAGGATACAAGGGAATCAAGTTGTCCCATGGGGGGCTCACAGTTTCAGTCCCTACTTTATGGATGAGGGAACTGAGGCACGGAGAAGCCAAGTGACTTGCCCAAAGTCACACAGCTGACAAGTGGCGGAGCTGGGATTAGAACCCACGACCGCTGGCTCCCAAGCCCGGGCTCTTTCCGCTGAGCCATGCTGCTGCCTCATTCATTCAATCGTATTTATTCATTCATTCATTCATTCATTCAATCGTATTTATTGAGCGCTTACTGTGTGCAGAGCACTGGACTAAGCGCTTGGGATGTCCAAGTTGGCAGCATAGAGAGACGGTCCCTACCCAACAGTGGGCTCACAGTCGAGGAGGGGGAGACAGACAACAAAACAAAACATGTGGACGGGTGTCAAGTCATCAGAATAAATAGAAGTAAAGCTAGATAATTCATTCAATCATTCAATCGTATTTATTGAGCGCTTACTGTGTGCAGAGCACTGTACTAAGCGCTTGGGATGTCCAAGTTGGCAATATATAGAGACGGTCCCTACCCAACAGCGGGCTCACAGTCTAGAAGGGGGAGACAGACGACAAAACAAAACATGTGGACGGGGGTCAAGTCATAAGAATAAATAGAAGTAAAGCTAGATCATTCATTCATTCATTCAGTCGTATTTATTGAGCGCTTACTGTGTGCAGAGCACCGGACTAAGCGCTTGGGAAGTCCAAGTTGGCAACATAGAGAGACGGTCCCTACCCAGCAGCGGGCTCACAGTCGAGAAGGGGGAGACGGACGACAAAACAAAACATGTGGACGGGGGTCAAGTCATCAGAATAAATAGAAGTAAAGCTAGATAATCCATTCATTCATTCAATCGTATTTATTGAGCGCTTACTGTGTGCAGAGCACTGGACTAAGCGCTTGGGAAGTCCAAGTTGGCAACATAGATGGTCCCTACCCAACAACGGGCTCACAGTGGAGAAGGGGGAGACGGACGACAAAACAAAACATGTGGACGGGTGTCAAGTCATCAGAATTAATAGAAGTAAAGCTAGATAATCCATTCATTCATTCGATCGTATTTATTGAGCGCTTACTGTACTAAGCGCTTGGGATGTCCAAGTCGGCAACATAGACGGTCCCTACCCAACAGCGGGCTCACAGTCGAGAAGGGGGAGACGGACGACAAAACAAAACATGTGGACGGGGGTCAAGTCATCAGAATAAATAGAAGTAAAGCTAGATAATCCATTCATTCATTCGATCGTATTTATTGAGCGCTTACTGTACTAAGCGCTTGGGATGTCCAAGTCGGCAACATAGACGGTCCCTACCCAACAGCGGGCTCACAGTCGAGAAGGGGGGAGACGGGCGACAAAACAAAACATGTGGACGGGGGTCAAGTCATCAGAATAAATAGAAGTAAAGCTAGATAATCCATTCATTCATTCAGTCGTATTTATTGAGTGCTTACTGTGTGCAGAGCACCGAACTAAGCGCTTGGGAAGTACAAATTGGCAACATACAGAGACGGTCCCTACCCAACAGCGGGCTCACAGTCTAGAAGGGGGAGACGGATGACAAAACAAAACATGTGGACCGGTGTCAAGTCATCAGAATAAATAGAAGTAGAGGTAGATCATTCATTCATTCATTCAGTCGTATTTATTGAGCGCTTACTGCACTGTACTAAGCGCTGGGGAAGTACAAGTCGGCAACACCTCAAAGAAAAAGCCCGCACCGGGGGTCCCGACCGCCGGAGCCCCGGCACGATCCCCGAGGCCCGGCCTGGAGTTTTAGAGCCGCCCGCCGCTTCCGGATCGGGAGAGCTTTCCAGTCCTCCCGCGCGGAGCCCCGTTTCTCCCAAGGGGGGATCCCCGGGCCCGGTTTGGCGGGTGGGCCGCCGTTCGAGCCCCGTTCTTCCGCTCCCCCTTCTAGACCGGGACCGGACGGGAGCCCGCCGTGGGGTAGGGACCGTCTCTAGATGTTGCCCACTTGGACTTCCCAAGCGCTTAGGACAGTGCTCTGCACACGGTAAGCGCTCAATAGGTACGATTTAACGAATGAATGAATGAATGCTCCCCAGGCTATCGATTATTACCTGAAGGCGCTGAGGGCGTTGGGTGTGAGGGAGGTTCACCCGGCCGTCTGGGACTCGGTCAACTGGGAGCTGTCTACCACGTACTTCACCATGGCCACGCTGCAGCAGGATTACGCCCCGCTCTCGCGGAAGGCCCAGGAGCAGGTAGGTCCTGCGTTCATTCAGTCGTATTTATTGAGCGCTTACCGTGTGCGGAGCACTGGGCTAAGCGCTGGGGAAGTCCAAGTTGGCAGCATCTAGAGACGGTCCCTACCCAACAGCGGGCTCTGCGGTTCCTCGACGCCCTGAATTGGCGGGCGGTGGGGGGACGCGGGTCCTCGGGGTCCGGTCCATCCGCCCGGCCGTTAATCATCATCATCAATCGTCTTTATTGAGCACTTACTATGTGCAGAGCACTGTACTAAGCGCTTGGGAAGTACAAATTGGCAACCTATAGCCGGAAACGTGCCACGGATCCGTCGCCCCGCTCCCTCCCACTGAGCGGTCAGCGCGTAGTCTGTCGGGCAAACGGCGCGCGCCGAGAAATTGGGAATAAGCGGCTTCCTTCCTCTTCCGTTCCGCGAGAGGCTCGTTTCTTCCCCTCTCGCCTTGGCGGCCAGCACGTTTGGCGCCGGCAACCGAGGCAATCAATCAATCAATCAATCAGTCGTATTTATTGAGTGCTTACTGTGTGCAGAGCACCGGACTAAGCGCTTGGGAAGTCCAAGTTGGCAACATCGAGAGACGGTCCCTACCCAACAGCGGGCTCACAGTCTAAAAGGGGGAGACAGAGAACAAAACCAAACGTACTGACAAAATAAAATAAATGGAAGAGATATGTACAAGTAAAATAGAGTAATAAATATGTACAAACATATATACAGGTGCTGTGGGGAAGGGAAGGAGGTAAGACGGGGGGGATGGAGAGGGGGACGAGGGGGAGAGGAAGGAAGGGGCTCAGTCTGGGAAGGCCTCCTGGAGGAGGTGAGCTGTCAGTAGGGCTTGGTAGGGTGCGGGGCTGATGGTGCTCGGGGCCGGGGTGTTTTGTAGATCGAGAAGGAGGTGAGCGAGGCCATGCTGAAGTCTCTGAAGCACTGCGACGTGGACACGGCCTCGGCCCGCCAGCCTCTCTGCCAGTACCGGGCCGCCACCATTCACCACCGGCTGGCCTCCATGTACCACAGTTGCCTGCGGAACCAGGTGACGCGGCCCGGACGGGTAGCGGGGGGCCCCCCCGGGGCGTCTCCTGGTTGCAAAATCAATCAATCAATCGTATTTATTGAGCGCTTACTGCGTGCGGAGCACTGCACTAAGCACCTGGGAAGTCCAAGTTGGCAGCACACAGAGACGGTCCCTACCCGGCAGCGGGCTCGCGGTCTAGAAGGGGGAGACAGACAACCAAATCAAACATATTAACAAAATAAAATAGATAGAATAGATACGTACCAAGTAAAATAAATAAATAGAGTAATAAATATGTACAAACATATATCCAGGTGCTGTGGGGAAGGGAAGGAGGTAAGGCGGGGGGGATGGAGAGGGTGTCCCCCCCACGTCGCTTCGCTCAACGGGGCGGAGGCGGCAGAAATAGTCAATCAGTCAATCAATCGTATTTATTGAGCGCTTACTGTGTGCAGAGCACTGGACTAAGCGCTTGGGAAGTACAGGTTGGCAACATATAGAGGCAGTCCCTACCCAACAGTGGGCTCACAGTCTAGAAAGGGGAGACAGAGAACCAAACCGAACGTATTAACAAAATAAAAGAAATAGAATAGATATGTACAAGTGAAATAAAGGAATAAATAGAGTAATAAATGTGTACAAACATATATACATCTGTACAGGTGCTGTGGGGAAGGGAAGGAGGTAAGATGAGGGGATGGAGAGGGGAGGAGGGGGGCTGCGAAAGGACGTGTGCCGGCTTCTCTCGCGTCCCCCCACGTCGCTTCGCTCAGCGGGGCGGAGGCGGCAGAAATAGTCAATCAATCAATCAATCGTATTTATTGAGCACTTACTGTGTGCAGAGCACTGGACTAAACGCTTGGGAAGTACAAGTTAGCAACATATAGAGGCAGTCCCTACCCAACAGTGAGCTCACAGTCTAGAGGGGGGAGACAGAGAACCAAACCAAACGTATTAACAAAATAAAATCAATAGAGTAGATATGTACAAATGAAATAAAGAAATAAATAGAGTAATAAATCCGTACAAACATATATACATCTATACAGGTGCTGTGGCGAAGGGAAGGAGATAAGATGAGGGGATGGAGAGGGGAGGAGGGGGAGAGCGAAAGGATGCGTGCCGGCTTCTCTCGCGTCCCCCCACGTCGCTTCGCTCAACGGGGCAGAGGCGGCACAAATAATCAATCAATCGTATTTATTGAGCGCTTACAGTGTGCAGAGCACTGTACTAAGCGCTTGGGAAGTACAAGTTGGAAACATATAGAGGCAGTCATCATCATCAATCATATTTATATGTGCAGAGCACTGTACTAAGCGCTTGGGTAGTACAAATTGGCAACATATAGAGACAGTGCCTACCCAACAGTGGGCTCACAGTCTAAAAGGGGGAGACAGAGAACAAAACCAAACATACTAACAAAGTAAAATAAATAGAAGAGATATGTACAAGTAAAATAAATAGAGTAATAAATCTGTACAAACATATATACATATATACAGGTGCTGTGGGGAAGGGAAGGAGGTAAGATGGGGGAAGGGAGAGGGGGACAAGGGGGAGAGGAAGGAAGGGGCTCAGTCTGGGAAGGCCTCCTACCCAACAGTGGGCCCACAGTCTAGAAGGGGGAGACAGAACCAAACCAATCGTATTAACAAAATAAAATAAATAGAATAGATATGTACACGTAAAATAAATAAATAGAGTAATAAATCTGTACAAACGTATATACATAGATACAGGTGCTGTGGGGAAGGGAACAGTGGGCCCACAGTCTAGAAGGGGGAGACAGAGAACCAAACCAAACGTATTAACAAAATAAAATAAATAGAATAGATATGTACAAGTAAAATAAAGAAATAAATAGAGTAATAAATCTGTACAAATGCATATACATAGATACAGGTGTTGTGGGGAAGGGAAGGAGGTAAGGACGGGGGATGGAGGGGGGGAGGAGGGAGGGCGCAAAAGGACGCGTGCCGGCTTCTCTTGCGTCCCCCCATGTTGCTTCGCTCAACGGAGCGGAGGCGGCAGAAATAGTCAATCAATCAATCAATTGTATTTATTGAGCGTTTACTGTGTGCAGAGCACTGGACTAAGTGCTTGGGAAGTACAAGTTGGCAACATATAGAGGCGGTCCCTACCGAACGGTGGGCTCACAGTCTAGAAGGGGGAGACAGAGAACCAAACCAAACGTATTAACAAAATAAAATAAATAGAATAGATATGTACAAGTAAAATAAATAAATAAATAGAGTAATAAATACGTACAAACATATATACATATATACAGGTGCTGTGGGGAAGGGAAGGAGGTAAGATGAGGGGATGGAGAGGGGAGGAGGGGGGGCACGAAAGGACGCGTGCCGGATTCTCTTGCGTCCCCCCACGTCACTTCGCTCAGCGGGGAGGAGGCGGCAGAAAAAATCGGCCAGACCTGCCCCGTGCCCTCCTGGCCGGAGTTCTCAGCCCCTCCGGAGCTTAAGAGAATAATAAAAATAATAATGATGGTATTTGTTAAGCGCTTACTATGTGCAAAGCACTGTTCTAAGTGCTGGGGAGGTGACAAGGCGATCAGGTTGTCCCACGGGGGGTGCTCACGGTTTTAATCCCCATTTTCCAGATGAGGGAACTGAGGCCCAGAGAAGTGAAGTGACTTGCCCAGAGTCACCCAGCTGACAGTTGGCGGAGCCAGGATTTGAACCCATGACCTCTGGCTCCAAAGCCTTGAGGCACGCCGCTTCTCCGGGGCTTTGAAGTCGTCATCCCCGTTTTCCAGATGAGGGAAGAGAAGCAGCGTGGCTCAGTGGAAAGAGCCCAGGCTTTGGAGTCAGAGGTCATGGGTTCGAATGCCGCTCCGCCACATGTCTGCTGTGTGACCTTGGGCCAGTCACTTCTATGTCAGCCACGCTGCGGTGCGCTGCATGCAGAGCACTGTACTAAGTGCTTAGGAGAGTAAAAAGGATAAAAAAAGGAAGATGGGACATTTGTTGGGCACTTACTATGTGCCAGGCAGCGCTCTAAGAGCCGGGGTAGATAGAAGATGATTGGGTTGGCCGTGGTCCCCGTCCCACATTTTGAATCCCCATTTTTCAGGCACTACTTCATTCATTCATTCAATCATATTTATTGAGCGCTTACTGTGTGCCGAGCACTGTACTAAGCGCTTGGGAAGTAGAAGTTGGCAACATATAGAAGACGGTCCCTACCCAACTGTGTGAACTGACAAGTGGCGGGGCCGGGATTAGAATCCACGACCCCTGATTCCCAAGCCCGGGCTCTTTCCACGGAGCCACGCTGCGGTGCCCTGCGTGCAGAGCACTGTACTAAGTGCTTAGGAGAGTAAAAAAGACAAAAAAAAGGAGGAGGGGACGTTTGTTGGGCACTTACTATGTGCCAAGCAGTGTTCTAAGAGCCGGGGTAGATAGAAGGTGATAGGGTTGGCCGTGGTCCCCATCCCACATTTTGAATCCCCATTTTTCAGGCAGTGCTTCATTCATTCATTCAATCAATCGTATTTATTGAGCGCTTACTGTGTGCCGAGCACTGGACTAAGCGCTTGGGAAGTAGAAGTTGGCAACATATAGAAGACGGTCCCTACCCAACTGTGTGAACTGACAAGTGGCGGAGCCAGGATTAGAATCCATGACCTCTGATTCCCAAGCCCGGGCTCTTTCCACGGAGCCACGCTGCGGTGCCCTGCGTGCAGAGCACTGTACTAAGTGCTTAGGAGAGTAAAAAAGACAAAAAAAAGGAGGATGGGACGTTTGTTGGGCACTTACTATGTGCCAGGCAGTGTTTTAAGAGCCGGGTTAGATAGAAGATGATTGGGTTGGACGTGGTCCCCGTCCCACATTTTGAATCCCCATTTTTCAGGCAGTGCTTCATTCATTCATTCATTCAGTCGTATTTATTGAGCACTTACTGTGGGCAGAGCACTGGACTAAGCGCTTGGGAAGTAGAAGTTGGCAACATATAGAAGACGGTCCCTACCCAACTGTGTGAACTGACAAGTGGCGAAGCCTGGATTAGAACCCACGACCCCTGATTCCCAAGCCCGGGCTCTTTCCATGGAGCCACGCTGCGGTGCCCTGCGTGCAGAGCACTGTACTAAGTGCTTAGGAGAGTCAAAAAGACAAAAAAAGGAGGACGGGACGTTTGTTGGGCACTTACTATGTGCCAAGCAGTGTTCTAAGAGCCGGGGTAGATAGAAGATGATTGGGTTGGCCGTGGTCCCCGTCCCACATTTTGAATCCCCATTTTTCAGGCAGTACTTAATTCATTTATTCATTCAATCGTATTTACTGAGCACTTACTGTGTGTAGAGCACTGTACTAAGCGCTTGGGAAGTAGAAGTTGGCAACATATAGAAGACAGTCCCTACCCAACTGTCTGAACTGACAAGTGGCGGAGCCGGGATTAGAATCCAGGACCCCTGATTCCCAAGCCCAGGCTCTTTCCACGGAGCCACGCTGCGGTGCGCTGCGTGCAGAGCACTGTACTAAGTGCCTGAGAGAGTAAAAAAGACAAAAAAAAAAGGAAGACGGGACATTTGTTGGGCACTTAGTGAGTTCACAGGAGCTTAATGTCCTGTCCCTCCTTTGGCTTTTTTCCTTGGCGTCTTTAAGTACCTGATTTGAAATGATTAAAAATTCCTTCCGAGGGGCTGTTGGATTTTGCTCGATTTATGCTCAGAGGGCATGGCTGTACGTATTTACTATTCTATGCATTTTATTTTGTTTTAGACTGTGAGCCCACTGTCGGGTAGGGACTGTCTCTGTATGTTGCCAACTTGGACTTCCCAAGCGCTTAGTACAGTGCTCTGCACACAGCAAGCGCTCAATAAATACGATTGATGATTTCGTTAATATGTTTTGGTTTGTTGTCCGTCTCCCCCTTCTAGACCGTGAACCCGCTGGTGGGTAGGGGCCGTCTCTATATGTCGCCAATTTGTGCTTCCCAAGCGCTTAGTACAGTGCTCTGCACACAGTAAGCGCTCAATAAATACGACTGAATGAATGTGCCAAGGAGTGTTCGAAGAGCCGGGGTAGATAGAAGATGATTGAATGTCCTTTAGACTGCGAGCCCACTGTTGGGTAGGGACCGTCTCTTTATGTTGCCAATTTGTACTTCCCAAGCGCTTAGTACAGTGCTCTGCACCCAGTAAGCGCTCAATAAATACGATTGAATGAATGAATGTGCCAGGGAGTGTTCCACTGTGGACCACCCCCTTCTCCTCAACACGTTATCTGACCTTGGCTTCACAGACTCCGTCCTCTCCTGGTTCTCCTCTTATCTCTCCGGTCGTTCTTTCTCAGTCTCTTTTGCAGGCTCCTCCTCCCCCTCCCATCCTCTTACTGTGGGAGTTCCCCAAGGTTCAGTGCTTGGTCCCCTTCTGTTCTCAATCTACACTCACTCCCTTGGTGACCTCATTCGCTCCCACGGCTTCAACTATCACCTCTACGCTGATGACACCCAGATCTCCATCTCTGCCCCTGCTCTCTCCCCCTCCCTCCAGGCTCGCATCTCCTCCTGCCTTCAGGACATCTCCATCTGGATGTCCGCCCGCCACCTAAAGCTCAACATGTCGAAGACTGAGCTCCTTGTCTTCCCTCCCAAACCTTGTCCTCTCCCTGACTTTCCCATCTCTGTTGACGGCACTACCATCCTTCCCGTCTCACAAGCCCGCAACCTTGGTGTCATCCTCGACTCCGCTCTCTCATTCACCCCTCACATCCAAGCCGTCACCAAAACCTGCCGGTCTCAGCTCCGCAACATTGCCAAGATCCGCCCTTTCCTCTCCATCCAAACCGCTACCCTGCTAATTCAAGCTCTCATCCTATCCCGTCTGGACTACTGCACTAGCCTTCTCTCTGATCTCCCATCCTCGTGTCTCTCTCCACTTCAATCCATACTTCATGCTGCTGCCCGGATTATCTTTGTCCAGAAACGCTCTGGACATATCACTCCCCTCCTCAAAAACCTCCAATGGCTACCGATCAATCTGCGCATCAGGCAGAAACTCCTCACCCTGGGCTTCAAGGCTCTCCATCACCTCGCCCCCTCCTACCTCACCTCCCTTCTCTCCTTCTACTGCCCAGCCCGCACCCTCCGCTCCTCCACCACTAATCTCCTCACTGTACCTCGCTCTCGCCTGTCCCGCCATCGACCCCCGGCCCACGTCATCCCCCGGGCCTGGAATGCCCTCCCTCTGCCCATCCGCCAAGCTAGCTCTCTTCCTCCCTTCAAGGCCCTCCTGAGAGCTCACCTCCTCCAGGAGGCCTTCCCAGATTGAGCCCCTTCTTTCCTCTCCCCCTCGTCCCCCTCTCCATCCCCCCGCCTTACCGCCTTCCCCTCCCCACAGCACCTGTATATATGTATATATGGTTGTACATATTTATTACTCTGTTTATTTATTTATTTATTTATTTTACTTGTACATTTCTATCCTACTTATTTTATTTTGTTGGTATGTTTGGTTCTGTTCTCTGTCTCCCCCTTTTAGACTGTGAGCCCACTATCGGGTAGGGACTGTCTCTATGTGATGCCAATTTGTACTTCCCAAGCGCTTAGTACAGTGCTCTGCACATAGTAAGCGCTCAATAAATACGATTGATTGATTGATTGATTGATTGAAGAGCTGGGGTAGAGAGAGAAGATGATTGAATGTCCTTTAGACTGTGAGCCCACTGTTGGGTAGGGACTGTCTCTATATGTTGCCAATTTGTACTTCCCAAGCGCTTAGTACAGTGCTCTGCACACAGTAAGCGCTCAATAAATACGATTGATGATGATGAATGAATGAATCGGAACGAACGACCGGATGATTTATTAAGCGCTTACTATGTGCAAAGCACCGTTCTAAGCGCTGGGGAGGATACAGGGCGATCAGGTTGTCCCACGGGGGGCTCCCAGTCTTCATCCCCATTTTCCAGATGAGGGAACTGAGGCCCAGAGAAGTGACTCACCCCAAATCCTACAGCTGGTGGAGGCGGGATTTGAACCCGTGACCTCTGACTCCAAAGCCCGGGCTCTTTCCTTTCCCACACCGGGCTCACCGTCTCCATCCCGGTTTTCCATGCGGTTGTGGCGCAGGTGGGGGACGAGCCCCTGAGGAAGCAGCACCGGGTCCTGGCGGAGCTACACTACGGAAAAGCGGCCAAACTGTTCCAGCTGCTGCGGGACGCGCCCTGCGAGCTGCTGCGCGTCCAGCTGGAGAGGGTGGCCTTCGCCGAGTTCCACATGGCCAGTAAGTAGTAATAATAATGATGATCAATCAGTCAATCAATCAATCAATCAATCAATCAACCGTATTTATTGAGCGCTTACTGTGTGCAGAGCACTGGACTAAGCGCTTGGGAAGTCCAAGTTGGCAACATCTAGAGACGGTCCCTACCCAACAGTGGGCTCACAATCAATCAATCAATCAATCGTATTTATTGAGCGCTTACTGTGTGCAGAGCACTGGACTAAGCGCTTGGGAAGTCCAATTTGGCAACATGTAGAGATGGTCCCTACCCAACGGTGGGCTCACAGTCTAAAAGGGGGAGACAGAGAACAAAACCAAACATACTAACAAAATAAAATAAATAGAATCGATAGGTGCAAGTATAATAAATAGAGTAATTAAATCAATCAATCAATCGTATTGAGCGCTGATTGTGTGCAGAGCACTGTACTAAGCGCTTGGGAAGTACAAGTTGGCAACATATAGAGACGGTCCCTACCCAACAGTGGGCTCACGGTCTAGAAGGGGGAGACAGACAACAAAACCAAACATACTAACAAAATAAGACAAATAGAATAGATACATACAAGTAAAATAAATAAATAAATAGAGTAATAAAATCAATCAATCAATCGTATTTATTGAGCGCTTACTGTGTGCAGAGCACTGGACTAAGCGCTTGGGAAGTCCAAGTTGGCAACATGTAGAGACGGTCCCTCCCCAGCAGTGGGCTCACAGTCTAAAAGGGGGAGACGGAGAACAAAACCAAACATACTAACAAAATAATATAAATAGAATAGATATGTACAAGGAAAATAAATAAATAGAGTAATAAAATCAATCAGTCGTATTTATTGAGCGCCTACTGTGTGCAGAGCACTGGACTAAGCGCTTGGGAAGTACAAGTTGGAAACACATAGAGACAATCCCTCCCCAACAGTGAGCTCACAGTCTAGAAGGGGGAGACAGAGAACAAAACCAAACATACTAACAAAATAAAATAAATAGAATAGATATGGACAAGAAAAATGAATAAATAAATAGAGTAATAAAATCAATCAATCGTATTTATTGAGCGCTTACTGTGTGCAGAGCACTGGACTAAGCGCTTGGGAACTACAAGTTGGCAACATCTAGAGACGGTCCCTACCCGACAGCGGGCTCACGGTCTAGAAGGGGGAGACAGAGAACAAAACCAAACACACTAACAAAATAAAATAAATAGAATAGATATGAACAAGAAAAATGAATAGAGTAACAAAATCAATCAATTAATCATATTTATTGAGCGCTTACTGTGTGCAGAGCACTGGACTAAGCGCTTATCAATCAATCAGTCCATCTTATTTATTGAGCACTTACTGTGTGCAGAGCACTGGACTAAGCGCTTATCAATCAATCAATCAATCAATTGTATTTATTGAGCGATTACTGTGTGCAGAGCACTGGACTAAGCGCTTATCAATCAATCCATTGTATTTATTGAGTGCTTACTGTGTGCAGAGCACTGGACTAAGCGCTTATCAATCAATCAATCGTATTTATTGAGCGCTTACTGTGTGCAGAGCATTGGACTAAGCACTTATCAATCAATCGTATTTATTGAGTGCTTACTGTGTGCAGAGCACTGAACTAAGCGCTTATCAGCCAATCAATCCATCGTATTTATTGAGCGCTTACTGTGTGCAGAGCACTGGACTAAGCACTTATCAGCCAATCAATCCATCGTATTTATTGAGCGCTTGATGTATACAGTGCACTGGACTAAGCTCTTATCAATCAATCAATCAATCGAATTTAGTGAGCGCTTACTATGTGCAGTGCACTGGACTAAGCGCTTATCAATCAATCGTATTTATTGAGCGCTTACTGTGTGCAGAGCACTGGACTAAGCGTTTGGGAAGTCCAAGTTAGCAACATATAGAGACGGTCCCTACCCAACAGTGGGCTCATAGTCAATGGAAAGGGCCCGGGCTTTGGAGTCAGAGGTCATGGGTTCAAATCCTGGCTCTGCCAACTGTCAGCTGGGTGACTTTGGGCAAGTCACTTCACTTCTCTGGGCCTCAGTGACCTCATCTGAAAAATGGGGATTAAAATCTGCGAGCCCCCCGTGGGACAACCTGATCGCAGTTTAAGTGCTTAACAAATACCAACATTATTATTATTATTATTATTAACAAATGCCATCAATAGTGCTTGGCACATAGTAAGCGCTTAACAAATACCAACAATATCATTATTATTAACAAATGCCATCATCATTATTATTATTATTGTATCTCCCCTGGTGCTTAGAACAGTGCTTGGCACATAGTAAGCGCTTAACAAATACCAACAATATGATTATTATTAACAAATGCCATCATTATTATTATTGTATCACCCCCCAGTGCTTAGAACAGTGCTTGGCACATAGTAAGCGCTTAACAAATACCAACAATGTTATTATTATTCACAAATTCCGTCACTATTATTATTCTATCTCCCCCAGTGCTTAGAACAGTGCTTGGCACATAGTAAGCGCTTAACAAATACCAACAATATTATTATTATTGTTGTTGTTAACAAATGCCATCATTATTATTATTGTATCTCCCCCAGTGCTTAGAATAGTGCTTGGCACATAGTAAGCGCTTAACGAATACCAAAAATATCATTATTATTAACACATGCCATCATTATTATTATTGTATCTCCCCCAGTGCTTAGAACAGTGCATGGCACATAGTAAGCGCTTAACAAATACCAACAATATCATTATAATTAACAAATGCCATCATTATTATTATTGTATCTCCCCCAGCACTTAGAACAGTGCTTGGCACATAGTAAGCACTTAACAAATACCATTATCATAATTATTATTATTATTGTGACCTCCACAGCGCTTAGAACAGTGCTTTGCACATAGTAAGCACTTAACAAATACCATTATTATTATTATTGTGACCTCCCCAGTGCTTAGAACAGTGCTTTGCACACAATAAGCGCTTAACAAGTACCATTATTGTTATTATTATTATTATTGTGGCCTCCCTAGCACTTAGAGCAGTGCTTTGCACATAGTAAGCGCTTAACAAGTACCATTATTGTTATTATTATTATTACTGTGACCTCCCCAGCGCTTAGAACGGTGTTTTGCACATAGTAAGCACTTAATAAATGCCATTAGGATGATGATTATTATTATTGAGCCCCCGGAATGGGCTGGGGCGGATCGGGGGCTCTGTCAATCAATGTCAGTCAACCAGTCATATTTATTGAGCGCTTGCTCTGTGCAGAGCACTGTACTAAGCGCTTGGGAAGTACAAGTTGGGGAAATTTCAGGTCAGAACAGCAACGCCGGGAAGCTGAAGACCCTGTCGGGGGCCCTGGACGTCATGATGAAGACGCAGCAGGCGTTCCAGCTCATCAGGAGGGAGTTCGGGGGGCTCGACCAGGTAACGGTGGGCCGGCGGGCGCGTGCGGGTTGTCCGGTTGGGCAGGGTAGAAGCCACTGGGTCGGGGTTGTGATAGTCGCCCCCAGACCGATCACCCAAAATGGACAGTACAGCGGAATTAGGGACGTGTCTAGAGGGGAGCTTGCCGTCTAGAGAAGGACCGGCGTCCTTAGGGGGGTTCTAGGGAGAACCCGCCGTTGTGATAGCGCTTAGTACAGTGCTGTAGCACACAGTAAGCGCTCAGTAAATCCAATTGATTGATTGATTGATAGTTGCCCCCAGACCGATCGCCCAAAAAGGACAGTACAGCGGAATTAGGGACGTGTCTAGAGGGGAGCTTGCCGTCTAGAGAAGGACCGGCGTCCTTAAGGGGGTTCTAGGGAGAACCCGCCGTTGTGAGAGCGCTTAGTACAGTGCTCTGCACATAGTAAGTGCTCAATAAACACATTTGATTGATTGATTGATTGATAGTCCCTCCCCCGCAGACCGATCGCCCAAAAAGGACAGTACAGCGGAATTAGGGACGTGTCCAGAGGGGAGCTTGCCGTCTAGAGAAGGACCGGCGTCCTTAAGGGGGTTCTAGGGAGAACCCGCCGTTGTGAGAGCGCTTAGTACAGTGCTCTGCACACAGTAAGCGCTCAGTAAATGCAATCGATTGATAGTCGCCCCCAGACCGATCGCCCAAAAAGGACAGTACAGCGGAATTAGGGACGTGTCTAGAGGGAAGCTTGCCGTCTAGAGAAGGACCGGCATCCTTAGGGGGGTGCTGGGGAGAACCCGCCGTTGTGATAGCGCTTAGTACACTGCTCTGCACACAGTAAGCGCTCAATAAATACATTTGATTGATTGATTGATAGTCCCCCCCCCAGACCGATCGCCGAAAAAGGACAGTACAGTGGAATAAGGGACGTGTCTAGAGGGGAGCTTGCGGTCTAGAGAAGGACCGGCGTCCTTAGGGGGGTTCTGGGGAGAACCCGCTGTTGTGATAGCGCTTAGTACAGTGCTCTAGCACACAGTAAGCGCTCAATAAATGCAATTGATTGATTGATTGATAGTTGCCCCCCCAGACCGATCGCCCAAAAAGGACAGGAGAGCGGAAGTAGGGACGTGTCTAGAGGGGAGCTTGCAGTCTAGAGAAGGACTGGCGTCCTTATGGGGGTTCGGGGGAGAACCCGCTGCTGTGATAGCGCTTAGTACAGTGCTCTGCACACAGTAAGCGCTCAATAAATACAATTGATTGATTGAGTGATTGATAGTCCCCCCCAGACCGATCACCCAAAAAGGACAGTACAGCAGAATTAAGGACGTGTCTAGAGGGGAGCTTGCGGTCTAGAGAAGGACCGGCGTCTTTAGTGGGGTTCTGGGGAGAACCCGCCATTGTGAGAGCGCTTAGTACAGTGCTCTGCACACAGTAAGCGCTCAGGAAATGCAATTGATTGATTGATTGACTGATAGTCCCCCCCAGACCGATTGCCCAAAAAGGACAGTATAGCGGAATTAGAGACGTGTCTAGAGGGAAGCTTGCGGTCTAGAGAAGGGTCGGCGTCCTTAGGGGGGTTCTGGGGAGAACCCGCCTTGTGATAGTGCTTAGTACAGTGCTAAGCACACAGTAAGCGCTCAATAAATACAATTGATTGATTGATTGATAGTCGCCCCCCCAGACCGATCGCCCAAAAAGGACAGTATAGCGGAATTAGGGACATGTCTAGAGGGGAGCTTGCGGTCTAGAGAAGGACCGGCCTCCTTAATGGGGTTGTGGGGAGAACCCGCCGTTGTGATAGCGCTTAGTACAGTGCTCTGAACACAGTAAGCGCTCAGTAAATACAATTGATTGATTGATTGATTGATAGTCCCCCCCAAGACTGATCGCCCAAAAAGGACAGTACAGCAGAATTAGGGACGTGTCTAGAGGGGAGCTTGCCGTCTAGAGAAGGACCAGCGTCCTTAGGGGGGTTCTAGGGAGAACCCGCCGTTGTGATAGCGCTTAGTACAGTGCTCTGCACACAGTAAGCACTCAATAAATGCAATTGATTGATTGATTGATTGATAGTTGCCCCCAGACCGATCGCCCAAAAAGGACAGTACAGCGGAATTAGGGACGTGTCCAGAGGGGAGCTTGCCGTCTAGAGAAGGACCGGCGTCCTTAGGGGGGTTCTAGGGAGAACCCGCTGTTGTGATAGCGCTTAGTACAGTGCTCTTGCACACAGTAAGCGCTCAATAAATACAATTGATTGATTGATTGATAGTTGCCCCCAGACCGATCGCCCAAAAAGGACAGTACAGCGGAATTAGGGACGTGTCCAGAGGGGAGCTTGTGGTCTAGACAAGGACCGGCGTCCTTAGGGGGGTTCTAGGGAGAACCCGCCGTTGTGATAGCGCTTAGTACAGTGCTCTGCACACAGTAAGCGCTCAGTAAATACAAATGATTGATTGATAGTTGCCCCCAGACCGATCACCCAAAAAGGACAGTACAGCGGAATTAGGGACGTGTCTAGAGGGGAGCTTGCCGTCTAGAGAAGGATCGGTGTCCTTAGTGGGGTTCTGGGGAGAACCTGCCGTTGTGATAGCGCTTAGTACAGTGCTCTAGCACACAGTAAGCGCTCAATAAATACAATTGATTGATTGATTGATAGTTGCCCCCAGACCGATCGCCCAAAAAGGACAGTACGGCAGAAGTAGGGACGTGTCTAGAGGGGAGCTTGCCGTCTAGAGAAGGATCGGTGTCCTTAGTGGGGTTCTGGGGAGAACCTGCCGTTGTGATAGCGCTTAGTACAGTGCTCTAGCACACAGTAAGCGCTCAATAAATACAATTGATTGATTGATTGATAGTTGCCCCCAGACCGATCGCCCAAAAAGGACAGTACGGCAGAAGTAGGGACGTGTCTAGAGGGGAGCTTGCGGTCTAGAGAAGGACCGGCGTCCTTAGGGGGGTTCTAGGGAGAACCCGCCGTTGTGATAGCGCTTAGTACAGTGCTCTGCACACAGTAAGCGCTCAATAAATGCAATTGATTGATTGATTGATTGATAGTTGCCCCCAGACCGATCGCCCAAAAAGGACAGTACAGCGGAATTAGGGACGTGTCTAGAGGGGAACTTGCGGTCTAGAGAAGGTCTGGCGTCCTTAGGGGGGTTCTAGGGAGAACCCACCGTTGTGATAGCGCTTAGTACAGTGCTCTGCACACAGTAAGCGCTCAATAAATACAATTGATTGATTGATTGATTGATAGTTGCCCCCAGACCGATCGCCCAAAAAGGACAGTACAGCGGAATTAGGGACGTGTCTAGAGGGGAACTTGCGGTCTAGAGAAGGTCTGGCGTCCTTAGGGGGGTTCTAGGGAGAACCCACCGTTGTGATAGCGCTTAGTACAGTGCTCTGCACACAGTAAGCGCTCAATAAATACAATTGATTGATTGATTGATTGATAGTTGCCCCCAGACCGATCGCCCAAAAAGGACAGTACAGCGTAATTAGGGACGTGTCTAGAGGGGAGCTTGCGGTCTAGAGAAGGTCTGGCGTCCTTAGGGGGGTTCTAGGGAGAACCCACCATTGTGATAGCGCTTAGTACAGTGCTCTGCACACAGTAAGCGCTCAGTAAATACAATTGATTGATTGATTGATAGTCCCCCCCAGACCGATCACCCAAAAAGGACAGTGCAGCTGAAGTAGGGACGTGTCTAGAGGGGAGCTTGCCGTCTAGAGAAGGACTGGCGTCCTTAGGGGGGTTCTGGGGAGAACCCGCCTTGTGATAGCGCTTAGTACAGTGCTAAGCACACAGTAAGCGTTCAATAAATACAATTGATTGATTGATTGATAGTGTCCCCCCCCCCCCCCCCAGACCGATCGCCCAAAAAGGACAGTACAGCGGAATTAGGGACGTGTCTAGAGGGGACCTTGCGGTCTAGAGAAGGACTGGCGTCCTTAGGGGGGTTCTAGGGAGAACCCGCCGTTGTGATAGAGCTTAGTACAGTGCTCTGCACATAGTAAACACTCAATAAATACATTTGATTGATTGATTGATAGTCCCCCCCCCCCCCCCCCCCCCCCCCGACCGATCGCCCAAAAAGGACAGTACAGCGGAATTAAGGACGTGTCTAGAGGGGAGCTTGCGGTCTAGAGAAGGGTTGGCGTCCTTAGGGGGGTTCTAGGGAGAACCCGCTGTTGTGATAGCGCTTAGTACAGTGCTCTGCGCACAGTAAGCGCTCAGTAAATACAATTGATTGATTGATTGATAGTCGCCCCCAGACCGATCGCCCAAAATGGACAGTACAGCGGAATTAGGGAGGTGTCTAGAGGGGAGCTTGCCGTCTAGAGAGGGACCGGTGTCCTTAGGGGGAGAACCCGCCTCTGTGGGGCCCGTTGAAGGGTCAAATCTCTCAATCAATCAATCAATCAATCAATCGTATTTATTGAGCGTTTACTGTGTGCAGAGCACTGGATTAAGCGCTTGGGAAGTACAGGTTCATTCATTCGATCGTATTTATTGAGCGCTTACTGTGTGCAGAGCACTGGACTAAGCGCTTGGGAAGTACAAGTTCCTTCAGTGGTGTTTATTGAGCACTTACTGTGTGCAGAGCACTGTACTGAGCGCTTGGGAAGTACAAGTCGGCAACATATAGAGGCCGTCCCTACCCAACAGTGGGCTCACAGTCTAGAATTCCCCCCTCAGCGCTTAGGACAGTGCTTTGCACATAGTAGGCGCTTAATAAATGCCATTATTATTAGTAGTAAGCGCTTAATAAATGCCATTATTATTAGTAAGCGCTCAATAAATACCACTGAATGAATGAACTTGTACTTTATTATTATTATCCCGCCGGGTGGCCACCCCGAAGCCCAGTACAGGGGTTGCGTTGGCCCCCGGCTCCCTCGGGTGGGGGGGGTGATGATGATGATGACGATCATCAGTCGTATTTATTGAGCGCTTACCATGTGCAGAGCCCTGTACTAAGCGCTTGGGAAGTACAAATTGGCAACATATAGAGACAATGATGATGATGGCATTTATTAAGCACTTCCTATGTGCGAAGCACTGTTGTAAGCGCTGGGGAGGATACAAGGGGATCAGGTTGTCCTCACAGTCTTCATCCCCATTTTACAGATGAGGCAACTGAGGGGGTGGCCGGGGGCGGAGGGTAGAGTGGGCGCTCAATAAGTGCGATTGAATGAATGAATGACTGACTTCCCGCCGCTTTTCCGGGGACCAAGGGAGCGGAGCCCCCCGGCGCGGGCGACCCCTCCGCCACCGTCAGCCGGGAAGAGGTGCTCAAGCTCCTCGGCATCTTCGAGTCGCGCCTGGCCTTCCTCCTGCTCCAGTCCATCAAGCTGCTGTCGGCCGGGAAGAAGAAATCCAGGTGCGCTCAGTTGTTGCGTCGTCCCCCCCCCCCACCGCGTGCCTCGATTTCCCCCCCGTCCCCCCGCGCCCAGCTTGGGAAGCCAACTCCCGCCTCGGGGGCGGTGGGACCACTGCCGCGCCGGGCGGCCCTACAATCATCATCGTCATCAATCGTATTTATTGAGCGCTTACTATGTGCAGAGCACTGGACTAAGCGCTTGGGAAGTACAAATTGGCAACATCTAGAGACAGTCCCTACCCAACAGCGGGCTCACAGTCTAGAAGGGGGAGACAGAGAACCAAACGTATTAACAAAATAAAATAAATAGAATAGATATGTACAAATAAAATAAATAGAGTAAAAAATATGTACAACCATATATCCATCTATACAGGTGCTGTGGGGAAGGGAAGGAGGTAAGATGGGGGGATGGAGAGGGGGACGAGGGGGAGAGGAAGGAAGGGGCTCAGTCTGGGAAGGCCTCCAATAAGTCGGGGAATGCGGCCGGAGGCCGGACTTGTCAATCAATCAATCAATCAATCAATCAATCGTATTTATTGAGCGCTCACTGTGCGCAGAGCACTGGGCTAAGCGCCTGGGAAGTCCAAGTTGGCAACATGGAGTGATGACATTTATTAAGCGCTTACTAGGTGCCAAGCACTGTTCTAAGCGCCGGGGAGGTTACAAGGAGATCAGGCTGTCCCACGGGGGGCTCACAGTCTTCATCCCCATTTTACAGATGAGGGAACTAAGGCATAGAGAAGGTAATAATAATAATGATGGCATTTATTCAGCACTTACTATGTGCAGAAGCACTGTTCTAAGCGCTGGGGAGGTCACAAGGTGATCGGGCTGTCCCAAAGAGGGGCTCGCAGTCTTAATCCCCATTTTACAGATGAGGGAACTGAGGCATAGAGAAGTTAATAATAATAATAGTGATGACGGTAGGGGACGGTCCCTACCCAACCGTGGGCTCACAGTCTAGAAGACTGTCAATCGATCAGTCGTATTTATTGAGCGCTGACTGTGTGCAGAGCACTGGACTAAGCGCCTGGGAAGTCCAAGTTGGCAACACGTAGAGACGGTCCCTACCCAACAGCGGGCTCACAGTCTAGAAGACTGTCAGTCAATCAATCGTATTTATTGAGCGCTCACTGTGTGCAGAGCACTGGACTAAGCGCTTGGGAAGTCCAAGTTGGCAACATGTAGAGACGGTCCCTATCAATCAATCAACCGTATTTATTGAGCGCTTACTGTGTGCAGAGCACTGGACTAAGCGCCTGGGAAGTCCAAGTTGGCAACATGTAGAGACGGTCCCTACCCAACCGTGGGCTCACGGTCTAGAAGACGGTCAATCAATCAATTGATCAATCGTATTTATTGAGCGCTCACTGTGTGCAGAGCACTGGACTAAGCGCTTGGGAAGTCCAAGTTGGCAACATTTAGGGGCAGTCCCTACCCAACAGTGGGCTCACAGTCTAGAAAACTGTCAATCGATCGATCAGTCGTATTTATTGAGCGCTCACTGTGTGCAGAGCACTGGACTAAGCGCCTGGGAAGTCCAAGTTGGCAACATGTAGAGACGGTCCCTACCCAACAGTGGGCTGTCCTTCCCCAAGCGCTTAGTCCAGTGCTCTGCCCGCAGTGAGCGCTCAATCAATACGATTGAATGAATAATAATAATAATGGCATTTATTAGGCGCCTACTATGTGCAAAGCACCGTTCTAAGCGCTGGGGAGGTTACAAGGTGATGAGGTCGTCCCACGGGGGGCTCACCGTCTTCATCCCCGTTTTCCGGATGAGGGAACTGAGGCCCAGAGAAGTGACTCGCCCAAAGGCACACAGCTGACAAATGAGCCCACTGTTGGGTAGGGACCGTCTCTAGATGTTGCCAACTTGGACTTCCCAAGCGCTCAGTGCTCTGCCCACAGTAAGCGCTCAATAAATACGACTGATTGATTGATTGACGTGGCGGAGCCGGGATCTGAACCCGCGACCTCCGACTCCCAATCCCGGGCTCTTTCCACCGAGCCACGCTGCCCAGGCCGTCCGGAGAGGCGCGGTCGGTCGATTTTAAGGCGACGGGCCGTCCCGCGGCGGATCGGGACCGAGAGAGCGGAGATGCCCGAGGGGGTCGGAGGGCGAGGCCCGCCACGGGAGGCGGGAAGGCCGGATCCGGCCCGGGTTGGGGAAGGCCAACTTTTCCGTCTTCCCGCAGCAGCGGCGGCGGCGAGGAGGAGGCCGTGCTCAAGACCAACAAGAGAATGTACTCGCTCCTGCTCAGGGCTTCGGCCGACCGCGGCGCCTCCGTGCTCGACAGAGTCGACCTCATCCTCCGCCTCATGGGCCAGCTGGCCCCCGCCGCCGCCCCTCAGTGACCCGGCGGGCCCTCGGGGATTAAACCGACCGCCTCGCGGTGATCCCCGGTGACCCTCCACGCTTCCCAAGGGGGAAAAGGCCGGGCGGAGCGGCCCTCCGGTTCCTGGCGTTATCACGTCTCAAGGGCTCAGCCGGGGACCGGGAGTCGGGCTTCCGGACGGCCCCGGCTCGCCGACGGCCGGGAGACGGAGTCGGGGCGCGGGGCCCGGGGGCCCCCTCGACTCCCGGTCCCCTCAACCCCCCGTGGCAGAGCCCAGCCCGTCGTCCTGCACAAAAGCCCGTGCCTTTTCCCGCCCCCTCCGGCGACGGCTCACCGGGGCCGCCGTTGCCCCCCGGGGAACGAGAGACTGTGAATAGACAGCAAAGATATTTTAAAGAAATAAATTTATTTATTAAAGCCGGAGGCGGCCGCTGTGTCTTCCTGGCTTCCGGCGCGCGCCCGCGGTCCGGGAGGGGGGCGGCTCCGATCCCGCCTTTCCCGATTAATCTCCCAGCCCCCGAGTCGGATCGGCCCTTGGGCCGCCAGTGGCCCGTACGTCCCTAAAACCCGTGATCCCCCTGCTCCGCCGTAGTGTAAACGCGCAAATGACCGGGCGGTCGATCGCTTACTCTAGTTGCCTTATTCCCAAGTATTTGTCTGCCTTCCCTGTTAGAGGGAGCTCCTTGAAGTCAGGAAACATCTCTTATGCTTCCTTTGTACTTTCCCCAGCACTCAGTACAGTGCCCCCGGGGTGGGGGGCGGTCAATAAATACCTTTTCGATTACTAGGATTACCACTGTTACCCATCCTCAGTGTCCAGAGGGCCAAACAAATGCCTCGTCTTTTCTTTTCTCTCCCTACCGTAATTTGGGAACACGGTAAGGAATGTCGGCCTTCTTCTTGAACCCAACTTTGGTCCCTGAGTGCTGACCCGCTGAGTAGGATTACGACTATTACCCATCCTCAGTGTCCAGTGCGCCAAACAAACGCCTCGTCTTGTCTTTTCTCTCCCTCCCGTGATTGGAAACACGGTAAGGAACGTCGGCCTTCCTCTTGAACCCAATTTTGGTCCCTGAGTGCTGACCCACTGAGTAGGATTACTACTATTACCCATCCACAGTGTCCAGCGCGCCAAACGCACGCCTCATCTTTTCTTTTCTCTCCCTCCCGTGATTGGAAAAACGGTAAGGAACGTCGGCCTTCCTCTTGAACCCAATTTTGGTCCCTGAGTGCTGACTCGCTGAGTAGGATTACTACTATTACCCATCCTCAGTGTCCAGCGCGCCAAACAAACGCCTCGTCTTTTCTTTTTTCTCCCTACCGTAATTTGGGAACACGGTAAGGAACGTCGGCCTTCTTCTTGAACCCAATTTTGGTCCTTGAGTGCTGACCCGCTGAGTAGAGTTACTACTATTACCCATCCTCAGCGTCCAGCACGCCAAACAAACACCTTGTCTTTTCTTTTCTCTCCCTCCCGTGATTGGAAAAACGGTAAGGAACGTCGGCCTTCCTCTTGAACCCAATTTTGGTCCCTGAGTGCTGACCCGCTGAGAGGATTACTCCTATTACCCATCCTCAGTGTCCAGCGTGCCAAACAAACGCCTCATTTTTTCTTTTTTCTCCCTACCGTAATTTGGGAACACGGTAAGGAACGTCGGCCTTCTTCTCGAACCCAATTTTGGTCCCTGAGTGCTGACCCGCTGAGTAGGGTTACTACTGTTACCCATCCTCAGTGTCCAGTGCGCCAAACAAACGCCTCATCTTTTCTTTTTTCTCCCTACCGTAATTTGGGAACGTCGGCCTTCTTCTTGAACCCAATTTTGTTCCCTGAGTACTGACCCGCTGAGTAGGATCACTACTATTACCCATCCTCAGTGTCCAGCGGGCCAAACAAACGCCTCGCCATTTCTTTTTTCTCCCTACCGTAATTTGGGAACACGGTAAGGAACGTCGGCCTTCTTCTTGAACCCAATTTTGGTCCTTGAGTGCTGACCTGCTGAGTAGGATTACGACTGTTACCCATCCTCAGTGTCCAGAGGGCCAAACAAACGCCTCATCTTTTCTTTTTTCTCCCTCCCATGATTGGAAACATGGTAAGGAATGTCGGCCTTCTTCTTGAACCCAGTTTTGGTCCTTGAGTGCTGACCCGCTGAGTAGGATTACTACTATTACCCATCCTCAGTGTCCAGCGCACCAAACAAACACCTCATCTCTTTTCTCTCCCTCCCGTGATTGGAAACACGGTAAGGAACGTCGGCCTTCTTCTTGAACCCAATTTTGGTCCCTGAGTGCTGACCCGCTGAGTAGGATCACTACTATTACCCATCCTCAGTGTCCAGCACGCCAAACAAATGCCTCATCTTTTCTTTTTTCTCCCTACTGTAATTTGGGAACACGGTAAGGAACGTCGGCCTTCTTCTTGAACCCAATTTTGGTCCCTGAGTGCTGACCCGCTGAGTAGGATTACTACTATTACCCATCCTCAGTGTCCAGCGTGCCAAACAAACGCCTCGTCTTTTCTTTTTTCTCCCTCTCGTAATTTGGGAACACGGTAAGGAACGTCGGCCTTCTTCTTGAACCCAATTTTGGTCCTTGAGTGCTGACCCACTGAGTAGGATCACTACTATTACCCATCCTCAGTGTCCAGCGGGCCAAACAAACGCCTCGTCTTTTCTTTTTTTCTCCCTACCGTAATTTGGGAACGTCGGCCTTCTTCTTGAACCCAATTTTGGTCCCTGAGTGCTGACCCGCTGAGTACGATTACTACTATTACCCATCCTCAGTGTCCAGCGGGCCAAACAAATGCCTCGTCTTTTCTTTTTTTCTCCCTCCCGTGATTGGAAAAACGGTAAGGAACGTCGGCCTTCTTCTTGAACCCAATTTTGACCCGGTGAAGACACTTAAGCCCAAAGGCCGGGAGCCTTCTTAGGCCCGAGGGTGGGCCATGGGGGTGCTTGCCCATGGCTCCTGCCCCTTTTCCCAGCTGCCTGAGGGGAAAGAGGTCGTTGGTAACTCCATTTTACCCCATCTGGGAGGCCCGGGCCCCGCTCAGAGAAGCCTGCCTGCAGCGGGCAGCGTGTTTTCTAATGCCCGGCGAGCTGGCAGCTGGAAATCTTCCGTTTCTCAATGCTGCCCTTGGACTTCCCAGATGCTTCATCCAGTGCTCTGCGCACAGTAAGCGCTCAATCAATCAATCGTATTGATTGATACGTATAAATCGTATAAATGCGATTGCTTGCTTGGTGTCCGGTCCCATCGGCAGGAGGATTTGGGATGAATAATAATAATAATAATGGCATTTATTAAGCCCTTACTATGCAAAGCACTGTACTAAGCGCTGGGGAATGTGAATGGAGTGAATGACTGTGAGCCCACTGTTGGGTAGGGACCGTCTCTATCTGTTGCCAACTTGGACTTCCCAGGTGCTTTGTCCAGTGCTCTGCGCACAGTCAGTGCTCAATCAATCAATCAATCAACGATGATGCTGATGCTGATGATGGCATTTGTTAAGCGCTTACTATGTGCAAAGCACTGTTCTAAGCGCCGGGGAGGATACAAGGTGGTCGGGTTATCAGGTAGGGACCGTCTCTGTCTGTTGCCAACTTGGACTTCCCAGGCGCTTCGTCCGGTGCTCTGCGCACAGTCAGCGCTCAATCAATCAATCAACGATGATGCTGATGCTGATGATGGCATTTGTTAAGCGCTTACTATGTGCAAAGCGCTGTTCTAAGCGCCGGGGAGGATACAAGGTGGTCGGGTTATCAGGTAGGGACCGTCTCCGTCTGTTGCCAACTTGGACTTCCCAGGCGCTTCGTCCGGTGCTCTGCGCACAGTCGGCGCTCAATCAATCAATCAACGATGATGCTGATGCTGATGATGGCATTTGTTAAGCGCTTACTATGTGCAAAGCACTGTTCTAAGCGCTGGGGAGGATACAAGGTGATCAGATTATCAGGTAGGGACCGTCTCCGTCTGTTGCCAACTTGGACTTCCCAGGCGCTTCGTCCAGTGCTCTGCGCACAGTCGGCGCTCAATCAATCAATCAATCAACGATGATGCTGATGCTGATGATGGCATTTGTTAAGTGCTTACTATGTGCAAAGCGCTGTTCTAAGCTCTGGGGAGGATACAAGGTGATCGGGTTATCGGGTAGGGACCGTCTCTGTTGCCAACTTGGACTTCCCAAGCGCTTGGTCCAGTGCTCTGCGCACAGTCAGCGCTCAATCAATCAATCAACGATGATGCTGATGCTGATGATGGCATTTGTTAAGCGCTTACTATGTGCAAAGCGCTGTTCTAAGCTCTGGGGAGGATACAAGGTGGTTGGGTTATCAGGTAGGGACTGTCTCTGTTGCCAACTTGGACTTCCCAGGCGCTTCGTCCGGTGCTCTGCGCACAGTCGGCGCTCAATCAATCAATCAATCAACGATGATGCTGATGCTGATGATGGCATTTGTTAAGCGCTTACTATGTGCAAAGCACTGTTCTAAGCGCTGGGGAGGATACAAGGTGGTCGGGTTATCAGGTAGGGACCATCTCTGTCTGTTGCCAACTTGGACTTCCCAGGCGCTTCGTCCGGTGCTCTGCGCACAGTCAGCGCTCAATCAATCAATCAACAATGATGCTGATGATGGCATTTGTTAAGCGCTTACTATGTGCAAAGCACTGTTCTAAGCGCTGGGGAGGATACAAGGTGGTCGGGTTATCAGGTAGGGACCGTCTCCGTCTGTTGCCAACTTGGACTTCCCAGGCGCTTCGTCCGGTGCTCTGCGCACAGTCGGCGCTCAATCAATCAATCAACAATGATGCTGATGATGGCATTTGTTAAGCGCTTACTATGTGCAAAGCACTGTTCTAAGCGCTGGGGAGGATACAAGGTGGTCGGGTTATCAGGTAGGGACTGTCTCTCTGTTGCCAAGTTGGACTTCCCAGGCGCTTCGTCCGGCGCTCTGCGCACAGTCGGCGCTCAATAAATACGATTGCTTGATTGATTGGTGTCCGGTCCCATCGGCCGGAGGATTTGGGATCGATCGATTGGCGTCGGCAGTGGGATTCGGGAGCCGGGCCCCCCCTCCGGCCTACTTCCGACCCGGGGCGGACGGGTGGACGTCGCAGATGTCGGGCCAGCGGTCCGAGACGGGCCGGGCGCGGAAGAGTCCGTGGACGGGCAGGGTGGGGTCCCGCCGCCTGTCGCCGTCGCCCACCACCTGCCAGTACTGGCCGCCCTTGAAGAGGAAGACGGCGCCGTGGCCGTAGGAGGGGTAGGCCGCGTCCAGGTGCCTGGCCGGGTGGCTGGGCGGCCGCAGCGCGGGGAAGGCCGCGCTCAGCTTCTTGGGGTACGAGCCCACCGCCTGGTTCCTGCGGACGTCGAAGGCGAACACCTGGCGAGCGGCGGGAAGAAGAATAATTAACAATAATAATAATAATAACGACGGCATTTGTTAATAATAGTAATGATGATGGCATTTGTTAAGCGCTTACTATGTGCAAAGCACCGTTCTAAGCCCTAGGGGGGATACAATGCGATAACAAGAATAATAATGATGATGATGGCATTCACACAGAGTGGAGAGATGCCAGGTTTCACCCTGGAGAGGAAGAGGACCAGAATATATGTGAGGTTTTACTAATCAGGCAAAAACCCCTCACTCTCGGCTTCAAGGCTCTCCATCACCTCGCCCTCCTACCTCACCTCCCTTCTTTCCTTCTACAGCCCAGCCCGCACCCTCCGCTACTCTGCCGCTAACCTCCTCACTGTGCCTCATTCTTGCCTGTCCAGCCATCGACCCCCGGCCAACATCCTCCCCCTGGCCTGGAATGCCCTCCCTCCCCACATCCATGTCTACCTGTATATATGTATACCTGTATATATGTATATATGTTTGTACATATTTGTTACTCTATTTATTTATTTATTTATTTATTTATTTATTTTACTTGTACATATCCCTTTTATACTGTGAGCCCACTGTTGGGTAGGGACTGTCTCTATGTGTTGCCAATTTGTATTTCCCAAGCGCTTAGTACAGTGCTCTGCACATAGTAAGCGCTCAATAAATACGATTGATGATGATGATGATGATGATGATTTGTTAAGCGCTTACTATGTGCAAAGCACCGTTCTAAGCCCTGGGGGGGATACAATGCGATAACAATAATAATAATAATGATGATGGCATTTGTTAAGCTCTAACTATGTGCAAGGCACTGCTCTAAGTGCTGGGGGGGGATACAAGGTGATGATAATAATAATGATGATGGCATTTGTTAAGCGCTTACTATGTGCAAAGCACTGCTCTAAGCACTGGGGGGGATACAGTGTGATAATAATGATGATGATGGCATTTGTTAAGCGCTTGCTATGTGCAAGGCACTGCTCTAAGCGCTGGGGGGGATACAAGGTGATAATAATAATAATGATGATGGCATTTGTTAAGCGCTTACTATGTGCAAAGCACCGTTCTAAGTGCTGGGGCGGATACAATGCGATAATAATAATAATGATGATGATGATGGCATTTGTTAAGCACTTACTATGTGCAAAGCACTGTTCTAAGCACTGGGGAGGATACAAGGTGATAATAATAATGATGATGATGGCATTTCTTAAGCGCTTGCTATGTGCAAGGCACTGTTCTAAGCGCTGGGGGATACAAGGTGATAACAATAATAATAATGATGATGATGATGATGATGGCATTTGTTAAGCGCTATGTGCAAAGCACTGTTCTGAGAGCTGGGGGGGATACAAGGTGATAACAATAATAATGATGATGATGGCATTTGTTAAGCGCTTACTATGTGCAAGGCATTGCTCTAAGTGCTGGGGGGGATACAAAGTGATAATAATAATAATGATGGCATTTGTTAAGCGCTTACTATGTGCAAGGCACTGTTCTAAGCGCTGGGGGGATGCAAGGTGATAACAATAATGATAACGGTGATGATGGCATTTGTTAAGCGCTTACTATGTGCAAAGCACTGTTCTAAGCGCTGGGGGGGATACAAGGTGATAATAATAATGATGATGATGGCATTTGTTAAGCGCTTGCTATGTGCAAGGCACTGTTCTAAGCGCTGGGGGGGATACAAGGTGATAATAATAATGATGATGATGGCATTTGTTAAGCGCTTGCTATGTGCAAGGCACTGTTCTAAGCGCTGGGGCGGGTACAAGGTGATGATAATGATGATGGCATTTGTTAAGCGCTTACTATGTGCAAAGCACTGTTCTAAGCGCTGGGGGGATACAAGGTGATATAACAATAATAATAATGATGATGGCATTTGTTAAGCACTTACTATGTGCAAGACACTGTTTTAAGCGCTGGTGGGGATACAAGGTGATAATGATGATGATGGCATTTGTTAAGCCCTTGCTGTGTGCAAGGCACTGTTCTAAGCGCTGGGGGGGATACAAGGTGATAATAATAATATGATGATGATGATGGCATTTGTCAAGCGCTTATTATGTGCAAAGCACTGTTCTAAGCGCTGGGGGGATGCAAGGTGATAATAATAATAATAATAATGATGATGACATTTGTTAAGCGCTTACTATGTGCAAGACACTGTTTTAAGCGCTGGTGGGGATACAAGGTGATAATAATGATGATGATGGCATTTGTTAAGCGCTTGCTGTGTGCAAGGCACTGTTCTAAGCGCTGGGGGGGATACAAGGTGATAATAATAATAATATGATGATGATGGCATTTGTTAAGCGCTTATTATGTGCAAAGCACTGTTCTAAGCGCTGGGGGGATGCAAGGTGATAATAATAATAATAATAATGATGATGACATTTGTTAAGCGCTTACTATGTGCAAGGCACTGTTCTAAGCAGTGGGGGGGATACAAGGTGATAACAATAATAATATTGATGATGGCATTTGTTAAGCGTTTACCATGTGCAAGGCACTGTTCTAAGCACTGGGGGGGATACAAGGTGATAATAATAATGATGATGATGGCATTTGTTAAGCGCTTACTATGTGCAAAGCACTGTTCTAAGCGCTGGGGGGGATACAAGGTGATAATGATGATGATGGCATTTGTTAAGCGCTTACTATGTGCAAGGCACTGTTCTAAGCGCTGGGGGGATACAAGGTGATAATAATAATCAAATGATGATGGCATTTGTTAAGCGCTTACTATGTGCAAAGCACTGTTCTAAGCGCTGGGGGGGATACAAGGTGATAACAATAATAATAATGATGATGATGGCATTTGTTAAGTGCTTACTATGTGCAAAGCACTGTTCTAAGCGCTGGGGGGATACAAGGTGATAACAATAATAATATTGATGATGGCATTTGTTAAGCGTTTACTATGTGCAAAGCACTGTTCTAAGCGCTGGGGGATACAAGGTGATAACAATAATAATAATAATGATGATGGCATTTGTTAAGCGCTTACTATGTGCAAGGCACTGTTCTAAGCGCTGGGGGGGATACAAGGTGATAATAATAATAATAATAATGATGATGGCATTTGTTAAGCGCTTACTACGTGCAAAGCACTGTTCTAAGCGCTGGGGGGATACAAGGTGATAATAATAATGATGATGGCATTTGTTAAGCGCTTACTATGTGCAAAGCACTGTTCTAAGCGCTGGCGAGGTGATCAAGTTGTCCCACGTGGGGCTCCCAGTCTTCATCCCCATTTTTAGAGATGAGGGAACTGAGGCTCAGAGAATCAATCAATCAATCAATCATATATATTATTATTATTATTATTATTATGGTGGTATTTGTTAAGCGCTTACTATGTGCAAAGCACTGTTCTAAGCGCTGGCAAGGTGATCAAGTTGTCCCACATGGGGCTCCCAGTCTTCATCCCCATTTTTACTGATGAGGGAACTGAGGCTCAGAGAATCAATCAATCAATCAATCAATCTTATTTATTATTATTATTATTATTATGGTGGTATTTGTTAAGCACTTACTATGTGCAAAGCACTGTTCTAAGCGCTGGCAAGGTGATCAAGTTGTCCCACGTGGGGCTTCCAGTCTTAATCCCCATTTTTACTGATGAGGGAACTGAGGCTCAGAGAATCAATCAATCAATCAATCAATCTTATTTATTATTATTATTATGGTGGTATTTGTTAAGCACTTACTATGTGCAAAGCACTGTTCTAAGCGCTGGCAAGGTGATCAAGTTGTCCCACGTGGGGCTTCCAGTCTTAATCCCCATTTTTACTGATGAGGGAACTGAGGCTCAGCAAATCAATCAATCAATCATATTTATTATTATTATTATTATGGTGGTATTTGTTAAGCGCTTACTATGTGCAAAGCACTGTTCTAAGCGCTGGGGGGAATACAATATGATCAGGTTGTCCCACGTAGGGCTCACAGTCTTAATCCCCATTTTTACTGATGAGGGAACTGAGGCTCAGAGAATCAATCAATCAATCAATCAATCGTATTTATTGTTATTATTATTATTATTATTATGGTGGTATTTGTTAAGTGCTTACTATGTGCAAAGCACTGTTCTAAGTGCTGGGGGGGATACAATGTGATCAGGTTGTCCCATGTAGGGCTTACAGTCTTAATCCCCATTTTTACAGATGAGGGAACTGAGGCTCAGAGAATCAATCAATCAATCAATCGTATTTATTATTATTATTATTATTATGGTGGTATTTATTAAGCACTTACTATGTGCAAAGCACCCTTCTAAGCGCTGGGGAGGTTCCAAGGTGATCAGGTTGTCCCACGGGGGGCTCACAGTCTTAATCCCCATTTTCCAGAGGAGGGAACTGAGGCCCAGAGAAGTGAAGTGACTTGCCCAGAGTCACCCAGCTGACAAGTGGCGGAGCCGGGATTTGAACCCATGACCTCAGACTCCAAAGCCCGGGCTCTTTCCACTGAGCCACGCTGCTTCTTCTTGGGAAGTACAAGTTGGCAACATATAGAGACAGTCCCTATCCAACAGTGGGCTCACAATCTAAAAGGGGGAGACGGAGAACAAAACCAAACATACTAACAAAATAAAATAAATAGAATAGATATGTACAAGTAAAATAGATAGATAAATAAATAGAGTAATAAATCTGTACAAACATATATGCATATATCCAGGTGCTGTGGGGAAGGGAAGGAGGTAAGATGGGGGGGGATGGAGAGGGGGACGAGGGGGAGAGGAAGGAAGGGGCTCAGTCTGGGAAGTGAAGTGAAGTGACTTGCCCAAGGTCACACAGCAGACTTGCGGTGGAGCCGGGATTCGAACCCACAACCTCTGACTCCAAAGCCCGGGCTCTTTCCACCGAGCCGTGCTGCTGTCAAGTGCTGACTATGTGCAAAGCAAATGGGGATTAAGACTGTGCGTCCCACGTGTCCAACCTGATTAGCCTGTATCTACCGCAGCACTTAGCACAGTGCCCGGCGCATAGGGAGTGCTTACCAAACCCCATACTAGAGAAGCAGCGTGGCTCAGTGGAAAGAGCCCGGGCTTTGGAGTCGTCAGAGGTCATGGGTTCAAATCCCGGCTCCGCCACCTGTCAGCTGGGTGACTTTGGGCAAGTCACTTCACTTCTCTGGGCCTCAGTTCCCTCATCTGGAAAATGGGGACTAAGTCTGTGAGCCCCACGGGGGACAACTTGATTACCTCGTATCCACCCCAGCGCTTAGAACAGTGCTTTGCACATAGTAAGTGCTTAATAAATGCCATCATTATTATTATTATTATTAATAATGACGCCATTTGTTACTCTATTACTCTATTTATTTATTATTACTCTATTTATTTTACTTGTACATATCTATTCTATTTATTTTATTTGGTTAGTATGTTTGGCTTTGTGCTCTGTCTCCCCCTTTTAGACTGTGAGCCCACTGTTGGGTAGGGACTGTCTCTAGATGTTGCCAACTTGGACTTCCCAAGCGCTTAGTCCAGTGCTCTGCACACAGTAAGCGCTCAATAAATATGATTGATTGATTGTACCTATCTATTCTGTTTATTTTATTTTATTAGTATGTTTGGTTTTGTTCTCTGTCTCCTCCTTCTAGACTGTAAGCCCACTGTTGGGTAGGGACTGTCTCTATATGTTGCCAGCTTGGACTTCCCAAGCGCTTAGTCCAGTGCTCTGCACACAGTAAGCGCTCAATAAATACCATTGATTGATTTTACCTATCTATTCTATTTATTTTATTTTGTTAGTATGTTTGGTTTTGTGCTCTGTCTCCTCCCTTCTAGACTGTGAGCCCGCTGTTGGGTAGGGACTTACTCTAGATGTTGCCAGCTTGTACTTCCCAAGCGCTTAGTCCAGTGCTCTGCACACAGTAAGCGCTCAATAAATACGACTGATTGATTGATTGATTTGTTAAGTGCTTACTATGTGCAAAGCAAATGGGGATTAAGACTGTGCGTCCCACCTGTCCAACCTGATTAGCCTGTATCTACCGCAGGGCTTAGTACAGTGCCCAGCGCATAGGAAGAGCTTACCAAATACCATACTAGAGAAGCAGTGTGGCACAGTGGAAAGAGCCCGGGCTTTGGAGTCAGAGGTCATGGGTTCAAATCCTGGCTCTGCGAATTGTCAGCTGTGTGACTATGGGCAAGTCACTTCACTTCTCTGGGCCTCAGTTCCCTCATCTGTAAAACGGGGATGAAGACTGTGAGACCCCGTGGGACAACCTGATCACCTTGTAACCTCCCCAGCACTTAGAACAGTGCTTTGCACACAGTAAGTGCTTAATAAATATTATTATTATTATTATTATTATTATTATTATTATTATTCTAAGCACTGGGGAGGATACAAGGTGATCAGGTTGGCCCACTTGGGGCTCACAGTCTTTATCCCCATTTTCCAGATGAGGCCCAGAGAAGTGAAGTAACTTATTTATTTATTTATTTTACTTGTACATATCTATTCTATTTATTTTATTTTGTTAATATATTTGGTTTTGTTCTCTGTCTCCCCCTTCTAGACTGTGAGCCCGCTGTTGGGTAGGGACTGTCTCTAGATGTTGCCAACATATAAGCGCTCAATAAATACGACTGATTGACTGATTGATTGACTGCCCAAAGTTACAGCTGACAATTGGTGGAGCCGGGATTTGAACCCATGACCTCTGACTCCAGAGCCCGGGCTCTTTCCAGTGAGCCACGCTGCTTCTCTGTGAGAACGGCTTCGGACCGCACGCGCGGATACGCGCTCTCGACGACGGTAAGGATGGGCAGCTCCCTGAGGCCAGGGAGTGTGGCTGCTTCATAACAATAATGAATATTTGTGGTGTTTTAGTGGAAAGATTCCGGGCTTGGGAGTCGGAGGATGTGGGTTCTAATCCTGGCTGCACCCCCCCCTCGGGATTGGCAGCTCCCTGAGGCCAGGGAATGTGGCTACTTCATAATAATAATAATGGTATTTGTTCATTCATTCATTCAATCGTATTTATTGAGTGCTTACTGTGTGCAGAGCACTGTACTAAGCGCTTGGGAAGCCCAAGTTGGCAACATATAGAGACGGTCCCTACCCAACAGTGGGCTCACAGTCTGAAAGGGGGAGACAGACAACAAAACATATTAACAAAATAAACAGAATAAATATGTACAAATTAAATAAATATTTACATATATACAGGTGCTGTGGGGAGGGAAAGGAGGTAAGGCCGGGGGGAGGGGGAGGAAGGGGAGAGTTAAGCGCTTACTATGTGCAAAGCACTGTTCTAAGCGCTGGGGGGATACAAGGTGATCAGGTTGTCCCATGTGGGGCTTACAGTCTTAATCCCCGTTTTACAGATGAGGGAACTGAGGCCCAGTGAAGTGACTTGCCCAAAGTCACCCAGCTGACAATTGGCGGAGCTGGGATTTGAACCCATGACCTCTGACTCCAAAGCCCAGGCTCTTTCCACTGAGCCACGCTGCTTCTCATCACAATAATGAATATTTGTGGTATTTTAGTGGAAAGATTCCGGGCTTGGGAGTCGGAGGACGTGGGTTCTAATCCCGGCTGCACCCCCCTTCTGGATTGGCAGCTCCCTGAGGCCAGGGAGTGTGGCTACTTCATAATAATAATAATAATAGTGGTATTTGTTAAGTGCTTACTATGTGCAAAGCACTGTTCTAAGCACTGGGGGGATACAAGGTGATCAGGTTGTCCCATGTGGGGCTTACAGTCTTAATCCCCATTTTACAGATGAGGGAACTGAGGCCCAGTGAAGTGACTTGCCCAAAGTCACCCAGCTGACAATTGGCAGAGCCAGGATTTGAACCCATGACCTCTGACTCCAAAGCCCGGGCTGTTTCCACTGAGCCACGCTGCTTCTCATCACAATAATGAATATTTGTGGTATTTTAGTGGAAATATTCCAGGCTTGGGAATCAGAGGGCGTGGGTTCTAATCCCGGCTGTGCCCCCCGCCCCCCTGGATTGGCAGCTCCCTGAGGCCAGGGAGTGTGGCTAAATAATAATAATAATAATAATAATAATAATAATAATAATAATGGTATTTGTTAAGTGCTTACTATGTGTAAAGCACTGTTCTAAGTGCTGGAGGGATACAAGGCAGGTTGTCCCATGTGGGTTTTACAGTCTTAATCCCCATTTTCCAGATGAGGGAACTGAGGCCCAGAGAAGTGAAGTGATTTGCTCAAAGTCACCCAGCTGACAATTGGCGGAGCTAGGATTTGAACCCATGACCTCTGACTCCAAAGCCCGGGCTCTTTCCACTGAGCCACGCTGCTTCTCATCACAATAATGAATATTTGTGGTATTTTAGTGGAAGGAGCCCAGGCTTGGGAGTCGGAGGACGTGGGTTCTAATCCCGGCTGCGCCTCCCGTCCCCCTGGATTGGCAGCTCCCTGAGGCCAGGGAGTGTGGCTACTTCATAACAATAATGGATATTTGTGGTACTTTAGTGGAAAGATTCCGGGCTTGGGAGTCGGAGGACGTGGGTTCTAATCCTGGCTGCGCCCCCCCACCCCTGGATTGGCAGCTCCCTGAGGCCAGGGAGTGTGGCTACTTCATAATAATAATAATAATAATAATGGTATTTGTTAAGTGCTTACTATGCACAAAGCACTGTTCTAAGCGCTGGGGGGATACAAGGTGATCAGGTTGTCCCATGTGGGTCTTACCGTCTTAATCCCCATTTTACAGATGAGGGAACTGAGGCCCAGAGAAGTGAAGTGACTCGCCCAAAGTCACCCAGCTGACAATTGGAGGAGTCAGGATTTGAACCCATGACCTCAAAGCCCGGGCTCTTTCCACTGAACCACGCTGCTTCTCATAACAATAATGAATATTTGTGGTATTTTAGTGGAAAGATTCCGGGCTTGGGAGTCAGAGGACGTGGGTTCTAATCCCGGCTGTGCCCCCCTTCTGGACTGGCAGCTCCCTGAGGCCAGGGAGTGTGGCTACATAATAATAATAATAATAATAATAATGGCATTTGCTAAGCGCTTACTATGTGCAAAGCACTGTTCTAAGTGCTGGAGGGATACAAGGCAGGTTGTCCCATGTGGGTCTTACAGTCTTAATCCCCATTTTCCATATGAGGGAACTGAGGCCCAGAGAAGTGAAGTGACTCGCCCAAAGTCACCCAGCTGACAATTGGCGGAGCCAGGATTTGAACCCATGACCTCTGACTCCAAAGCCCAGGCTCTTTCCACTGAGCCACGCTGCTTCTCATCACAATAATGAATATTTGTGGTATTTTAGTGGAAATATTCCAGGTTTGGGAATCAGAGGGCGTGGGTTCTAATCCCGGCTGTGCCCACCGCCCCCCTGGATTGGCAGCTCCCTGAGGCCAGGGAGTGTGGCTACTTCCTAACAATAATGAATATTTGTGGTATTTTAGTGGAAGGAGCCCGGGCTTGGGAGTTGGAGGACGTGGGATCTAATCCCGGCTGCGCCCCTTGTCTGCTGTGTGACCTTGGGGAAGCCGCCTAACTTCTCTGGGCCTCAGTTCCCTCATCTGTAAAATGGGGATTAAGTCTGAGACCCACATGGGACTACCTCCTTCCCCTCCCTACTGCACCTTATGGAGACGATCCCTGCCACGCAATAATAATAATAATAATAATAATGGCATTTGTTAAGCGCTTACTAAGTGCAAAGCATTTCGTTCATTCATTCAATCATATTAAGCGCTTACTATATGTTTGTACAGATGTATTACTCTATTTTATTTGTCCATATTTACTATTCTATTTTGTTAATGATGTGCATCTAGCTTTAATTCTATTTATTCTGACGACACCCGTCCACATGTTTTGTTTTGTTGTGTGTCTCCCCTGTCCAGACTGTGAGCCCGTTGTTGGATAGGGGCCATCTCTATATAATAATGATAGCATTTATTAAGCGCTTACTATGTGCAAAGCACTGTTCTAAGTGCTGGGGAAGTTACAAAGTGATCAGGTTGTCCCACGGGGGGCTCACAGTCTTAATCCCCATTTTACAGATGAGGGAACTGAGGCGCAGAGAAGTGAAGTGACTTGCCCAAAGTCACACAGCTAAGTGGCGGAGCCGGGATTCAAACCCATGACCTTTGACTCCAAAGCCCGGGCTCTTTCCACTGAGCCACACTGCTTTCTATATGTGGCCAACATGTACTTTCCAAGCGCTTAGTACAGTGCTCTGCTCACAGTAAGCACTCAATAAATACGATTGAATGAATGAATGACAACCCTATTACCTTGTATCTACCCCAGCGCTTAGAACAGCGCTCGGCACGTAGTAAGCGCTTAACAAATATCATAGAGAAGCAGCGTGGCTCAGTGGAAAGAGCCCGGGCTTGGGAGTCGGCGGTCATGCGTTCTAATCCCGGCTCCGCCGCTTGTCAGCTGGGTGACTTGGGGCAAGTCACTTAACTTCTCTGGGCCTCAGTTCCCTTATCTGTCAAATGGGGATGAAGACTGTGAGCCCCCCGTGGGACAACATGATCACCCTGCATGCCCCCAGCGCTTAGAACAATCTCCCCCTTCTAGACTGTGAGCCCTCTGTTGGGTAGGGACCGTCTCTATATGTTGCCAACTTGGACTTCCCATGCGCTTAGTACAGTGCTCTGCACACAGTAAGCGCTCAATATGATTGAATGAATGAATGAATGAAATGCATTGCACATAGTAGGTGCTTAACAAATGCCATTATTATTATTATTATTATTATTATTATTATTATTATTATGTGGCAGGGACCGTCTCCATATGTTGCCAACTTGTACTTCCCAAGTGCTTAGTACGGTGCTGTGCACACAGTAAGCACTTAATGCAATTGAATGAATGAATGAAATGCTTTGCACATAGTAAGCGCTTAACAAATACCATTATTATTATTATTATGTGCCAGGCATCGTTCTGAACACTAAAGTGGATACAAGCGAATAGGGGTGGACACAGTCCCTGTCAATCAATCAATCATATTTATTGAGCGCTTACTGTGTGCAGAGCACTGTACTAAGCGCTTGGGAAGTACAGGTTGGCAACATATAGAGACGGTCCCTACCCAACAGTGGGCTCACAGTCTAGAAGGGGGAGACAGAGAACCAAACCAAACATATTAACAAAATAAAATAAATAGAATAGATATGGACAAGTAAAATAAATAAATAGAGTAGTAAATATGTACAAACATATATACATATATACAGGTGCTGTGGGGAAGGGAAGGAGGTAAGATGGGGGGGATGGAGAGGGCTCCACACTGGGCTCACGGTCTCCATCCCCATTTGACAGATGAGGTAACTGAGGCTCAGGGAAGTGAAGTGACTTGCCCAAGGTCACACAGCAGATGAGTGGCGGAGCCGGGATCGGAACCCACGACCTTCTGATTCCCAAGCCCGGGCTCTTCCCATACGTCATGCCGCTTCTCTATTGGCCTCTCCCAACCTCCCATTCATTCATTCATTCAATTGTATTTACTGAGCGCTTAACTGTGTGCAGAGCACTGTACTAAGCGCTTGGGAAGTACAAGTTGGCAACACATAGAGACGGTCCCTACCCAACAGCAGGCTCACAGTCTCTCAGTACACTGCTCTGCTCACAGGAGGCTAAGTTTTTTGAGAGCAGCGAACATGGCTACTTACCACTAGCCGCTCCCAAGAAGGGAAGCAGTGAGGCCTAACGGGCCGGGTTCTAATCCTGGGTTCTGAATAATAATAATAATAATAATAATAATAATGATAATAATAATAATAATAATAATAATAATTAGGAGGCCTTCCCAGACTGAGCCCCCTCCTTCCTCTCCCGCTCCCCCCCATCCCCATCGCCCCGCCTTACCTCCTTCCCCTCCCCACAGCACCTGTATAGATGTATATATGTTTGTACGGATTTATTACTCTATTTTACTTGTACGTATTTATTCTATTTATTTTATTTTGTTAATATGTTTGGTTTTGTTGCCTGTTTCCCCCTTCTAGACTGTGAGCCCGCTGTTGGGTAGGGACCGTCTCTAGATGTTGCCAACTTGGACATCCCAAGTGCTTAGTACAGTGCTCTGCACACAGTAAGTGCTCAATAAATATGACTGAATGAATGAATGAATAATAATAATGATGGCATTATTAAGCGCTTGCTATGTACCAAGCACTGTTCTAAGCGCTGGGGAGGTAACAAGACAATCAAGTTTTCCCACGGGGGGCTCACAGTCTTCATCCCCACTTATTCATTCATTCATTCAATCATATTTATTGAGCGCTTACTGTGTGCAGAGCACTGTACTAAGCGCTTGGGAAGTCCAAGTCGGCAACATCGAGAGACGGTCCCTACCCAACAGCGGGCTCACAGTCTAGAAGGGGGAGACAGAGAACAAAACAAAACATATGAACTTAAAAAACAAAACATATTAACAAAAAATTTTTACAGATGAGGGAACTGAGGCACAGAGAAGTTGAGGGACTTGCCCAAAGTCACCCAGCTGACAATTGGCAGGGCTGGGATTTGAACTCATGACCTTTGACTCCAAAGCCCGGGCTCTTTCCACTGAGCCACGCTGCTTCCCGTGTACTGAAGCCCCTGGGTTCTCATTCCGGCTCCACCACTGGTCTGTGTGACCCTGGGCAAGTCATTTCACTTCTCTTGGGAGTCAGAGGTTGTGGGTTCTAATCATCATCATCATCAGTCGTATTTATTGACCGCTTACTGTGTGCAGAGCACTGTACTAAGCGCTTGGGAAGTACAAATTGGCAACATATAGAGACAGTCCCGGCTCTGCCACTTGTCTGCTCTGCGACCTTGGGCAAGTCACTTCTCTGGGCCTCAGTTACCTCCCCTGTCAAATGGGGATGAAGACCGCGAGCCCCAACCGGATTTCCTCGTATCCCCCCCAACGCTTAGCACATAGTAAGTGCACAACAAATAGTCCAGTGCTCCACAGTAAGCGCTTAATAAATACGATTGAATGAATGAACAAACAAATCCCATCATCATCATCATCATCATTACTGATTACTTAGAGAAGCAGCGTGGCTCGGTGGAAAGAGCGCGAGCTTTGGAGCCAGAGGTCAGGGGTTCAAATCCCGCCTCCGCCAGCTGTCAGCTGTGTGACTTTGGGCAAGCCACTTCACTTCTCTGGGCCTCAGTTACCTCGTCTGGAAAATGGGGATTAAGATTGTGAGCCCCACGTGGGACAACCCGATCGCCTTGTATCCCCCCCAGCGCTGAGCACATAGTAAGCGCTTAACAAATACCATTATTATTATTAAGGTTTCTTTCCTGAACTTCAATTTTAGATCAGGCGGCCGGAGGTACAAACAGCCGGATTCAGCCCTTTCCCGCGGCCAGTCGGTCAGTCCTGGGTACTTACTGAGCGCTCACTCAGACTGACAGTGTGATGGACTCTTGCCTCCTTCCCTTCCCCACAGCACCTGTATATATGTATATATGTTTGTACATATTTATTACTCTTTATTTATTTTACTTGTACATATCTATTCTATTTTATTTTGTTAGTATGTTTGGTTTTGTTCTCTGTCTCCCCCTTTTAGACTGTGAGCCCACTGTTGGGTAGGGACTGTCTCTGTATGTTGCCAATTTGTACTTCCCAAGCGCTTAGTACAGTGCTCCGCACATAGTAAGCGCTCAATAAATACGATTGATGATGATGATGATGATGACTCCTTCCGAGGGCTCTCTGGAGCCGTCGAGGAGGGGTTGAGGTCAGCGAGGAGGCCGCTGGCGCGACGGCCCCCCGACTCCTTTCTGAGCGCTCCCTGCATGGCCGCTCCACCCTTACCAGTGCGCCCTTGAAGAAGTAGATCCACTGGCTTCTCCGCTCGTAGAAGGCGGCGTCGAGGGGAGTCGGGATGCCCGGGAACCGCTCGGAAATCGGCCTGGGATACGCGCGGCCCTGTTCGTCCTCCGCGTACGTCCGGTCGCCGTCGCCGTCGTACCTCCAGTAGCGATTCCCTGGTGCCCGGCGGGAGACACGGAGCTGGTCACTTCCCGAAGACTTTTAATAATAATAATAATAATAGCATTTATGAAGCGCTTACTCTGTGCAAAGCACTGTTCTAAGCGCTGGGGAGGTTACAAGGTGATCAGGTTGCCCCACGAGGGGCTCACAGTCTCCGTCCCCATTTTACAGATGACGGAACTGAGGCCCGGAGAAGTGAAGTGACTTGCCCGAAGTCACACAGCTGACAGTTGGCAGAGCAGGGATTTGAACCCATGACCTGACTCCAAAGCCCGGGCTCTTTCCACTGAGCGATGAGGAAAAGTGGGGCACACTCCAAACACTCGGATAGTCCATGATGCCATATATTGACAAAAAGGATTTAGCTTTCCGGGCTAGAAGCCAAGTCTTCCTGACTTTTAGCTTTTAGGTTTTCTTGTGTTTTGCTTCTGAAGGGTTTCATCTTTCACTGTGTGGTACTTCAGACACAGAAACCCGTTTTTTTAATGGTACTTGTTAAGCGCTTATTATGTGCCAAGCATTGTACTAAATGCTGGAATAGGTACGAGATAATCAAGCTGGACACAGACCCTGTCACACATAGGGCTCTGTCCAAATTAGAGGGAGGAGGATTTAATTAAAAGGAGGACTTTTAGACGGTGAGCCCACTGTTGGGTAGGGACCGTCTCTATATGTGGCCAACTTGGACTTCCCAAGCGCTCAGTACAGTGCTCCGCACACAGTAAGCGCTCAATAAATACGATTGATTGATTCGGGCCTGGTTGTGAGGAGCGCCGCGCCACGCGCTCGGCAGTGGACGACACCACAAGGCTAAAAAAGAAGCAAGGCCTAGTGCCTAGAGCACGGGCCTGGTGGTCGGAAGGACTTGGGTTCTAATCCTTCTATAAAAATAATAGTAATAAAGGCATTTATAATAATAATAATAATAATAATAGCATTTATTAAGCGCTTACTATGTGCCAAGCACTGTTCTAAGCGCTGGGGAGGTTACAAGGTGATCAGGTTGTCCCACGGAGGGCTCACAGTCTTAATCCCCATTTTACAGATGAGGTCACTGAGGCACGGAGAAGTTAAGTGACTTGCCCAAAGTCACACGGCTGACAAGTGGCGGTGCCGGGAAATAATAGCATTTATTAAGCGCTTACTATGTGCAAAGCACTGTTCTAAGCGCTGGAGAGGGTACAAGGTGATCAGGTTGTCCCCCGGGGGGCTCACGGTCTTCATCCTCATTTGACAGATGAGGGAACTGAGGCCCAATCAATCAATCAATCAATCAATCGTATTTATTGAGCGCTTACTGTGTGCAGAGCGCTGTACTAAGCGCTTGGGAGGTACAAGATGGCAACATATAGGGACAGTCCCTACCCAACAGTGGGCTCACAGTCTAAAAGGGGGAGACAGAGAACAAAACCAAACATACTAACAAAATAAAATAAATAGAATAGATATGTACAAGTAAAATAAATAGAGTAATAAATACGTACAGACATATATTCAGGTATATACAGGTACAGGCCCAGAGAAGTGAATGATTGATTGATTGATTAATTGATAATCTTGCCCACTATTCTGTGAACAAAATTGAAACCATCTACCCCAAATTAAAACCATTTCCCCGAGAGTCACCACCCTCACCTCCTCAGGAACCTCCTTTCCCTGCATCTATCAGTCGATCAGTCAATCAATCAAACAATCAATCAAACAGCCCCCTCCTCCCCCTCCCCATCCCCCCACCTTACCTCCTTCCCCTCCCCACAGCACCTGTATATATGCATATACGTTTGTACATATTTATTACTCTATTTTATTTGAACATATTTATTCTATTCATTTTATTTTGCTAATATGTTTTGTTTTGTTCTCTGTCTCCCCCTTCTAGACTGTGAGCCCACTGTTGGGTAGGGACCGTCTCTATATGTTGCCAACTTGTACTTCCCAGGCGCTTAGTACAGTGCTCTGCACACAGTAATAATAATAATAATAATAATGATGGCATTTGTTAAGCGCTTACTATGTGCAGAGCACTGTTCTAAGCACAGGGGGGATACAAGGTGATCAAGTTGTCCCACGTGGGGCTCACAGTCTTAATCCCCATTTTACAGATGAGATAACTGAGGCTCAGAGAAGTTAAGTGACTTGCCCAAGGTCACACAGCAAACATGTGGCAGAGCCGGGATTCGAACCCATGACCTCTGGCTCAATAAAGCGCTCAATAAATACGATTGAATGAATGAATGGACTTGCCCAAAGTCATATAGCTGACAATTGGCGGAGCCGGGATTTGAACCCATGACCTCTGGCTCCAAAGCCTGGGCTCTTTCCACTGAGCCACGCTGCTTCGTAAGCGCTTAATAAATGCTGTTAGTATTATTATTGGTGAGCCCACTGTTGGGTAGGGACCGTCTCTAGGTGTTGCCAACTTGGACTTCCCAAGCGCTTAGTCCAGTGCTCTGCACACAGTAAGTGCTCAATAAATACGATTGAATGAATGAATGAATGAATGAATGAATCCTTGTCTACCGCATGACCCTGGGCAAGTCACTTCAATTCTCTGAGCCTCGGTTATCTGTTGTACATTTCTATCCTACTTATTTTATTTTGTTGGTATGTTTGGTTCTGTTCTCTGGCTCCCCCTTTTAGACTGTGAGCCCACTGTTGGGTAGGGACTGTCTCTATGTGATGCCAATTTGTACTTCCCAAGCGCTTAGTACAGTGCTCTGCACATAGTAAGCGCTCAATAAATACGATTGATTGATTGATTGATTGTAAAACGGGGATTAAGAGACTCAGACTCTGTGGGTCAATCAATCAATCGTATTTATTGAGCGCTTACTGTGTGCAGAGCACTGGACTAAGCGCTTGGGAAGTGATTGCCTTGTATATACCTTAGTGCTTAGAATGGTGCTGGGCATATAATAATAATAATAATAATGATAATAATAATTCTGGTATTTGTTAAGCGCTTACTATGTGCCAACCACTGTTCTAAGCGCTGGGGAGGATACAAGGTGATCAGGTTGTCCCACGGGGGGCTCCCAGTCTTCATCCCCATTTTACAGATGAGGGAACAGGGGAGGCAGCGTGGCTCAGTGGAAAGAGCCCGGGCTTGGGAGTCATTCATTCATTCATTCATTCATTCATTCATTCAATCAATCGTATTTATTGAGCGCTTACTGTGTGCACAGCACTGTACTAAGCGCTTGGGAAGTACAAGTGAGCCCACTGTTGGGTAGGGACCGTCTCTAGATGTTGCCAACTTGGACTTCCCAAGCGCTTAGTACAGTGCTCTGCACACAGTAAGCGCTCAATAAATACGACTGAATGAATGAATGAAAGGTGGCAACATCTAGAGACGGTCCCTACCCAACAGCGGGCTCACAGTCTAGAAGGGGGAGACAGAGAACAAAACGAAACATGTTAACAAAATAAAATAAATAGAATAAATATGTACAAATAAAATAAATAGAGTAATAAATACATACAAACATATATACAGGTCAGTATATATGTCAGAGGTCACGGGTTCTAATCCCGGCTCCGCCACTTCCACGTGGGACAACCTGATCACCTCGTATCCTCCCCAGCGCTTAGGGCGGTGCTTTGCACATAGTAAGCGCTTCACAAATACCCAAATTATCATTTATCCTTCTCAGCTGGGTGACTTTGGGTAAGTCGCTTCACTTCTCTGGGCCTCAGTTCCCTCATCTGGAAAATGGGGATGAAGACTGAGAGCCCCACGTGGGACAACCTTGATGACCTTGTATCCCCCGCCAGCGCTTAGAACAAGTGCTTGGCACATAGTGAGCGCTTAACAAATACTAACATTATTATTATTAATAACTGAGGCCCAGAGAAGTGAAGTGACTTACCCAGGGTCACACGGCAGACAATGGGGCAGAGCCGGGATTAGGATCCTCGTCCTCTGAACCTCAGGCCCGTGTTGGGATTGGGAATTAGGGTGAGCCCACTGTTGGGTAGGGACCGTCTCTATATGTTGCCAACTTGTACTTCCCAAGCGCTTAGTACAGTGCTCTACTCTTTATTTATTTGTTTATTTTATTTGTACATATCTATTCTGTTTATTTTATTTTGGTAGTATGTTTGGTTTTGTTCTCTGTCTCCCCCTTTTAGACTGTGAGCCCACTGTTGGGTAGGGACCGTCTCTAGATGTTGCCAATTTGTACTTCCCAAGCGCTTAGTACAGTGCTCTGCACATAGTAAGCGCTCAATAAATAAGATTGATGATGATGATTGATTAACAAATACCGTTAAAAAAAAACAAGCGGGAGGACGTTGGTTTGGGCCAGCGCGGTGGGGAGGACGCCCTGGATGGTTCCCCAATGGCCCCCCAACGCCCTTCCAAGTCTCCCCGTCAATCAACGGGGCAGAGGAGCAGCGTGGCTCAGTGGAAAGAGCACCGGCTTTGGAGTCAGAGGTCATGGGTTCGAATCCCGGCTCCGCCAATTGCCAGCTGTGTGACTTTGGGCAGGTCGCTTAACTTCTCTGGGCCTCAGTTACCTCATCTGTAAAATGGGGATTAAGACTGTGAGCCCCCCAGGACAACCTGATCACCTTGTAACCTTTCCAGCGCTTAGAACAGTGCTTTGCACATAGTAAGCGCTTAATAAATGCCATTATTATTATTATTATTATTTATTGAGCACTTACTGTGTGCGGAACACTGGACTAAGCGCTTGGGAAGTACAAATCGGCAACAGAGATGGTCCCTACCCAACAATGGGCTCACAGCCTAGAAGATAATAATGTTATCATCAATAAATACGATTGATGATGATGAAGATAATAATGTTGCTATTTGTTAAGCGCTTACTATAATGATGGCATTTATTAAGCGCTTACTATGTGCAAAGCACTGTTCTAAGCGCAGGGGGAGATACTAGGTAATCAGGTTGTCCCACGTGGGGCTCAGTCTTTACTCCCCATTTTACAGATGAGGGAACTGAGGCACAGAGAAGTGGAGGAGCAGCGTGGCTCAATGGAAAGAGCCCGGACTTCCCAAGCGCTTAGTGCAGTGCTGTGCACACAGTAAGCGCTCAATAAATACGATTGAATGAATGAATGAATATAGCTTTAATTCCATTTGTTCTGACGATTTTGTCACCTGTCTCCATGTGTCAGGGGAAGCAGCGTGGCTCAGTGGAAAGAGCCCGGGCTTTGGAGTCAGAGGTCGTGGGTTCAAATCCCGGCTCCGCCACTTGCCAGCTGTGTGACGTTGGGCAAGTCACTTCACTTCTCTGGGCCTCAGTTCCCTCATCTGGAAAATGGGGATGAAGACTGGGAGCCCCTCGTGGGACAACCTGATTACCTTGTACCTACCCCAGCGCTTAGAACAGTGCTTTGCACATAATAAGTGCTTAACAAATACCAACATTATTATTATTATTATTATTATTATGTGTTGTTTTGTTGTCTGTCTCCCCCTTCTTGACTGTGAGCCCGTTGTTGGGTAGGGACCGTCTTTATATGTTGCCAACTTGTACTTCCCAAGCGCTTAGTACAGTGCTCTGCACACAGTAAGTGCTCAATAAATACGATCGAATGAATGAATGAATGTTGCATAGGGACCGTCTCTATATGTTGCAAACTTGTACTTCCCAAGCGCTTAGTACGGTGCTCTGCACACAGTAAGTGCTCAATAAATACGATCGAATAAATGAATGAATGTTGGGTAGGGACTGTCTCGATATGTTGCCAACTTGTACTTCCGAAGCACTTAGTACAGTGCTCTGCACACAGTAAGCGCTCAATAAATACGATCGAATGAATGAATGAATGTTGCATAGGGACCGTCTCTGTATGTTGCCAACTTGTACTTCCCAAGCGCTTAGTACAGTGCTCTGCACACAGGAAGCACTCAATAAATACGATCGAATGAATGAATGAATGTTGGGTAGGGACCGTCTCCATATGTTGCCAGCTTGTATTATTACTATTATTATTATTACTGTTGCCAATTTGTACTTCCCAAGCGCTTAGTACAGTGCTCTGCACATAGTAAGCGCTCAATAAATACGATTGATTGATTAGTACAGTGCTCTGCACACAGGAAGCGCTCAATAAATACGATCGAATGAATGAATGAATGTTGGGTAGGGACCGTCTCTATATGTTGCCAACTTGAACTTCCCAAGTGCTTAGTCCAGTGCTCTGCACACAGTAAGTGCTCAATGAATACAATTGAATGAATCAATGAATCATTATTATTATTATTATTACTATTATTCCTTTTTCAGGGTCACTCTGGGCCGTCTCCCGCAAGTCCCACGGCCCCCATCGTGGTCGCGTTTCGAACCCCAGCCCGGGAGCCTGAGGGCGATGCCGCTGTTTGGTGGGGAGAGGTCACCCTGTGTCCACTCGTGGCTGGAAAGTCCAGTGTGGGACCCCCCCAAGTCCTGGCCACACCGTATGTCCACACGTGTGTACACACATGCACACATGTATGCACGCACTGCCTAATCTAATCAGCCTAACGCTAGTGCTTGCTCTGTGCTGGACACTGGGATAGATAGGAGATAATCAGATCGGATAATCAGACAGGGATAATCAGATCAGACTAAAAGGGGGAGGGAAAAGCAGGGACCTTATTCCCATTTTATGGATTAAAAAAACTGAGGCCCGGGGTGTCAAAATGACCCGTCCAAGGTCACCCAGAAGACCAGGCTCACAGACTAAGGGGGAGGGAAGAGCAGGGACTTTATTCCCATTTTACAAATTAAAAAAACTGAGGCCCAGGGTGTCAAAATGACCTGTCCAAGGTCACCCAGAAGACCAGGCTCACTGACTAAAAGGGGGAGGGAAAAGCAGGGACCTTATTCCCATTTTATGGATTAAAAAAACTGAGGCCCGGGGTGTCAAAATGACCCGTCCAAGGTCACCCAGAAGACCAGGCTCACAGACTAAGGGGGAGGGAAGAGCAGGAACCTTATTCCCATTTTACAGATTAAAACAACTGAGGCCCAGGGGGTCAAAATGACCTGTCGAAGGTCACCCAGAAGACCAGGCTCACAGATTAAAAGGGGGAGGGAAGAGCAGGGACCTTATTCCCATTTTACGGATTAAAAAAACTGAGGCCCGGGGTGTCAAAATGACCTGTCCAAGGTCACCCAGAAGACCAGGCTCACTGACTAAAAGGGGGAGGGAAAAGCAGGGACCTTATTCCCATTTTATGGATTAAAAAAACTGAGGCCCGGGGTGTCAAAATGACCTGTCCAAGGTCACCCAGAAGACCAGGCTCACAGACTAAGGGGGAGGGAAGAGCAGGAACCTTATCCCCATTTTACAGATTAAAACAACTGAGGCCCAGGGGGTCAAAATGACCTGTCGAAGGTCACCCAGAAGACCAGGCTCACAGATTAAAAGGGGGAGGGAAGAGCAGGGACCTTATTCCCATTTTACGGATTAAAAAAACTGAGGCCCGGGGTGTCAAAATGACCTGTCCAAGGTCACCCAGAAGACCAGGCCCACAGACTAAAATGGGGAGGGAAGAGCAGGGACTTTACTCCCATTTTACGGATAAAAACAACTGAGGCCCAGGGTTTCAAAATGACCTGTCTAAGGTCACCCAGAAGACCAGGCTCATAGACTAAGGGGGAGGGAAGAGCAGGGACCTTATTCCCATTTTACGGATTTAAAAAACTGAGGCCCAGGGTGTCAAAATGACCCGTCCAAGGTCACCCAGAAGATCAGGCTCACAGACTTAAAGGGGGAGGGAAGAGCAGGGACCTTATTCCCATTTTACGGATTAAAAAAACTGAGGCCCAGCGTGTCAAAATGACCTGTCCAAGGTCACCCAGAAGACCAGGCTCACAGACTAAGGGGGAGGGACCTTATTTCCATTTTATGGATTAAAAAAACTGAGGCCTAGGGTGTCAAAATGACCTGTCCAAGGTCACCCAGCAGACCAGGTTCATAGACTAAAAGGGGGAGGGACCTTATTCCCATTTTACAGATTAAAAAAACTGAGGCCCAGGGTGTCAAAATGACCCGTCCAAGGTCACCCAGAAGACCAGGCTCACAGACTAAGGGGGAGGGAAGGGCAGGGACCTTATTCCCATTTTACGGATTAAAAAACTGAGGCCTAGGGTGTCAAAATGACCCGTCCAAGGTCACCCAGCAGACCAGGTTCATAGACTAAGTGGGAGGGAGGAGCAGGGACCTTATTCCCATTTTACGGGTTAAAACAACTGAGGCCCAGGGTGTCAAAATGACCCGTCCAAGGTCACCCAGAAGACCAGGCTCACAGACTAAAAGGGGGAGGGAAGAGCAGGGACCTTATTCCCATTTTATGGATTAAAACAACTGAGGCCCAGGGTGTCAAAATGATCCATCCAAGGTCACCCAGAAGACCAGGCTCACAGACTAAGGCGGAGGGACCTAATTCCCATTTTACGGATTAAAAAAACTGAGGCCCAGGGTGTCAAAATGACCTGTCCAAGGTCACCCAGCAGACCAGGTTCATAGACTAAGTGGGACGGAGGAGCAGGAACCTTATTCCCATTTTTTGGATTAAAAAACTGAGGCCTAGGGTGTCAAAATGACCCGTCCAAGGTCACCCAGAAGACCAGGACAGAGCAGGGAGTAAAACTCAGGTCTCGGGCCCGCCGGCAAGGGTTAGGCCGCTTGTCACCTTTGAAGAAGTAGCGCTCGTCTCTCCCGCGGGACCAGACGTGGACGAAGGCGTCGAGGTCGCGGGGCGGGAGCCCCCGCCAGCCCGTGACCACGGGGATGGGGTCTCCGTAGCGCGTCCGGTTTTTCCGGTTCTCGTAGAGCCAGTACCAGCCGCCGCGGAAGAAATAGGTGTTAAATCGCACCAGCCGCTCTCCGAACGGGCTCCTCTCCGTGCGGATCCAGTCGAACACGGCGTCGAAGGGCCCCGTGCAGGAACCTGGATGGGAAAATCCATCAATCGATCAATCAGTCGTATTTATTGAGCGCCTACTGTGTGCAGAGCGCTGGACTAAGCGCTTGGGAAGTCCAAGTTGGCAACATCTAGAGACGGGCCCTACCCAACGGCGGGCTCACAGTCTAAAAGGGGGAGACGGAGAACAAAACCAAACATACTAACAAAATAAAATAAATGGAATGGATAGGTGCAAGTAAAGAGCGGGAAACGCAGTCAGCATCGCTTCCCGGGGGGAGACAGAGAACAAAACCAAACATATTAACAAAATAAAATAAATGGAAAAATAGGTACAAGTAAAGAAAAGAGCGGGAAACGCAGTCAGCATTGCTTCCCGGGGGGAGACAGGGGTAGGGGGCCGGTGGGGAGGCCGTGGGGAAGGCCCAATTCCCCCCGCCAGAGATTCAGTCATTCAATCGTATTTATTGAGCGCTTACTGTGTGCAGAGCACTGGACTAAGCGCTTGGGAAGAACAAGTCGGCAACATATAGAGCCGGTCCCTACCCAACAGCGGGCTCACAGTCTGGAAAGGGGAGACGGACAACAAAACTAAACATGTGGACGGGTGTCAAGTCATCAGAATAAATAGAAATAAAGCTAGATTCATTCATTCTTTCAATCGTATTTATTGAGCACTTACTGTGTGCAGTGCACTGGACTAAGCGCTTGGGAAGGACAAGTCGGCAACGTATAGAGACGGTCCCTACCCAACGACGGGCTCACAGTCTAGAAAGGGGAGACGGACAACAAAACTAAACATGTGGACGGTGTCAAGTCGTCAGAATAAATAGAATGAAAGCTAAATGCACATCATTAACAAAATATATAGAATAGTATGTACAAGTAAAATTAAGAGTAATAAATCTGTGCAATGTTTCATACACAGGTAGATAGATAGATGATAGAGATAGATAGATTCATTCATTCATTCAATCGTATTTATTGAGTGCTTACTGTGTGCAGAGCACTCGACTAAGCGCTTGGGAAGTACAAGGTGGCAACATATAGAGACGGTCCCTCCCCAACAGCGGGCTCACAGTCTGGAAAGGGGAGACGGACAACAAAACTAAACATGTGGACAGGTGTCAAGTCATCAGAATAAATAGAAAGAAAGCTAGATTCATTCATTCTTTCAATCGTATTTATTGAGCCCTTACTGTGTGCAGAGCACTGGACTAAGCGCTTGGGAAGAACAAGTTGGCAACATCTAGAGACGGTCCCTATCCAACAACGGGCTCACAGTCTAGGAAGGGGAGACGGACAACAAAACTAAACATGTGGACAGGTGTCAAGTTGTCAGAATAAATAGAAAGAAAGCTAGATTCATTCATTCTTTCATTCGTATTTATTGAGCACTTACTGTGTGCAGAGCACTGGACTAAGTGCTTGGGAAGAACAAGTCGGCAACATCTAGAGCCGGTCCCTACCCAACAGCGGGCTCACAGTCTAGAAGGGGGAGACAGACAACAAAACTAAACATGTGGATGGGTGTCAAGTCATCAGAATAAATAGAATGAAAGCTAAATGCACATCATTAACAAAATAAATAGAATAGTATGCACAAGTAAAATAAAGAGTAATAAATCTCTGTAATCTTTCATACACAGATAGATTCATTCATTCATTCAATCGTATTTATTGAGCGCTTACTGTGTACAGAGCACTGGACTAAGCGCTTGGGAAGTACAAGTTGGCAACATCTAGAGATGGTCCCTACCCCACAACGGGCTCACAGTCTAGAAGGGGGAGACGGACAACAAAACAAAACATGTGGACGGGTGTCAAGTCATCAGAATAAATAGAAAGAAAGCTAGATTCATTCATTCTTTCAATCGTATTTATTGAGCGCTTACTGTGTGCAGAGCACTGGACTAAGCGCTTGGGAAGAACAAGTCGGCAACATATAGAGCCGGTCCCTACCCAACAGCGGGCTCACAGTCTAGAAGGGGGAGACAGGCAACAAAACAAAACATGTGGACGGTGTCAAGTCGTCAGAATAAATAGAATGAAAGCTAAATGCACATCATTAACAAAATATATAGAATAGTAAGTATGCACAAGTAAAATAAAGAGTAATAAATCTGTGCAATCTTTCATACACAGATAGATAATAAAGATAGACAGATTCATTCATTCATTCAATCGTATTTATTGAGCGCTTACTGTGTGCAGAGCACTGGACTAAGAGCTTGGGAAGAACAAGTCGGCAACATATAGAGACGGTCCCTACCCAACAACGGACTCACAGTTTAGAAGGGGGAGACAGACAACAAAACAAAACATGTGGACGGGTGTTAAGTGTTTTGTTTTGTTTTGTTCTTATGTTTTATTTTGTTCTTATGTTTTCTTTTGTTGTCTGTCTCCCCGTTTTAGACTGTGAGCCCGCTGTTGGGTAGGGACCATCTCTAGATGTTGCCAACTTGGACTTCCCAAGCGCTTAGTCCAGTGCTCTGTGCACAGTAAGCGCTCAATAAATACGATTGAATGAATGAATGAAAGTCATCAGAATAAATAGAAATAAAGCTAGATTCATTCATTCTTTCAATCGTATTTATTGAGCGCTTACTGTGTGCAGAGCACTGGACTAAGCACTTGGGAAGGCCCAGTTGGCAACATATAGAGACGATCCCTACCAAACAGTGGGCTCACAGTCTAGAAGATAATATTTATGGTATTTGTTAAGCACTTACTATGTGCCATTCACTCAATCACATTTATCAAGCACTTACTGTGTGCAGAGCACTGGACTAAGCGCTTGGGAAGTCCAAGTTGGCAACATAGAGAGACGGTCCCGACCCAACAACGGGCTCACAGTCTTAGGTGAGCCCACTGTTGGGTAGGGACCGTCTCTATATGGTGCCAACTTGGACTTCCCAAGTGCTTAGTACAGTGCTCTGCACACGGTAAGTGCTCAATAAATATGATTGATTGATTGATTGATTAGGTGGGGTGGGCCCGGGTGTCCCGGAAGCCCGGCGCTCAGCTTGTCAGCGGCATTTATTGAGCACCTACGGAGTGCCAGTTGTAGGGGGGAAGGATTCCCAGCTCCAGGAAGCGGCCGGACATGGGGATGACCCACTCGGGCGGGCAGGCGGGCACACTACCGGCCCTCATTCCCTCCCTCCTGCGATGCTCCGAGGCAACCGAGGCAAACTGCCTGCTGACCATCCTCCCCCTTCTAGACTGTGAGCCCACTGTTGGGTAGGGACCGTCTCTAGATGTTGCCAACTTGGACTTCCCAAGCGCTTAGTACAGTGCTCTGCACACAGGAAGCGCTCAATAAATACGATTGAATGAATGAATGAATGAATGAATGAACAAGACCCTCCTAGACTGTGAGCTCATTGTTGGGTAGGGACCGTCTCTATATGTTGCCAACTTGGACTTCCCAAGCGCTTAGTCCAGTGCTCTGCACACAGTAAGCGCTCAATAAATACGACTGAATGAATGAATGAATGAATGAATGAACAAGACCCTTCTAGACTGTGAGCCCGCCGTTGGGTAGGGACCGCCTCTATGTGCTGCCAACTTGGACTTCCCAAGCGCTTAGTCCAGTGCTCTGCACACAGAAAGCACTCAACAAATACGATTGAATGAATGAATAAATGAATGAATGAACAAGACCCTTCTAGATTGTGAGCCTGCTGTTGGGAAGGGACTGTCTCTAGATGTTGCCAACTTGGACTTCCCAAGCGCTTAGTCCAGTGCTCTGCACACAGTAAGCGCTCAATAAATACGATTGAATGAATGAATGAATGAATGAATGAACAAGACCCTTCTAGACTGTGAGCCCGCTGTTGGGTAGGGACCGTCTCTATGTGTTGCCAACTTGTACTTCCCAAACGCTTAGTCCAGTGCTCTGCACACAGTAAGAGCTCAATAAATACGATTGAATGAATGAATGAATGAATGAATGAATGAACAAGACCCTTCTAGACTGTGAGTCCGCTGTTGGGTAGGGACCGTCTCTATGTGTTGCCAACTTGGACTTCCCAAGCGCTTAGTTCAGTGCTCTGCACACAGTAAGCGCTCAATAAATACGATTGAGTGAATGAATGAATGAATGAATGAATGAATGAATGAATGAATGAATGAACAAGACCCTTCTAGACTGTGAGCCCGCTGTTGGGTAGGGACCGTCTCTAGATGTTGCCAAGTTGGACTTCCCAATCAATCAATCAATCAATCGTATTTATTGAGCGCTTACTGTGTGCAGAGCACTGTACTAAGCGCTTGGGAAGTACAAGTTGGCAACATGTAGAGACGGTCCCTACCCAACAGTGCTCTGCACACAGTAAGCGCTCAATAAATACGATTGAATGAATGAATGAATGAATGACCACATGGTGGGCGGGAAAGCGAGGGCCGGGAGCTCGTCAAGGATGCCCACCCTGTTTCCCCCTCTAGTCTGTAACCTCCCCAGCGCTTAGAACAGTGCTTTGCACATAGTAAGCACTTAATAAATGCCATCATTATTATTATTATGGGCAGGGAATGTGTCTTGTTTATTGTTCTAGTGCTTAGTGAGAAGCAGCGTGGCTCAGTGCAAAGAGCCTGGGCTTTGGAGTCAGAGGTGGTGGGTTCAAATCCCAGCTCCGCCAACTGTCAGTTGTGTGACTTTGGGCAAATCACTTCACTTCTCTGGGCCTCAGTTCCCTCATCTGGAAAATGGGGATGAAGACTGTGAGCCCCACGAGGGACAACATGATCACCTTGTAACTTCCCCAGCGCTTAGAACAGTGCTTTGCACATAGTAAGAGCTTAATAAATGCCATCATTATTCTTATTATTAAAGAGCCCGGGCTTTGGAGTCAGAGGTCAAGGGTTCAAACACTGGCTCCGCTAATTGTCAGCTGTGTGACTTTGGGCAAGTCACTTAACTTCTCTGTGCCTCAGTTACCTTATCTGTAAAATGGGGATTAAGACTGTGAGCCCCCCGTGGGACAACCTGATCACCTTGTAGCCTCCGCAGCGCTTAGAACAGTACTTTGCACATAGTGAGTGCTTAATAAATGCCATCATCATCATTATTATTATTGTAACCTCCCCAGCACTTAGAACAGTGCTTTGCACATAGTAAGCGCTTAATAAATGCCATCATTATTATTTTTATGGTAACCTCCCCAGCGCTTAGAACAGTGCTGTGCACATAGTAAGTGCTTAATAAATGCCATCATCATTATTATTATTATTGTAACCTCCCCAGCGCTTAGAACAGTGCTTTGCACATAGTAAGTGCTTAATAAATGCCAACATCATCATCATTATAATTATTGTATCCTCCCCAGCACTTAGAACAGTGCTTTACACATAGTAAGCGCTTAATAAATGCCATCATCATCATTATTATTATTGTATTCTCCCCAGCGCTTAGAACAGTGCTTTGCACATACTAAGCTCTTAATAAATGCCATTATTATTATTATTATTATTATTGCAACCTCCCCAGAGCTTAGAACAGCGCTTTGCACATAGTAAGCGCTTAATAAATGTCATCATTATTATTTTTATGGTAACCTCCCCAGCGCTTAGAACAGTGCTTTGCACATAATAAGTGCTTAATAAATGCCATTATTATTATTATTATTATTGTAACCTCCCCGGAGCTTAGAATAGTGCTTTACACATAGTAAGCACTTAATAAATGCCATCATTATTATTATTGTAACCTCCCCAGGGCTTAAAACAGCGCTTTGCACATAGTAAGTGCTTAATAAATGCCAACATCATCATCATTATAATTATTGTATCCTCCCCAGCACTTAGAACAGTGTTTTACACATAGTAAGCGCTTAATAAATGCCATCATCATCATCATTATTATTATTGTATCCTCCCCAGCGCTTAGAACAGTGCTTTGCACATACTAAGCTCTTAATAAATGCCATCATTATTATTATTATTGCAACCTCCCCAGAGCTTAGAACAGCGCTTTGCACATAGTAAGCGCTTAGTAAATGTCATCATTATTATTTTTATGGTAACCTCCCCAGCGCTTAGAACAGTGCTTTGCACATAGTAAGTGCTTAATAAATGCCATCATTATTATTATTATTATTGTAACCTCCCCAGAGCTTAGAACAGTGCTTTACACATAGTAAGCACTTAATAAATGCCATCATTATTATTATTGTAACCTCCCCAGGGCTTAAAACAGCGCTTTGCACATAGGAAGTGCTTAATAAATGCCATCATTATTATTATTATTATTGTAACCTCCCCAGAGCTTAGAACAGTGCTTTGCACATAGTAAGCGCTTAATAAATGCCATCATTATTATTTTTATGGTAACCTCCCCAGCGCTTAGAACAGTGCTTTGCACATAGTAAGTGCTTAATAAATGCCATCATCATTATTATTATTATTGTACCTCCCCAGCTCTTAGAACAGTGCTTTGCACATAGTAAGCACTTAATAAATGCCATCATTATTATTATTATCATTATTATTATTGTAACCTCCCCAGAGCTTAGAACACTGCTCTGTACATAGTAAGTGCTTAATAAATGCCATCATCATTAGTATTATTGTAACCTCCCCAAAGCTTAGAACAGTGCTTTGCACATAGTAAGTGCTTAATAGATGCCATTATTATTATTATTATTATTGTAACCTCCCCAGAGCTTAGAACAGTGCTTTGCACATAGTAAGTGCTTAATAAATGCCATTATTATTATTATTATTATTGTAACCTCCCCAGAGCTTAGAACAGTGCTTTGCACATAGCGCTTAATAAATGCCATCATCATTATGATTATTATTGTAACCTCCCCAGAGCTTAGAACAGTGCTTTGCACATAGTAAGTGCTTAAGAAATGCCATCATTATTATTATTATTAGTGCAGTGCTCTGCACACAGTAAGTGCTCAGTAAATTAATTAATTAATTCATTCATTCAATCATATTTATTGAGTGTTTACCGTGTGCCGAGCACTGTACTAAGCGCTTGGGAAGTACAAGTTGGCAACATCTAGAGAGGGTCCCTACCCCACAGTGGGCTCACAGTCTAGAAGGGGGAGACAGAGAACAAAACCAAAGATATTAACAAAATAAAATAAAATAAATATGTACAAATAAAGTAAATAAATAGAGTAATAAATGCGCACAAACATATATACAGTAAATAATAATAATAATAATAATGGCATTTGTTAAGCACTTACTATGTGCAAAGCACTGTTCTCAGCGCTGGGGGGATACAAGGTGATCAAGTTGTCCCACGTGGGGCTCACAGTCTTTAATCCCCATTTTCCAGATGAGGGAACTGAGGCCCAGAGAAGTGAAGTGACTTGCCCAAAGTCACACAGCTGACAATTGGCGGAGCAGGGATTTGAACCCATGACCTCTGACTCCCAAGCCCGGGCTCTTTCCACTGAGCCACGCTGCTTCTTCTTCTTTATTCTAAATACGAACGAATCAATCAATCAATCAATCGTATTTATTGAGCGCTCACTGTGTGCAGAGCACTGGACTAAGCGCTTGGGAAGTCCAAGTTGGCAACATATAGAGACGGTCCCTACCCAACAGTGGGCTCACAGTCTAGAAGGGGGAGACAGACAACAAAACCGAACATATTAACCAAATAAAATAAATAGAATAGATATGTACAAGTAAAATAAATAAATAGAGTAATAAATATGTACAAACATATATGCAGGGATATATATATATAATAATAATAATAATGGCATTTGTTAAGCGCTTACTATGTGCAAAGCACTGTTCTAAGCGCTGGGGGGGATACAATGTGATCAAGTTGTCCCACGTAGGGCTCACCGTCTTAATCCCCATTTTTACAGATGAGGGAACTGAGGCTCAGAGAAGTTAAGTGACTTGCCCAAGGTCACACAGCAGACTGGTGGTGGAGCTGGGATTCGAACCCACGACCTCTGACTCCAAAGCCAGGGCTTTTCCCTTGAGCCACGCTGCTTCTCTAATCTATGTATATGTAATATACATAATCTATGTAATATATATATATATATATATAAATGAAAGTCTTTTAGACTGTGAGCCCACTCTTTTAGACTGTGAGCCCAGTCTTTTAAACCGTGAGCCCACTGTTGGGTAGGGACTGTCTCTATATGTTGCCAACTTGTACTTCCCAAGCGCTTAGTCCAGTGCTCTGCACACAGTAAGCACTCAATAAATACGATTGATTGATTGATTGATTGATTGATTGAAAGAGGCAGGAACAGGGTGGGTGGGGGTTTCCTCTAGTCGCTCAGCCAACGTGAGGTTCAATCAATCAATCAATCGTATTGTATTGAGCGCTTACTATGGGCAGAGCACTGGACTAAGCGCTTGGGAAGTCCAAGTTGGCAACATCTAGAGACAGTCATCATCAGTCGTATTTATTGAGCGCTTACTGTGTGCAGAGCACTGTACTAAGCGCTTGGGAAGTCCAAGTTGGCAACATCTAGAGACAGTCATCATCAATCGTATTTATTGAGTGCTTACTGTGTGCAGAGCACTGGACTAAGCGCTTGGGAAGTCCAAGTTGGCAACATCTAGAGACAGTCATCATCAGTCGCATTTATTGAGCGCTTACTGTGTGCAGAGCACTGTACTAAGTGCTTGGGAAGTCCAAGTTGGCAACATAGAGAGACGGTCCCTACCCAACAGTGGTTGGGTTGTCCCCGGGGGCCGAGGTGCGGGGGAGCCGAGCGGGGCAGCGTGGTGAGCGTGGAGGCCTTCCCAGACTGAGCCCCTTCCTTCCTCTCCCCCTCGTCCCCCTCTCCATCCTCCCATCTTACCTCCTTCCCTTCCCTGTATATATGTATATATGGTTGTACATATTTATTACTCTATTTATTTATTTATTTTACTTGTACATTTCTATCCTACTTATTTTATTTTGTTGGTATGTTTGGTTCTGTTCTCTGTCTCCCCCTTTTAGACTGTGAGCCCACTGTTGGGTAGGGACTGTCTCTATGTGTTGCCAATCTGTACTTCCCAAGCGCTTAGTACAGTGCTCTGCACACAGTAAGCGCTCAATAAATACGATCGATTGATTGATTGATTGATTGAGCGTCGAGAGGACCGGGCTGGGGGAGCCGCCCTTACCGTACAGCCGCTGAATGGCCTTCCGGTCCGCCACGTCCAGCTCAAAGCCCGGGCCCTGCGGGACGGTGTTAGGCCGCATGATGGATCCCGGCCGTTGGGTGTGGGGCAATCCCAGCACGTGGCCGATTTCGTGGACCGCCACCTGCCAGGGGAGCGGGGGGGAGATGGATGGAAGGAAGGAACAACCGGGACCCCTCCTTATTGAAGGCCCACCTCCTCCAACAGGCCTTCCCTGACTGAGCCCTCCTTTCCTCTTCTCCCATTCCCTTTGGCGTTGCTCCGTTTATTCATCCCCCCTCCTCCACTGAGGTCCAGATCGGTCATTTATTTATCCCTGCTAATGTCCGTCCCCCCCGTCTAGACGGCAAGCTCGCCGCGGGCAGGGAATGCGGGGTGAACGAGGGAGCGGAGTCGAGGCTGCGGGCTCGTGAGACGGGAAGGGGGGTCGCGCCGTCCGCGGTGACGGGAAAGCCAGGGCGAGGATCATCGTCATCATCGTCAATCGTATTTATTGAGCGCTTACTATGTGCAGAGCACTGTACTAAGAGCTTGGGAAGTACAAGGAGGATAAGGAGAAGGAGCGCGGTCTTGGACATGTTGAGTTTTGGATGGCGGGCGGACATCGTGTCCCGAAGGCGGGAGGAGATGCCAGTCTGGAGGGAGGGAGAGAGAGCAGGGGCGGAGGTGGAGATTTGGGGGTCATCAGCGTGGAGGTGATAGTTGAAGCCGTGGGAGCGAATGAGGTCACCGAGGGAGTGAGTGGAGATGGAGGGGACCAAGAACTGACCCTTGGGGACCCCCAACAGTAAGGGGATGGGAGGAAGAGGAGGAGCCCGCAAAAGAGACTGAGAATGAACGGCCGGAGAGATGAGAGGAGAACCAGGAGAGGACGGAGTCTGGGAAGCCAAGGTCGGATAACGTGCTGAGGAGAAGGGGGTGGGCCACAGTGTCGACGGCAGCTGAGAGGTCGAGGAGGATTAGGATGGAGAAGGGGCTGTTGGATACATATTTATTACTCCATTTATTTATTTATTATACTTGTACATTTCTATCCTATTTATTTTATTTTGTTGGTATGCTTGGTTCTGTTCTCTGTCTCCCCCTTTTAGACTGTGAGCCCACTGTTGGGTAGGGACCGTCTCTATGTGTTGCCAATTTGTACTTCCCAAGCGCTTAGTACAGTGCTCTGCACATAGTAAGCGCTCAATAAATACGATTGATTGATTGATTGATCGATTTGGCAAGAAGGAGGTCATCGGTGACCTTGGAGAGGGCGGTTTCGGTGGAGTGGAGGGGACGGAAGCCGGACTGGAGGGGAGTTGGAGGAGAGGAATTCGAGGCAGCGAGGGTAGAAGGATGTGAAAATAGAGGGGGTGGGGGGTGGTCGAGGGGCAGGGGGCGCGGGATGGAGGACGGGGAGGAGAAACTTTGGTAGCTCAGATCTGATTATTATTATGATGATGATGATGGCATTTGTTAAGCGCTTACTATGTGCAAAGCACTGTTCTAAGCTCTGGGGGGGGATACAAGGTGATCAAGTTGATCAAGTTGATCAGTGGAGAAGCAGCGTGGCTCAGTGGAAAGAGCCCGGGCTTTGGCGTCAGAGGTCATGGGTTCAAACCCCGGCTCCGCCAATTGTCAGCTGTGTGACTTTGGGCGAGTCACTTCACTTCTCTGGGCCTCGGTTACCTCATCTGTAAAATGGGGATTAAGACTGTGAGCCCCCTGAGGGACAACCTGATCATCTGGTAACCTCCCCAGCGCTTGGAACAGGGCTTTGCACATAGTAAGCGCTTAATAAATGCCATAATAATAATAATAATAATCAAGTTGCCCCACGTGGGGCTCACAGTCTTAATCCCCATTTTACAGATGAGGTAACTGAGGCTCAGAAAAGTGAAGTGACTTGCCCAAGATCACACAGCAGACATGTGGCGGAGCCGGGATTCGAACCCCTGACCTCTGACTCCAAAGCCCGGGCTCTTTCCGCTGAGCCATGCTGCTTCTCTGATGGTGTTAATTTTCTAAGGAAGTAGGTGGCTAGATCATTGGAGGGGAGGGGGAGGGATGGGGGAGGGATGGGGGCATTATCATCATCATCATCATCAATCGTATTTATTGAGCGCTTACTATGTGCAGAGCACTGTACTAAGCGCTTGGGAAGTACAAATTGGCAACATATAGAGACGGCCCCTGCCCAACAGTGGGCTCACAGTCTAAAAGGGGGAGAACAGGGGGCCGGAGGAGGGAGTTTAAAGTCCGAAACAGCTCATGGGGGTGAGGGGCCTGGGTGTCAAGAAGAGAAATCGTTTTGCCGGGAAGAGTTAAGGCAAGAAAGGATAAATTTAAAGCGGACAAGGTTGGCCCACACAATAATAATAATGGCATTTATTAAGCGCTTACTATGTGCCAAGCACTGTTCTAAGCGCTGGGGAGGTTACAAGGTGATCAGGTTGTCCCACGGGGGGCTCACAGTCTTCATCCTCCAGGAGGCCTTCCCAGACTGAGCCCCTTCCTTTCTCTCCCCCTCGTCCCCCTCTCCAACCCCCTCATCTTACCTCCTTCCCTTCCCCACAGCACCTGTATATATGGATATATGTTTGTACAGATTTATTACTCTATTTATTTTACTTGTACATATCTATTCTATTTATTTTATTTTGTTAGTATGTCTGGTTTTGTTCTCTGTCTCCCCCTTTTAGACTGTGAGCCCACTGTTGGGTAGGGACCGTCTCTATACGTTGCCAACTTGGACTTCCCAAGCGCTTAGTACAGTGCTCTGCACACAGTAAGCGCTCAATAAATACGATTGATTGATTGATTGATTGATGAATCCCCATTTTACAGCTGAGGCAACTGAGGCACAGAGAAGTGAAGTGACATGCCCGAAGTCACACAGCTGGCAAGTGGTGGAGCTGGGATTTGAACCCATGACCTCTGACGCCAAAGCCCGGGCTCTTTCCACTGAGCCACGCTGTTGGGAAGATTCATTCATTCATGCATTCAATCGTATTTACTGAGCGCTTACTGTGTGCAGAGCGCCGGACTAAGCGCTTGGGAAGTCCAAGTTGGCAACATAGAGAGACGGTCCCTACCCAACAGCGGGCTCACCGTCTAGAAGATCTATCCCATTCATTCATTCAATCGTATTTATTGAGTGCTTACTGTGTGCAGAGCACTGTACTAAGCGCTTGGGAAGTACAAGATGGCAACATAGAGAGACGGTCCCTACCCAACAGTGGGCTCACCGTCTAGAATATCTATCCCATTCATTCATTCAATCGTATTTATTGAGCGCTTACTGTGTGCAGAGCACTGTACTAAGCGCTTGGGAAGTACAAGATGGCAACATAGAGAGACGGGCCCTACCCAACACCGGGCTCACGGTTTACAAGATCTATAGGAGAAGCAGCGTGGCTCAGTGGAGAAGAGCCCGGGCTTTGGAGTCAGAGGTCATGGGTTCAAATCCCGGCTCTGCCACTTGTCAGCTGTGTGACTTTGGGCGAGTCACTTCACTTCTCTGGGCCTCAGTTCCCTCATCTGTAAAATGGGGATGAAGACTGTGAGCCCCACGTGGGACAACCTCATGACCTTGTATCCCCCCCAGCGCTTAGAACAGTGCTTTGCACATAGTAAGCGCTTAATAAATGCCATCGTTATCATTATTATTATTATTATTATCCCATGAGGTGATGGGGTCCAATCAACGCTCTCAGCCACGTCTGGGTCTCTCCCTCGTGGAAAGGCCGGGAGACTTTTTTATGGTGTTTGTTAAGCACTTACTATGTCCCATGCACTGTACTAAGCACCGGGGCAGAGACAAGCTACTCGGGTTGAACACCGTCCCTGTCCCATACGGGGCTCATGCTCGGAAAACCCATTTTGCAGATGAGGGAACCGAGGCACGGAGAAGTTAAGTGACTTGTCCAAGTGGCAAGTCAAGTGGCTTGCAGAAAAGGGGCAGAGGTAGGATTAGAACCCAGGTCCTTCTGACTCCCAAGCTCAGGCTCAATCCCCTGGGCTGTGCTGGTTGGGTTGGATTCAAATTGGCGGGTTTTCCCACCCCGCAAACCGTTGCCCGGCGAAGTTTTCTGCCCAGGGGCCCTGCTTCTCCATCTGGTCATTCATTCAATCGTATTTATTGAGCGCTTACTGTGTGCAGAGCACTGTACTAAGCACTTAGGGAAGTACAAGTTGGCAACATCTAGAGACGGTCCCTACCCAACAGCGGGCTCACAGTCTAGGAGGGGCAACTGGCACTGGCCAGTAATAATAATAATAATGATGATAATAATGATGATGGCAGTTATTAAGCGCTTACTATGTGCAAAGCACTATTCTAAGCGCTGGGGAGGTTACAAGGTGATCAGGTTGTCCCACGGGGGGCTCACAGTCTTCATCCCCATTTTACAGAGGAGGTAACTGAGGCACAGAGAATAATAACTCCCCGTCCTCCCCCTCCCCATCCCCCCCGCCTTACCTCCTTCCCCTTCCCACAGCACCTGTATATATGGATATATGTATTTATTACTCTATTTTACTTGTACATATTTATTTTATTTTATTTTGTAAATATGTTTTGTTTTGTTGTCTGTCTCCCCCTTCTAGACTGTGAGCCCGCTGTTGTTTAGGGACCGTCTCTAGATGTTGCCAACTTGGACTTCCCAAGCGCTTAGTCCAGTGCTCTGCACACAGTAAGTGCTCAATAAATACGACTGAATGAATGAATGAATAATGATGGCATTTATTAAGCGCTTACTAGGTGCAAAGCACTGTTCTAAGCGCTGGGGAGGTTACAAGGTGATCAGGTTGTCCCACGGGGGGCTCCCAGTCTTCATCTCCATTTTACAGATGAGGTCACTGAGGCCCAGAGAAGTGAAGTGACTTGCCCAAAGTCACACAGCTGACAAGTGGCGGAGCTGGGATTTGAACCCATGACCTCTGACTCCAAAGCCCTGGCTCTTTCCACTGAGCCATGCTGCTTCTCTGGTAGGTAATGATAACAATAATAATAATAATAATGGCATTTATTAAGCGCTTACTATGTGCAAAGCACTGTTCTAAGCACTGGGGTAGATACAAGTTAATCACGTTGGACACAGTCCCTGTCCCACGTGCGACTCACGGTCTTAGAGAAGCAGCGTGGCTCGGTGGAAAGTAATAAGTCACGCTCAATAAATACGATTGAGTATCATCATCAATCGTATTTATTGAGCGCTTACTATGTGCAGAGCACTGGACTAAGCGCTTGGGAAGTCACATAGAGACAGTCCCTACCCAACAGTGGGCTCACAGTCTAAAAGGGGGAGACAGAGAACAAAACCAACCGTACCAACAAAATAAAATAAATAGGATAGATATGTACAAGTAAAATAAATAGAGTAATAAATCTGTACAACCATATATCCATATATACAGGTGCTGTGGGGAAGGGAAGGAGGTAAGATGGGGGGATGGAGAGGGGGACGAGGGGGAGAGGAAGGAAGGGGCTCAGTGTGGGAAGGCCTCCTGGAGGAGGTGAGCTCTTAGTAGGGCCTTGAAGGGAGGAAGAGAGCGAGCTTGGCGAATGGGCAGAGGGATTGGGGGCATTCCAGGCCCGGGGGAGGACGTGGGCCGGGGGTCGATACCGCTCGGGATACGCACTTTGAGGAGGTTGAGGCCTTGGTCGCTGCTGGGGGACGTGAAGTGGTCGTCGTCGTCGAAGTGGACGTCGCCCAGGCGCCAGGCGTGCGCGAACTCCTGCCCGCTCCCGTCAAACGCCCGTGGGCACCCCAGGTGACGGCCTGTGGCACAAATCCGGCAGGGAGAGGAGGAGGAGGAGGAGGAAGAGGAGAGGAATGGTCAGCTGGGGTCATTCGTTCGTCCGGTCGTATTTATTGAGCGCTCACTGGGTGCAGAGCACTGGACTAAGCGCTTGGGAAGTCCAAGATGGCGACATATAGAGACGGTCCCTACCCAACGGCGGGCGGGGAATTGTTTCTCCAGCCTTTTCACTGTGTCCAGGCCTTCCCTCTTTCCCTTTCTCCCTCCTTTCTCCACTGTCGAAATGAGGGCGGTAGGTTGGTCATCATCCCACTGTTGGGTAGGGAGTGTTGCCAACTTGTACTTCCCAAGCGCTTAGTCCAGTGCTCTGCACACAGTAAGCGCTCAATAAATACGATTGATGATGATACTCAATCGTATTTATTGAGCGTGACTTATTACTTTCCACCGGGCCACGCTGCTTCTCTAAGACCGTGAGTCCCACGCGGGACAGGGACTGTGTCCAACCTGATTAACTTGTATCTACCCCAGTGCTTAGAACAGTGCTTTGCACATAGTAAGCACTTAATAAATGCCATTATTATTATTATTATATTATTATTATGATCATCAATGGTATTTATTGAGCACTTACTGTGGTCAGGGGGTGCGGGCCGCCTGCTCGTTTCCATTACGCAGAACTGGGTTGGACAACACCTAATCTAGCCCAGAATGGTCAGAAATGGCCTGGGTGGGGAAAAGAATGGAGCTGGTTGGCTTGGAGGGCTTTTTATTATTATTATTTTATTTATTAACGGTATCTGTTAAGCGTGTATTACGTGCTAGGCCCCCTACTAAGCACTGAGGCGTGGCTCAGTTGGAAAGAGCACGGGCTTGGGAGTCAGAGGTCTTGGGTTCAAATCCCAGCTCTGCCAATTGTCAGCTGTGTGACTTTGGGCAAGTCACTTCACTTCTCTGTGTCTCAGTTACCTCATCTGTAAAATGGGGATTAAAACTGTGAGCCCCACGTGGGACAACCTGATCACCTTGTATCCTCCCCAGCGCTTAGAACAGTGCTTTGCACATAGTAAGCGCTTAACAAATGGCATTATTATTATTATTATTATTATTATTATTATTATTATTATTATTATTATTACAAGCTGACCAGGTTGAACATAGTCCGTGTCCCGTGTGGGGATCACGGTCTTAGAGAGGCGGCGTGGCTCAGTGGAAGGAGCCCGGGCTTTGGAGTCGGAGGTCCTGGGTTCAAATCCACGGGTCGTGGGTGAGCCCACTGTTGGGTAGGGACCATCTCTATCTGTTGCCAACTTGTACTTGCTAAGTGCCTAGTCCAGTGCTCTGCACACAGTAAGCGCTCAGTAAATACGATTGAATGAATGAAGGAGAAGACTGTCCTGAGCGCTTGGAAACGTGCGACAAAAAGAGGTGGACCGCCCTACACCCCGCCTCCCATCCTCGGGCCCCTGGATCAGGCTCGCCAACACAATAATAATAATAATAATGATGGCATTTATTAAGCGCTTACTATGTGCAAAGCACTGTTCTAAGCGCTGCCGTGTGACCTTGGGCAAGTCGCTTTACTTCTCTGGGCCTCAGTGACCTTATCTGGGAAATGGATCAGGCTTGCCAACACAATAATAATAATAATAATGATGGCATTTATTAAGCGCTTACTATGTGCAAAGCACTGTTCTAAGCGCTGCCGTGTGACCTTGGGCAAGTCGCTTTACTTCTCTGGGCCTCAGTGACCTCAACTGGGAAAGGGGGATGAAGACAGCCCCGTGCAGGACAGGGACCTGATTTGATCGTATCCACCCAAGAGCTTAGTACAGTACCTGGCACATAGTAAGCACTTAACAAACACCACAAGTATACCTGTATATATGTATATGTATATATATATATATGTATATATATATATATATATGTATTTATTACTCTATTTTATTTTATTTTAGTACAATACCTGGCACATAGTAAGCACTTAACAAACACCACAAGTATACCTGTATATATGTATATATATGCATGTATTTATCACTCTATTTTATTTGTACATATTTATAAATATGTTTATACATTTATTTATTTTGCATGTATTTATTACTCTATTTATTTTATTTTATTTTAGTACAATACCTGGAACATAGTAAGCACTTAACAAACACCACAAGTATACCTGTATATATGTATATATATATATATATATATATATATGCATGTATTTATTACTCTATTTGTACATATTTATTCTATTTTATTCTATTTTATTTTATTTTGTGTCCATTTTATTTTGTTAATATGTTTTGTTTTGTTGTCTGTCTCCCCCTTCTAGACTGTGAGCCCGCTGTTGGGTAGGGACCATCTCTATATGTTGGCAACCTGTACTTCCCAAGTGCTTAATACAGTGCTCTGCACACAGTAAGTGCTCAATAAATGATAATAATAATAATAATAATAATGGCATTTGTTAAGCACTTACTATGTGCAAAGCACTGTTCTAAGCACTGGGGAGGTTACAAGGTGATCAGGTTGTCCCAGGGGGGCTCACACTCTTCATCCCCATTTTACAGATGAGGGAACTGAGGTCCAGAGAAGTGAAGTGACTTGCCCAAAGTCACATAGCTGACAATTGGCAGAGCAGGGATTTGAACCCCTGACCTCTGACGCCAAAGCCCGGGTGCTTTCCACTGAGCCACGCTGCTTCCCTGTCCTTCACAGTCCTTCTAGACTGTGAGCCCGCTGTTGGGTAGGGACCGTCTCTATATGTTGCCGACTTGGACTTCCCAAGCGCTTAGTACAGTGCTCTGCACACAGTAAGCGCTCAATAAATAATAATAATAATAATAATAATAATAATAATAATAATAGCATTTGTTTAAGCGCTTACTATGTGCAAAGTACTGTTCTAAGCACTGGGGGATATACAAGGTAATTAGGTTGTCCCACATGGGGCTCACAGTCTTCATCCCCATTTCACAGGTGAGGGAACTAAGGCCCAGAGAAGTGAAATGACTTGCCCAAAGTCACACAGCTAACAAGTGGCTGAGCCGGAATTAGAACCCATAACCTCTGACTCCCAAGCCCGGGCTCTTTCCACTGAGCCACACTGCTTCTCAATCAATCAATCAATCGTATTTATTGAGCGCTTACTGTGTGCAGAGCACTGGACTAAGCGCTTGGGAAGTCCAAGTTGGCAACATAGAGAGACAGTCCCTACCCAACAGCGGGCTCACAGTCTAGAAGGGGGAGACAGAGAACAAAACCAAACATATTAACAAAATAAAATAAGTCGTAGGTCATGGGTTCAAATCCCAGCTCCGCCAACTGTCAGCTGGGTGACTTTGGGCAAGTCGCTTCACTTCTCTGGGCCTCAGTTATCTCATCTGTAAAATGGGGATGAAGACTGTGAGACCCCCCCCAGGGGCAACCTGATCACCTTGTAACCTCCCCAGCGCTTAGAACACTGCTTTGCACTTCATTCATTCATCCAATCGTATTTATTAAGCGCTTACTGTGTGCAGAGCACTGTACTAAGCGCTTGGGAAGTCCAAGTTGGCAACATATGGAGACGGTCCCTACCCAACAGTGGGCTCACAGTCTAGTCTTTGCACATAGTAAACGCTTAATATATGATGTTGTTATTATTATTATTATTATTATTATTATTATTATTATTATTATTATTATTATTATTATTATTATCCTGGACGCTCATGGGGAGAGGGGGGCTGTCTGGGCACTCGTGGAAGGGGAGGGAGGTGTCCTGGGTGCCCAATGCGGGTGGGGGGATGGTCCTGGGCACTCATGGGGGAGAGTGGGGGGGTTCATTCATTCATTCAATCGTATTTATTGAGCACTTACTGTGTGCAGAGCACTGTACTAAGCGCTTGGGAAGTCCAAGTTGGCAACATCTAGAGACGGTCCCTACCCAACAGTGGGCTCACAGTCTAGAAGGGGGAGACAGACAACAAAACAAAACATGTGGACAGGCGTCAAGCAGCATGGCTCAGTGGAAAAGAGCCCGGGCTTTGGAGTCAGAGGTCATGGGTTCAAATCCCGGCTCCACCAATTGTCAGCTGGGTGCCTTTGGGCAAGTCACTTCACTTCTCTGGGCCTCAGTTACCTCATCTTTAAAATAGGGATGAAGACTGGGAGCCCACCGTGGGACAACCTGATCACCTTGTAACTTCCCCAGCGATTAGAACAGTGCTTTGCACTTCATTCATTCATTCAATTGTATTTATTGAGCGCTTACTGTGTGCAGAGCACTGTATTAAGCGCTTGGGAAGAACAAGTTGGCAACATATGGAGACGGTCCCTACCCAACAGTGGGCTCACAGTCTAGTCTTTGCACATAGTAAACGCTTAATATATGTTATTATTATTATTATTATTATTATTATCCTGGACGCTCATGGGGAGAGGGGGCAGTCTGGACACTCATGGAAGGGGAGGGAGGCATCCTGGGTGCCCACTGGGGGTGGGGGGATGGGCACACAGTAAGTGCTCAATAAATACGATGGAATGGATGAATGAATGAATTGTTAGTGTTTGGCACGTGCTAAACACTTCACACTTCAGTTCCCTCATCTGTAAAATGGGGATAAAGCCTGTGAGCCTGAATGAATAAAATAAATCTTGCTCAAACATCTATACAGGTGCCGTGGGGAGGGGAAGGAGGTAGGGCGGGGGGGATAGGGAGAGGAAAAAGGGGGCTCACCAGACAGAGCATCCCCCATCCCCGTCCACCCCTGGACGTGGCCCACGGTGATGTGAGCCCCTTCCTTCCTCTCCCCCTCGTCCCCCTCTCCATCCCCCTCATCTTACCTCCTTCCCTTCCCCACAGCACCTGTATATATGTATATATGTTTGTACATATTTATTACTCTATTTATTGATTGATTGATTTAACTTGTACATATCTATTCTACTTATTTTATTTCGTTAGTGCGTTTGGTTTTGTTCTCTGTCTCCCCCCTTTTAGACTGTGAGCCCACTGTTGGGTAGGGACTGTCTCTATATGTTGCCAACTTGTACTTCCCAAGAGCTTAGTACAGTGCTCTGCACACAGTAAGCACTCAATAAATACGATTGATTGATTGATGAATGAATGAATCGTTAGTCTTTGGCACGTGCTAAACACTTCACACTTCAGTTCCCTCATCTGTAAAATGGGGATAAAGCCTGTGAGCCTGAATGAATAAAATAAATCTCGTACAAACATCTATACAGGTGCCGTGGGGAGGGGAAGGAGGTCGGGCAGGGGGGATAGGGAGAGGAAAAAGGGGGCAGGCCAGACAGAGCATCCCGCATTCCCGTCCACCCCTGGATGTGGCCCACGGGGATGTGAGCCCCTTCCTTCCTTTCCCCCTCGTCCCCCTCTCCATCCCCCCCATCTTACCTCCTTCCCTTCCCCACAGCACCTGTATATATCATCAATCGTATTTATTGAGCGCCTACTGTGTGCAGAGCACTGTACTAAGCGCTTGGGAAGTCCAAGTTGGCAACATATACAGACAGTCCCTACCCAACAGTGGGCTCACAGTCTAAAATATATGTATATATGTTTGTACATATTTATTACTCTATTTATTTATAGATATTTTGTCCCCCCCCGTGGGACAACCTGATCACCTTGTATCCTCCCCAGAGCTTAGAGCAGTGCTTTGCACATAGTAAGTGCTTAACAAATGCCATTTCTGCTTGCTACAGCTTGCATTCTGATGGGGCAAAAACCAGACTGGATAAAGGTAAATAAACTCGAAGGGTGCCTTACTTAAGAATTAGGCACAGTGAGCAGTCTTTAACTGTGGCCAAGGATGGATGTGATAGCATCTATCCCCCCTCTAGACTGTGAGCCCACTGTTGGGTAGGGACCGTCTCTAGATGTTGCCAACTTGGACTTCCCAAGCGCTTAGTCCAGTGCTCTGCACACAGTAAGCGCTCAATAAATACAATTGAATGAATGAATGAATTTATTTATTGATTTTACTTGTACATATCTATTCTACTTATTTTATTTTGTTAGTATGTTTGGTTTTGTTCCCTGTCTCCCCCTTTTAGACCGTGAGCCCACTGTTGGGTAGGGACTGTCTCTAGATGTTGCCAACTTGGACTTCCCAAGCGCTTAGTCCAGTGCTCTGCACACAGTCAGTGCTCAATAAATACAATTGATTGATTGATTGATTGATTGAGCCCCTTCCTTCCTCTCCCCCTTGTCCCCCTCTCCATCCCCCCATCTTACCTCCTTCCCTTCCCCACAGCAACTGTATATATGTATATATGTTTGTACATATTTATTACTCTATTTATTTATTTTACTTGTACATACCTATTCTATTTATTTTATTTTGTTTATATGTTTGGTTTTGTTCTCTGTCTCCCCCCTTCTAGACTGTGAGCCCGCTGTTGGGTAGGGACCGTCTCTAGATGTTGCCAACTTGGACTTCCCAAGCGCTTAGTCCAGTGCTCTGCACACAGTAAGCGCTCAATAAATACGATTGAATGAATGAATGAATGAATTTGTTTATTGATTTTACTTGTACATATCTATTCTACTTATTTTATTTTGTTAGTATGTTTGGTTTTGTTCTCTGTCTCCCCCTTTTAGACTGTGATCCCACTGTGGGGTAGGGACTGTCTCTATATGTTGCCAACTTGGACATCCCAAGCGCTTAGTCCAGTGCTCTGCACACAGTCAGCGCTCAATAAATACAATTGATTGATTGATTGAGCCCCTTCCTTCCTCTCCCCCTCGTCCCCTTCTCCATCCCCCCATCTTACCTCCTTCCCTTCCCCACAGCACCTGTATATATGTATATATGTTTGTACATATTTATTACTCTATTTATTTATTGATTGATTTAACTTGTACATATCTATTCTACTTATTTTATTTTGTTAGTATGTTTGGTTTTGTTGTCTGTCTCCCCCTTTTAGACCGTGAGCCCACCGTTGGGTAGGGACCGTCTCTAGATGTCGCCAACTTGGACTTCCCAAGCGCTTAGTCCAGCGCTCTGCACACAGTAAGCGCTCCATAAATACGATTGATGATGATGATGATATCTATTCTACTTATTTTATTTTGTTAGTATGTTTGGTTTTGTTCTCTGTCTCCCCCTTTTAGACCGTGAGCCCACTGTTGGGTAGGGACCGTCTCTAGATGTTGCCAACTTGGACTTCCCAAGCGCTTAGTCCAGCGCTCTGCACACAGTAAGCGCTCGATAAATACGATCGATTGATTGATTGATTGATGTGAACGGCCACCGCCGGCCGGGCCTACCTCGCCCGAAGGCCAGCCGGATGTCCACGGGGGCCGCCCGGGCCCCCAGCTCCTCCTGGAAGTTGAGCGGCGTCACCTCGCTCCACATGCGGAAGGCCGAGCGCAGGACGGCCCTCTGCTCGTCGACGGAGAGTTGGCCGCTGTAGCCTTCGCCCAACAGCCTCCACCTCAGCGTCCTCCGGGAGAAGGCCGCGGGCCCGGCCTCCGCCCCTCGCCGTCGCCTCGGTGGCCTGGGGATGGCCCGGGGGAGGCCCCTGGCCGGAGGAGGCCCGCCGGCCGGCCCGTCGGGGACACCGCACCTCGGCCTGTTCATGGCGGCCACCGTGGCCTCGTCGAGGAGGCCGGTGGCGGGGAGGCCGTTGACCCTCTGGAAGCCACGCACGGCCTCGGCGAAGGCCGGCCCGGGGGCGGCTTGTCCCGCCATTTCCCCCGTAGGCCCGGCGCCCGGCCCGGACCCCCGGCCCGGGGTCGGCCGGGGGGTGCGTTGAGTCCACCCGTACTTGGACAGGAATTCCTGCCGAGAGGAAACGCGACTGTGAGCCCGCTGTCGGGTAGGGACCGTCTCTAGGTGTTGCCGACTTGGACTTCCCAAGCGCTTGGTCCAGTGCTCTGCACACGGTAAGCGCTCAATAAACATGACTGATTGATGAATGAATGAATTGTTAGTCTTTGGCACGTGCTAAACACTTCACACTTCAGTTCCCTCATCTGTAAAATGGGGATAAAGCCTGTGAGCCTGAATGAATAAAATAAATCTCGTACAAACATCTATACAGGTGCCGTGGGGAGGGGAAGGAGGTAGGGCGGGGGGGATAGGGAGAGGAAAAAGGGGGCTCACCAGACAGAGCATCCCCCATCCCCGTCCACCCCTGGACGTGGCCCACGGTGACGTGAGCCCCTTCCTTCCTCTCCCCCTCGTCCCCCTCTCCATCCCCCCATCTTACCTCCTTCCCTTCCCCACAGCACCTGTATATATGTATATATGTTTGTACATATTTATTACTCTATTTATTTATTTTATTTGTACCTATCTATTCTATTTATTTTATTTTGTTAGTATGTTTGGTTTTGTTCTCTGTCTCCCCCTTTTAGACTGTGAGCCCACTGTTGGGTAGGGACTGTCTCTATATGTTGTCAATTTGTACTTCCCAAGCGCTTAGTACAGTGCTCTGCACATAGTAAGCGCTCAATAAATACGATTGATGATGATGATGCTGAATAAACACCATTGATTGATTGATTAGGGACCATCTCTCTATGTCATAACAATCATTCATTCATTCAATCGTATTTATTGAGCGCTTACTGTGTGCAGAGCAATAATAATAATAATAATAATGATGGCATTTATTAAGCGCTTACTATGTGCAAAGCACTGTTCTAAGCACTGGGGTAGATACAAGGTAATTAAGTTGTCCCACGTGGGGCTCACAGACTTAATCCCCATTTTCCAGCTGAGAGAACTGAGGCCCAGAGAAGTGAAGTGACTCGCCCAAAGTCACACAGCTGACAAGTGGCGGAGTCGGGATTTGAACCCATGACTTCTGACTCCAAAGCCCGAGCTCTTTCCACTGAGCCACGCTGCTTCTCTACACTGGACTAAGCGCTTGGGAAGCACAAGTTGGCAACATAACAATAATAATGTTGGTATTTGTTAAGCGCTTACTATGTTCTAAGCACTGGGGGGGATACAGGGTCATCAGGGTGGTCCCACCTGCGGCTTACAGTCTTCATCCCCATTTTCCAGATGAGGGAACTGAGGCCCAGAGAAGTGAAGTGACTTGCCCAAAGTCACACGGCTAAGTGGTGGAGCTGGATCCCCCCTCCCCATCCCCCCCGCCTTACCTCCTTCCCCTCCCCACAGCACCTGGATATATGTTTGAACGTATCTATTACTCTATTTATTTTACTTGTACATATTTATCTATTTATTTTATTTGGTTTATATGTTTGGCTTCGTTGTCTGTCACCCGCTTCTAGACTGTAAGCCTGCTGTTGGGTAGGGACCGTCTCTCTATGTAATAATAATACTAATAATGTTGGTATTTGTTAAGCGCTTACTATGTGCCAATCACTGTTCTAAGCATTGGGGGGGATACAAGGTCAGATGAGGTCACTGAGGCACAGAAAAGTGAAGTGACCGGCCCAAAGTCAAACAGCTGACAATTGTCGGAGCCAGGATTTGAACCCATAATAATAATAATAATAATAATAATAATAATAATAATAATAGCATTTGTTAAGCACTTACTATGTGCACAGCACTGTTCTAAGCACTGGGAAGGTTAAAAGGTGATCAGGTTGTCCCATGGGGGGCTCACAGTCTTCATCCCCATTTTACAGATGAGGGAACTGAGGCCCAGAGAAGTGAAGTGACTTGCCCAAAGTCACACAGCTAAGTGGTGGAGCTGGGTCCCCCCTTCCCATCCCCCCCGCCTTACCTCCTTCCTCTCCCCACAGCACCTGGATATATGTATATACGTTTGTACATCACTTAGTACAGTGCCCAGCGCTTAGTACAGTGCTTTACACATCGTAAGCGCTTAATAAATGCCATTATTATTATTATTATTATTATTACATATCTATTACTCTATTTTACTTGCACATATTTATTCTATTTATTTTATTTGGTTTATATGTTTTGTTTTGTTGTCTGTCACCTGCTTCTAGACTGTGAGCCCGCTGTTGGGTAGGGACCGTCTCTAGATGTTGCCAACTTGGACTTTCCAAGCGCTTAGTCCAGTGCTCTGCACACAGTAAGCACTCAATAAATACGATTGAATGAATGAATGGATGAATGAATGTGGACAGGTGTCAAAATCTGTCAGGAATGCCTAATAATAATAATAATGAAGACTGTGAGCCCCCCGTGGGACAACCTTGATGATCTTGTATCCCCCCCAGCGCTTAGAACAGTGCTTGGCACATAGTAAGCACTTAACAAATACCAACATTATTATTGTTACATAGAGAGATGTGAATGAATGAATGGGATTCGAACCCATGACATCTGACTCCCAAGCTCGGGCTCTTTCCACTGAGCCCCGCTGCTTCACGTAATAATGATGGCATTTGTTAAGCGCTTACTATGTGCAAAGCACTGTTCTAAGCGCTGGGGGGATACAAGGTGATCAGGTGGTCCCATGGGGGGGCTCACAGTCTTCATCCCCATTTTCCAGATGAGGTCACTGAGGCCCAGAGAAGTGAAGTGACTTGCCCAAAGTCACACAGCTGACAAGCGGCGGAGCTGGGATTCGAACCCATGACCTCTGACTCCCGAGCCCGGGCTCTTTCCATTGAGCCACGCTGCTTCACATACTTCCCAAGTGCTTAGTGCAGTGCTCCGCACCCAGTAAGCGCTCAATAAATACGATTGATTGATTCATGATTGATTGAAGTCACTTCACTTTTCTGTGTCTCAGTTACCTTTGGACAAGTCACTTCACTTTTTGTGCCTCAGTGACCTCATCTGGAAAATGGGGATGAAGACTGTGAGCCCCACGTGGGACAACCTGATCACCTTGTAACCTCCCCAGCGTTTAGAACAGTGCTGTGCACATAGTAAGTGCTTAACAAATGCCATTATTATTATTATTATTATTATGGGTTCAAATCCTAGCTCCGCCAATTGTCGGCTGTGTGACTTTGGGCCAATCACTTCACTTTTCTGTGCCTCAGTTACCTCATCTGGAAAATGGGGATGAAGACTGTGAGCCCCACGTGGGCAACCTGATCACCTTGTAACCTCCCCAGTGCTTAGAACAGTGTTGTGCACATAGTAAGTGCTTAACAAATGCCATTATTATTATTATTACGGGTTCAAATTCCGGTTCTGCCAATTTTCAACTGTGTGACTTTGGGCCAGTCACTTCCCTTTTCTGTGCCTCAGTTCCCTCTGGGCAAGTCACTTCACCTTTCTGTGCCTCAGTTGCCTTTGGGCAAGTCACTTCACTTTTCTGTGCCTCAGTGACCTCATCTGGAAAATGGGGATGAAGACTGTTAGCCCCCCGGGGGACAACCTGATCACCTTGTAACCTCCCCAGTGCTTAGAACAGTGCTGTGCATACAGTAAGTGCTTAATAAATGCTGTTAGTATTATTATTGGTGAGCCCACTGTTGGGTAGGGACCGTCTCTAGATGTTGCCAACTTGGACTTCCCGAGCGTTTAGTCCAGTGCTCCGCACACAGTAAGCGCTCAATAAATACGATGGATTGATTGCCGTGCATATAATAATAATAATAATAATGTTGGCATTTGTTAAGCGCTTACTTTGTGCAAAGCACTGTTCTAAGCACTGGGGGGAACACAAGGATATGAGGTTGTCCCACATGGGGCTCACAGTCTTAATCCCCATTTTACAGATGAGGGAACTGGGGCCCAGAGAAGTGAAGTGACTTGCCCAAGGTCACACAGCAGACATGTGGGGGAGGCGGGATATAGTACAGATATAGTAAGCGCTTAATAAATGCTGTTGGTATTATTATTAGTGAACCCACTGTTGGGTAGGGACCGTCTCTAGATGTTGCCGACTTTGACTTCCCAAGCGTTTAGTCCAGCGCTCTGCACACAGTAAGCGCTCAATAAATACGATGGATTGATTGCTGTGCATATAGTAAGCGCTTAATAAATGCTGTTAGTATTATTATTGGTGAGCCCACTGTTGGGTCGGGACCGTCTCTAGATGTTGCCAACTTGGACTTCATCATCATCATCAATCGTATTTATTGAGCGCTTACTATGTGCAGAGCACTGTACTAAGCGCTTGGGAAGTACAAATTGACAACATATAGAGACAGTCCCTACCCAACAGTGGGCTCACAGTCTAAAAGGGGGAGACAGAGAACAAGACCAAACATACTAACAAAATAAAATAAATAGAATAGATATGTACAAATAAAATAAATAAATAAATAAATAAATAGAGTAATAAATATGTACAAACATATATACATATATACAGAAGCGCTTAGTCCAGCGCTCAATAAATACGATGGATTGATTGCTGTGCATATAGTAAGCGCTTAACAAATGCTGTTAATATTATTATTAGTGAACCCACTGTTGGGTAGGGACCGTCTCTAGATGTTGCCATCTTGGACTTCCCAAGCGCTTAGTCCAGCGATCTGCACACAGTAAGCGCTCAATAAATACGATGGATTGATTGCTGTGCATATAGTAAGCGCTTAATAAATGCTGTTAGTATTATTATTGGTGAGCCCGCTGTTGGGTTGGGACCGTCTCTAGATGTTGCCAACTTGGACTTCCCAAGCGCTTAGTCCAGCGCTCTGCACACAGTAAGCGCTCAAGAAATACGATGGATTGATTGCTGTGCATATAATAATAATAATAATAATAATAATAATAATGTTGGTATTTGTTAAGCGCTTACTATGTGCAAAGCACTGTTCTAAGCACTGGGGGGAACACAAGGATATGAGGTTGTCCCACGTGGGGCTCACAGTCTTAATCCCCATTTTACAGATGAGGGAACTGGGGCCCAGAGAAGTGAAGTGACTTGCCCAAGGTCACACAGCAGACATGTGGGGGAGGCAGGATATAGTACAGATATAGTAAGCGCTTAATAAATGCTGTTAGTATTATTATTAGTGAACCCACTGTTGGGTAGGGACCGTCTCTGCATGTTGCCAACTTGGACTTCCCAAGCGCTTAGACCAGCGCTCTGCACACAGTAAGCGCTCAATAAATACGATGGATTGATTGCTGTGCATATAGTAAGCGCTTAATAAATGCTGTTAGTATTATTATTAGTGAGCCCACTGTTGGGTAGGGACTGTCTCTATATGTTGCCAACTTGTACTTCCTAAGCGTTTAGTCCAGTGCTCTGCACACAGTAAGCGCTCAATAAATACGATGGATTGATTGCTGTGCATATAATAATAATAATAATAATAATAATGTTGGTATTTGTTAAGCGCTTACTATGTGCAAAGCACTGTTCTAAGCACTGGGGGGAACACAAGGATATGAGGTTGTCCCATGTGGGGTTCACAGTCTTAATCCCCATTTTACAGATGAGGGAACTGGGGCCCAGAGAAGTGAAGTGACTGTGAGCCCACTGTTGGGTAGGGACTGTCTCTATATGTTGCCAATTTGTACTTCCTAAGCGCTTAGTACAGTGCTCTGCACATAGTAAGCGCTCAATAAATACGATGGATGATGATGTGGGGGAGGCAGGATATAGTATATAGTAAGCGCTTAATAAATGCTGTTAGTATTATTATTAGTGAACGCACTGTTGGGTAGGGACCGTCTCTAGATGTTGCCAACTTGGACTTCCCAAGCGCTTAGTCCAGCGCTCTGCACACAGTAAGCGCTCAATAAATACGATGGATCGATTGCTGTGCATATAGTAAGCGCTTAATAAATGCTGTTAGTATTATTATTGGTGAGCCCACTGTTGGGTCGGGACCGTCTCTAGACGTTGCCAACTTGGACTTCCCAAGCGCTTAGTCCAGCGCTCTGCACACAGGAAGCGCTCAATAAATAGGATTGATTGATTGATTGATTGATTACTGATAGGTCAAGGACGCCCAGGCCCAGGGGGATGCCCGCGTCCCGGGCACGGGGGCCACCCCGGCTCCTACCTGGGCCGAAGGGAGGTCATTGATGGGCGGAGCGCGGGGCAGGACGGCCACCTCCAGGTCCGAGCGGTCCCGCCTGTGGAAGAGCTGCTCGGGGCGGCCCGGCCGGGGGGCGGCCAGCAAGTAGAGCAGCAGGGCCACCCCGGCCTGCGACGGCGGGGCCCGCTCGCCGGCCACGAGGCCCGGGACCGGTGCCCGCCGGCGGCGGGGCCCGGCTGGCGTCGCCCCGGGTGGCAGGGAGGGCCCGTCCGGCCTGGAATCCATCAACCGATCAATCAATCGTACTTATTGAGCGCTTACTGCACTGTACTGAGCGCTTGGGAAGTCCAACTTGGCAATATATAGAGACGGGCCCGGCCCAACGGCGGGCTCGCGGTCTGGAAGTTGGCAGAGGGTCGGATGGGGCCCCCCAATTTATAACCCCGGGGTCCGGCTCGCCTCAGGGGGAGGCCCCCCAAGTTGTCGACAAATTGTCAGCGCACACCCAAGTGTGTCGCGCCCCCCGCCACCTGGAAACACACAAACACACAGCAGGCCCCGCCATCTGACCACACAAATGGCTCCCGGCTGCCCCTCCCCACCCCTGCCATCTGAGCACACAGACGGGCTCGGTACGAAGCAGCGTGGCTCGGTGCCAAGAATAATAATAATAATAATAATAATAACAACAACAACAACAATAATAATAATAATAATAATAATGTTGGTATTTGTTAAGCGCTTACTATGTGCAAAGCACTAAGTGCCGGGGAGGTGACAAGGTGATCAGGCCGTCCCACGGGGGGCTCGCAGTCTTCATCCCTAGTTTCCAGATGAGGGAACTGAGGCCCAGAGAAGAAGAATAATAATAATTGGCATTTATTAAGCGCTTACTATGTGCAAAGCACTGTTCTAAGCGCCGGGGAGGTTACAAGGTGATCAGGCCGTCCCACGGGGGGCTCGCAGTCTTCATCCCTATTTTCCAGAGGAGGGAACTGAGGCCCAGAGAAGAAGAATAATAATAATTGGCATTTATTAAGCGCTTACTATGGGACTGTCTCTATATGTTGCCAATTTGTACTTCCCAAGCGCTTAGTACAGTGCTCTGCACATAGTAAGCGCTCAATAAATACAATTGATGATGATGATGATGATGCAAAGCACTGTTCTAAGCGCCGGGGCGGTGACAAGGTGATCAGGCTGTCCCACGGGGGGCTCACAGTCTTCATCCCTATTTTCCAGATGAGGGAACTGAGGCCCAGAGAAGAATAATAATAATAATTGGCATTTATTAAGCGCTTACTATGTGCAAAGCACTGTTCTAAGCGCCGGGGAGGTGACAAGGTGATCAGGCCGTCCCACAGGGGGCTCGCAGTTTTCATCCCTAGTTTCCAGATGAGGGAACTGAGGCCCAGAGAAGAAGAATAATTTTGTTATTGTTATTTTATTTTGTTAGTTTGTTTGGTTCTGTTCTCTGTCTCCCCCTTTGAGACTGTGAGCCCTATATTGGGTAGGGACTGTCTCTATATGTTGCCAATTTGTACTTCCCAAGCGCTTAGTACAGTGCTCTGCAAATAGTAAGGGCTCAATAAATATGATTGATTGATTGATTGACAAGGTGATCAGGCCGTCCCACGGGGGGCTCACAGTCTTCATCCCTATTTTCCAGATGAGGGAACTGAGGCCCAGAGAAGAAGAATAATAATAATTGGCATTTATTAAGCGCTTACTATGTGCAAAGCACTGTTCTCAGCGCTGGGGAGGTGACAAGGTGATCAGGCTGTCCCACGGGGGGCTCACAGTCTTAATCCCTATTTTACAGATAAGGGAACTGAAGCACAGAGAAGTGAAGCGACTTGCCCTAGGTCACACAGCAGACATGTGGGGGAGGTGGGATAACAAAAATAATAATAATAATGGCATTTATTAAGCGCTTACTATCTGCAAAGCACTGTTCTAAGCGCTGGGGAGGTGACAAGGTGATCAGGTTGTCCCACAGGGGGCTCACAGTCTTCATCCCCGTTTTACAGAGGAGGGAACTGAGGCCCGGAGAAGTGAAGTGACTCGCCCAAAGTCACCCAGCTGACAATTGGCGAAGCCGGGATTTGAACCCGCCACCTCTGACTCCAAAGCCCGGGCTCTTTCCATTAAGGCACGGGAGTTGGGGGGCATTGGTTTGTATTTACTGAGCGCTTACTGGGTGCGGAGCACTGGACTAAGCGCCTGGGAAGTACGATCAATCAATCAATCAATCAATCAATTGTATTTATTGAGCGCTTACTGTGTGCAGAGCACTGGACTAAGCGCTTGGGAAGTACAATCAATCAATCAATCATATTTATTGAGCGCTTACTGTGTGCAGAGCACTGGACTAAGCACCTGGGAAGTACAAGTTGGCAACATATAGAGACAGTCCCTACCCAACAGAGGGTGTCAGCTGGTGACTTTGGGCAAGTCACTTCACTTCTCTGGGCCTCATTCCCTTATCTGGAAAATGGGGATGAAGACTGTGAGCCCCCCGTGGGACAACCTGAGAAGCAGCATGGCTTAGTGGAAATAATAATAATAATAATGACATTTATTAAGCGCTTACTATGTGTAAAGCACTGTTCTAAGCGCTGGAGAAGTTACAAGGTGATCAGGTTGTCCCAAAGGGGACTCACAATCTTAATTCCCATTTTAAAGATGAGGGAACTGAGGCCCAGAGAAGTGAAGTGACTTGCCCAAAGTCACACAGTTATCCCCCCCATCTTACCTCCTTCCCTTCCCCACAGCACCTGTATATATGTTTGTACATATTTATTACTCTATTTATTTATTTATTTATTTTACTTGGGCATATCTATTCTATTCTATTTTATTTTGTTAGTATGTTTGGTTTTGTTCTCTGTCTCCCCCTTTTAGACTGTGAGCCCACTGTTGGGTAGGGACCGTCTCTAGATGTTGCCAATTTGTACTTCCCAAGCGCTTAGTACAGTGCTCTGCACATAGTAAGCACTCAATAAATACGATTGATGATGATGATGAAAGAGCCTGGACTTTGGAGTCAGAGGTTATGGGTTCAAATTCCAGCTCCACCACTTGTTGGCTGTGTGACTGGGCAAGTCACTTCACTTCTCTGGGCCTCAGTTACCTCATCTGGAAAATGGAGATGAAGACTGAGCCCCATGTGGGACAACCTGAGAAGCAGCATGGTCAGTGGAAAGAGCCCAGACTTTGGAGTCAGAGGTCATGGGTTCAAATCCTGGCTCCGCCACTTGTCGGCTGGGTGACTTTGGGCAAGTCACTTCACTTCTCTGTGCCTCAGTTCCCTCATCTGTAAAATGGGGATTAAGACTGTGAGCCCCCCGTGGGACAACCTGATCACCTTGTAACCTCCCCAGCGCTTAGAACAGTGCTTTGCACATAGTAAGCGCTTAATAAATGCTATCATTACTATTATTATTCTCTGGGCCTCAGTTCCCTCATCTGTCAAATGGAGATGAAGACTGTGAGCCCCACGTGGGACAACCTGAGAAGCAGCATGGCTCAGTGGAAAGAGCCCGGACTTTGGAGTCAGAGGTCATGGGTTCAAATCCCAGCTCCGCCACTTGTTGGCTGGGTGACTTTGGGCAAGTCACTTCACTTCTCTGGGCCTCAGTTACCTCATCTGTCAAATGGGGATGAAGACCGTGAGCCCCACGTGGGACAACCTGAGAAGCAGCGTGGCTCAGTGGAAAGAGCCCGGGCTTTGGAGTCAGAGGTCATGGGTTCAAATCCCGGCTCCGCCACTTGTCAGCTGGGTGACTTTGGACAAGTCACTTCAATCAATCAATCAATCGTATTTACTGAGCGCTTACTGTGTGCAGAGCACTGTACTAAGCACTTGGGGAGTACAAGTTGGCAACATATAGAGACAGTCCCTACCCAACAGTGGGCTCACAGTCTAAAAGGGGGAGACAGAGAACAAAACCAAACATACTAACAAAATAAAATAAATAGAATAGATATGTACAAGTAAGATAAATAAATAAATAGAGTAATAAATCTGTACAAACATATATCCATATATACAGGTGCTGTGGGGAAGGGAAGGAGGTAAGATGGGGGGGACGGAGAGGGGGACGAGGGGGAGAGGAAGGAAGGGGCTCAGTCTGGGAAGGCCTTCTCTGGGCCTCAGTTACCTCATCTGTCAAATTCATTCATTCATTCATTCATTCATTCAGTCAGTCAGTCAATGGTATTTATTGAGCGCTTACTGTGTGCAGAGCACTGGACTAAGCGCTGGGGAAGTACAAGTTGGCAACATAACCAACCCAGCCAATTGTCAGCTGGGTGACTTTGGGCAAGTCACTTCACTTCTCTGGGCCTCAGTTCCCTCATCTGTCAAATGGGGATTCAGTGGGACAACCTGATCACCTTGTAGGCTCTCCAGCGCTTAGCACAGTGCTTTGCGCATAGTAAGCGCTTAATAAATGCCATCATTATTATTATTATTATTATTATTACCATGCACTGAGGGCACACACACACACACAGGCTGCCATGTGAAGGCCTAGGCCTGCTCGCTCTGGACACATTATGATGATGATGGTATTTGTTGAGCGCTTACTATGTGCCAAGCACTGTTCTAAGCGCTGGGGGTTACAAGGTGATCAGGTTGTCCCACGGGGGGCTCCCAGTCTTCATCCCCATTTTCCAGATGGGGGAACTGAGGCACTCAGCCCCCTCTGCCCACCCTCCCGCCCACCCACTCGGCCCCTTCCCATCTGCAGACGCATCGGGCCGGGAAATCCCGGGGGGAAGCGGCCTGTCGTAGCGGAAAGAGCCCGGGCCTCGGAGTCCAAGGTCATGGGTTCAAATCCCACCTCTGCCACTTGTCCGCTGTGTGAACTTAGGCAAGTCACTTCACTTCCCTGTGCCTCAGTTACCTCGTCTGTAAAATGGGGAATAATAATAATGCTGGTATTTGTTCATTCATTCATTCAATCAATCGTATTTATTGACTCGTATTTGAAGAAGCCGCTTGGCTCAGTGGAAAGAGCCCGGGCTTTGGAGTCAGAGGTCGTGGGTTCGAATCCCGGCTCCACCACAAGTCTGCTGTGTGACCTTGGGCAAGTCACTTCACTTCTCTGAGCTTCAGTTACCTCACCTGTAAAAATGGGGATTAAGACTGGGAGCCCCACGTGGGACAACTTGATCACATTGTATCCCCCTCAGCGCTTAGAACAGTGCTTTGCACATAGTAAGCGCTTAACAAATGCCATCGTCATTTATTGAGCGCTTACGGTGTGCAGAGCACTGGACTAAGCGCTTGGGAAGTCCAAGTTGGCAACATCTAGAGGCGGTCCCTACCCGACAGCGGGCTCACAGTGGAGAAGGGGGAGACAGAGAACAAAACATATTAACCAAATAAAATAAATTGAATAAATATGTACAAATAAAATAGAGTAATAAATACTTACAAACATATATACATATAAATAAACAAATATATATTTGTTAAGTGCTTACTATGTGCCAAGCACTGTTCTAAGCACTGGGGTAGATACAAGGTGATCAGGTTGTCCCACGGGGGGCTCACAGTCTTGTTCCCCATTTTACAGATGAGGGAACTGAGGTCCAGAGAAGTCAAGTGACTTGCCCAAAGTCACACAGCTGACAAGCGGGGAAGCAGCGTGGCTCAGGGGAAAGAGCCCGGGCTTTGGAGTCGGAGGTCATGGGTTCAAATTCCGGCTCTGCCGATTGTCAGCTGTGTGACTTTGCACTTCACTTCTCTGGGCCTCAGTTACCTCTTCTGTAAAATGGGGATTAAGACTGTGATAGTTTCCCGCCTCCGCAACTTTCCTTCCTTCCTTCCTTCCTTCATTCATTCATATTTGAGCGCTGACTATGTGCAGAGCACTGTACTAAGCGCTTGGGAAGTCCAAGTTGGCAACATATAGAGATGGTCCCTACCCAACAGAGGGCTCACAGTCTAGAAAGAGCTTTATTAAGCGCTCACTATCTGCAAAGCACTGTTCTAAGCGCTGGGGAGGTGACAAGGTGATCAGGATGTCCCATGGGGGGAGCTCACAGTCTTAATCCCCATTTTCCAGATGAGGAAACTGAGGCCCAGAGAAGTGAAGTGACTTGCCCAAAGTCACACAGCTGACAGTTGGCGGAGCCGGGATTTGAACCCATGCCTTCTGGCTCCAAAGCCCGGGCTCTTTCCACTGAGCTGTGCTGTTTCTTGTCAGCTGTGTGACTTTGGGCAAGTCACTTCACTTCTCTGGGCCTCAGTTACCTCAACTGTACAATGGGGATGAAGACTGTGAGCCCCCGCCCGGGGCAACCTGATCACCTTGTAACCTCCCCAGCGCTTAGAACAGTGCTTTGCACAGAGTAAGCGCTTAAAGCACTTGGCAGCGTGGCTCAGTGGAAAGAGCCCGGGCTTTGGAGTCAGAGGTCATGGGTTCGAATGCCGACTCCGCCACATGTCTGCTGTGTGATCTTGGGCAAGTCACTTTTAACTTCTCTGGGCCTCAGTTACCTCATCTGTAAAATGGGGATGAAGACTCACGTGGGACAATCTGATCACCCTGTATCCTCCCCAGCGCTTAGAACAGTGCTTTGCACATAGTAAGCGCTTAACAAATGCCAATTATTATTATTATTAAATGTTGTTATTATTATTACTATTATTATTATTATTATTATTATTATTATTGCCCCAGGTCCCTGTCACTGTAACCCGCAGGTCCCTCTCAGGGAGTGACTTGGGATGGGCGGGTGTCCGTGGCTCAGTGGAGAGAGCCCAGGTTTTGGAGTCAGGGGTCATGGGTTCAAATTCCACCTCCGCCACCTGTCAGCTGGGTGACTTTGGGCAGGTCACTTCACTTCTCTGGGCCTCAGTTCCCTCATCTGGAAAATGGGGATGAAGACTCACGTGGGACAATCTGATCACCCTGTATCCTCCCCAGCGCTTAGAACAGTGCTTTGCACATAGTAAGCGCTTAACAAATGCCAATTATTATTATTATTAAATGTTATTATTATTATTATTATTATTATTATTATTATTATTATTATTATTATTATTATTATTACCCCAGGTCCCTGTCACTGTAACCCGCAGGTCCCTCTCAGGGAGTGACTTGGGATGGGCGGGTGTCCGTGGCTCAGTGGAGAGAGCCCAGGTTTTGGAGTCAGGGGTCATGGGTTCAAATTCCACCTCCGCCACCTGTCAGCTGGGTGACTTTGGGCAGGTCACTTCACTTCTCTGGGCCTCAGTTCCCTCATCTGGAAAATGGGGATCAAAACCGTGAGCCCCCCGTGGGACAACCTGATCACCTTGTAACCTCCCCAGTGCTTAGAACAGTGCTTGACTGTGAGCCCGTTGTTGGGTAGGGACCGTTTCTCTATGTTGCCGACTTGGACTTCCCAAGCGCTTAGTCCAGTGCTCTGCGCACAGTAAGCGCTCAATAAATACGATTGAATGAATGACTGAACGAATAAATACCATTATTATTATTATTATTTAATAAATAATTAATAAATAATTAATAAATAATTAATTATTGGCAGCGTGGCTCAGTGGAAAGAGCCCGGGCTTTGGAATCAGAGGTCATGGGTTCAAATCCCAGCTCCGCCAATTGTCAGCTGTGGGACTTTGGGCAAGTCACTTCAGTGCTCTGCACACTGTAAGCGTTCAATAAATACGATTGGTTGATTCTCTGTGCCTCAGTGGCCTCATCTGGAAAGTGGGGATGAAGACTGTGAGCTCCACGTGGGACAACCTGATCACCTTGTAACCTCCCCAGCCCTTAGAACAGTGCTTTGCACATAGTAAAGTGCTTAATAAATGCCATTATTATTATTATTATTGAAACCACCCCAGCGCTTAGAACAGCGCTTTGCACATAGTAAGCACTTAATAAATGCCATTATTATTATAATTATATAATTGAGCGAATGAATGAATGAATGAATGAATGAAAGTCACCTGCCTATTCAGGGCAGAGGGATTCAGGAGGGGAGGGGTTCGTTCAATAGCATTTCTTGAGTGTTTACTGTGTGCAGAGCACTATACTAAGCGCTTCTACTACGCAAGGGGTGTGAGAAGCAGCATGGCCTGATGGCTAGAGCCCAGGCCTGAGAGTCAGAATAATAATAATAATAATGGCATTTATTAAGTACTTACTACATGCAAAGCACTGTTCTAAGCACTGGGGAGGTTACAAGGTGATGAGGTTGTCCCACGGGGGGCTCACAGTCTTCACCCCCATTTTCCAGATGAGGGAACTGAGGCCCAGAGAAGTGAAGCGACTTGCCCCAAATCACACAGCTGACAAGTGGCGGAGCCGGGATTTGAACCCGTGACCTTTGACTCCAAAGCCCGGGCTGTTTTCCACTGAGCCACGCTGCTTCTTATTAAGCAGCTTCCTGGGTGCAGAGGACTGTACTGAGAAGCAGTCCTCAGTCCTCAGTTCTCAAGTCCTCTGTGGGCAGAGGACTTCCCAAGCACTTAGTACAGTGCTCTACACACAGTAAGCGCTCAATAAATACGATTGATTGATTGATTGATTGACTCCAAAGCCCGGTCTGTTTTCCACTGAGCCACGCTGCTTCTTATTAAGCGCATACCGTGTGCAGAGGCCATGGGTTCCAATCCCAGTTCCCCCACTTGTCTGCTGTGTGACCCTGGGCAAGTCACTTCACTTTTCTGGGCCTCAGTTCCCTCATCAGTTAAATGGGGATGAAGACTGTGAGCTCCACATGGGACAAAGGACTGTGTCCAACCTGATTGGCTTGTATGGGCCCCCCCCCCCCGCCCCAGCGCTTAGTACAGTGCCTGGCACGTAGCCTGGTAGACCGTGAGCCCGCTGTTGGGTAGGGACCGTCTCTATATGTTACCAACTTGGACTTCCTAAGCGCTTAGTACAGTGCTCTGCACACAGGAAGCGCTCAATAAATACAATTGAATGAATAGTAAGCGCTCAACAAATACCATGCTCATCATCAGTGGTCCGGCTCCAATGCACCTACAACTCTCTCCCCTTCATTCATTCAATCATGTTTATTGAGCGCCTACTGTGTGCAGAGCACTGTACTAAGCGCTTGGGAAATCCAAGTTGGCAACATCACAGTAGAGAAGGGGGAGACGGACAACAAAACCAAACAGCTGACAGTCGTGGTTGTGGTTTTGGAGTCAGAGGTCCTGGGTTCAAATCCTGACTCCGCCAACTGTCAGCTGTGTGACTTTGGGCGAGTCACTTCACTTCTCTGGGCCTCAGTTACCCCCTCTGTAAAATGGGGATTAAGACTGGGAGCCCCCCGTGGGACAACCTGATCACTTTGTAACCACCCCAGTGCTTAGAACGGTGCTTGGCACATAGTAAGCGCTTAATAATTGCTATCATTATTATTGTTATTATTATTAACCTCTCTCCCATTATTATTAGAGAAGCAGCGTGGCTCAGTGGAAAGAGACCGGGCTTTGGAGTCAGAGGTCAGGGGTTCGAATCCTGGGTCTGCCAATTGTCACCTGCATGACTCTGGGCAAGTCACTTCACTTCTCTGGGCCTCAGTTCCCTCATCTGTAAAATGGGGATGAAGACTGGGAGCCCCCCGTGGGACAACCTGATCACTTTGTAACCACCCCAGCGCTTAGAACGGTGCTTGGCACATAGTAAGCGCTTAATAAATGCTATTATTATTATTATTATTAACCTCTCCCCCATTTTATTAGAGAAGCAGTGTGGCTCAGTGGAAAGAGCCCGGGCTTTGGAGTCAGAGGTCATGGGTTCAAATCCCAGCTCCGCCAATTGTCACCTGTGTGACTTTGGGGAAGTCACTTCACTTCTCTGGGCCTCATTACCTCATCTGTAAAACGGGGATGAAGACTGTGAGCCCCCCGTGGGACAACCTGATCACCTTGTAACCTCCCCAGCGCTTAGAACAGTGCTTTGCACCTAGTAAGCACTTAATAAATGCTATCATTATTATTGTTATTATTATTAACTTCTCTCTCATTATTATTAGAGAAGCAGCGTGGCTCAGTGGAAAGAGCCTGGGCTTTGGAGTCAGAGGTCACGGGTTCAAATCCCAGCTCCGCCAATTGTCACCTGCGTGACTTTGGGGAAGTCACTTCACTTCTCTGGGCCTCAGTTCCCTCATCTGGAAAATGGGGATGAAGACTGGGACCCCCCCGTGGGACAGCCTGATCACTTCGTAACCACCCCAGCGCTTAGAACGGTGCTTGGCACATAGTAAGCGCTTAACAAAATGCCATCATTATTATTATTACAGTGCTCGGCACACAGTAAGCGCTCAATAAGTACCACCGACTGACTGATGCCACTAGTGGGTCATCATCAATTGTATTTATTGAGCGCTTACTGTGTGCAGGGCACTGTACTAAGCGCCCTTAGTGGGTCCCAGCCAGGGGCGCTCTGCCCGGCGCCCGCTCCTTCGGAAGAGTGATTTGGCGGCCAACAAGTCTCCCCCAGATGAGCCCGCTGTTGAGTAGGGACCGTCTATGTGGCCAACTTGGACTTCCCAAGCGCTTAGTATAGTGCTCTGCACACAGTAGGCGCTCAATAAATACCACCAACTAACTGATGCCACCAGTGGGGCCCAGCCGGGGCGCTCTGCCCGGCGCCCGCTCCTTCAGAAGAGTGATTTGGCGGCCACTAAGTCTCCCCCAGATGAGCCCGCTGTTGAGTAGGGACCGTCCACGTGGCCAACTTGGACTTCCCAAGCGCTTAGTATAGTGCTCTGCACACAGTAGGCGCTCAATAAATACCACCAACTAACTGATGCCACCAGTGGGTCTCAGCCAGGGGTGCTCTGCCCGGCGCCCGCTCCTTCAGAAGAGTGATTTGGCGGCCACTAAGTCTCCCGCAGATGAGCCGGCTGTTGAGTAGGGACCGTCTATGTGGCCAACTTGGACTTCCCAAGCGCTTAGTATAGCGCTCTGCACACAGTAGGCGCTCAATAAATACCACCAACTAACTGATGCCACCAGTGGGGCCCAGCCGGGGCGCTCTGCCCGGCGCCCGCTCCTTCGGAAGAGTGATTTGGCGGCCACTAAGTCTCCCCCAGATGAGCCGGCTGTTAAGTAGGGACCGTCTACGTTGCCAACTTGGACTTCCCAAGCGCTTAGTATAGCGCTCTGCGCCCAGTAAGCGCTCAATAAATACGACCGAAGGAATGAACACAAAACCTTTAGACTGTGAGCCCGCTGTTGGGTAGGGCCCGTCTCTCTATGTTGCCAACTTGGACTTCCCAAGCGCTTAGTCCAGTGCTCTGCACATTTTAAGCGCTCAATAAATACGACTGATGATGAAAACCGAGGCCGCAGGGAGGGGAAGTGGGTTTATTTGAGCGTTGGCGTCCGGCCTCTCCTCGTCCAGCCTACGCGGGTAGTGTGATGGTCTCCTCCGCGCACACGACAACACACGGGTACACAACACGCGGGTACACAACACACCTGGCGAGGAGGCGTCGAATTCCGCGGGTACACGTCGCCCCCGGGACTGGCCGGACGCCCCCGCCGGGGTCCGCCAACAGACCCGGGGGGTTCCCCCTCCTCCCGGCTGGCAGCGGGGCCGGTTTCTCGGCGTCCATTACAGTCGCCCCCCGGGACGAGGCCCCGCCGGGCCGCCCGGAGGTTCGTTCATTCGTTCCATCGGATTTATTGAGCGCTTACTGGGTGCAGAGCACTGGACTAAGCGCTTGCGCGGCCTGGCCCTCGGAAAACGGTGCCCAACGAACCTTGGGCTTATCCCGTCACCTCCTTGCCTCATCCGGGCGGCCTGGCCCTCGGAAAACAGTGCCCAATGAACCTTGGGCTTATCCCGTCACCCCCTTGCCTCATCCATTCATTCAATCGTAGTTATTGAGCACTTACTGTGTGCAGAGCACTGTACTAAGCTCTTGGGCGGCCTGGTCCTCGGAAAAATGTGCCAAATGAACCTTGGGCTTATCCCGTCACCCCTTTGCCTCATCTGGGCAGCCTGGCCCTCGGAAAACAGTGCCCAACGAACCTTGGGCTTATCCCATCACCCCCTTGCCTCATCCATTCATTCAATCATAGTTATTGAGCACTTACTGTGTGCAGAGCACTGTACTAAGCACTTGGGCGGCCTGGCCCTCGGAAAACGGTGCCCAACGAACCTTGGGCTCATCCCGTCACCCCTCGCCTCATCCAGGAGTCCTGGCCCTCGGAAAACAGTGCCCAATGAACCTTGGGCTTATCCCGTCACCCCCTTGCCTCATCCATTCATTCGTATTTATTGAGCACTTACTGTGTGCAGAGCACTGTACTAAGCGCTTGGGCAGCCTGGCCCTCAGAAAACTGTGCCCAACGAACCTTGGGCTCATCCCGTCACCCGCTCGCCTCATCCGGATGGCCTGGCTCCTGGAAAACGGTGCCCAGTGAACCTTGGGCTTATCCCGTCACCCCCTCGCCTCATCCACTCATTCAATCATATTTATTGAGCACTTACCGTGTGCAGAGCACCGTACTAAGCGCTTGGGCGGCCTGGCCCAACGAACCTTGGGCTTATCCCGTCACCCCCTCGCCTCATCCAGGCAGCCTGGCTCTCATAAAACGGTGCCCAACGAACCTTGGGCTTATCCCGTCACCCCTCGCCTCATCCATTCATTCAATCGCATTTATTGAGCACTTACTGTGTGCAGAGCACTGTACTAAGCGCTTGGTGGCCTGGCCCTCGGAAAACGGTGCCCAACAAACCTTGGGTTTATCCCATCATCCCCTCACCTCAACCACTCATTCAATCGTATTTATTGAGCACTTACTGTGTGCAGAGCACTGTACTAAGCGCTTGGGCGGCCTGGCCCAACGAAACTTGGGCTTATCCTGTCATCCCCTCGCCTCATCCTGACGGCCTGGCTCTTGGAAAACGGTGCCCAACGAACCTTGGGCTTATCCCGTCACCCCCTCGCCTCATCCAGGAGGCCTGGCTCTCGGAAAACCGTGCCCAATGAACCGTGGGCTTATCCCGTCACTCCCTTGTCTCAACCATTCATTCAATCGTATTTATTGAGCACTTACTGTGTGCAGAGCACTGTACTAAGCGCTTGGGCGGCCTGGCCCTCGGAAAACGGTGCCCAACGAACCTTGGGCTTATCCCGCCACCCCCTCACCTCATCCACTCATTCAATCGTATTTATTGAGCACTTACTGTGTGCAGAGCACTGTACTAAGCGCTTGGGCGGCCTGGCCCAACGAACCTTGAGCTTATCCCGTCACCCCCTCGCCTCATCCGGGAGGCCTGGCTCTCAGAAAATGGTGCCGAACGAACCCTGGGCTTATCCCGTCACCCCCTCGCCTCATCCATTCATTCAATCGTAGTTATTGAGCACTTACTGTGTGCAGAGCACTGTGCTAAGCGCTTGGGCGGCCTGGCCCAACGAAACTTGGGCTTATCCCGTCACCCCCTTGCCTCATCCAGGAGGCCTAGCTCTTGGAAAATAGTGCCCAATGAACCTTGGGCTTATCTCGTCACCTCCTCGCCTTATCCACTCATTCCATCAAATTTATTGAGCACTTACTGTGTGCAGAGCACTGTACTAAGCGCTTGGGCGGCCTGGCCCTCGGAAAACGGTGCCCAACGAAACTTGGGCTTATCCCGTCCCCCCCTCACCTCACCCAGGCAGCCTGGCTCTCAGAAAACAGTGCCCAACTAACCTTGGGCTTATCCCGTCACCCCCCTCACCTCATCCACTCATTCAATCGTATTTATTGAGCACTTACTGTGTGCAGAGCACTGTACTAAGCACTTGGGCGGCCTGGCCCTCGGAAAACGGTGCCCAACGAACTTTGGGCTTATCCCGTCACCCCCTCGCCTCATCCAGGAGGCCTGGCTCTCGGAAAATGGTGCCCGACGAACCTTGGGCTTATCCCATCACCCCCTCACCTCATCCACTCATTCAATCATATTTATTGAGCACTTACCGTGTGCAGAGCACTGTACTAAGCGCTTGGTTGGCCTGGCCCAACAAAACTTGGGCTTATCCCGTCATCCCCTTGCCACATCCAGACGACCTGGCTCTCGGAAAACGGTGCCCAACGAACCTTGGGCTTATCCCGTCACCCCCTCGCCTCATCCACTCATTCGATCGTATTTATTGAGCACTTACAGTGTGCACAGCACTGTACTAAGCGCTTGGGCGGCCTGGCCCAACAAACCTTGGGCTTATCCCGTCATCCCTTTGCCTCATCCAGGAGGCCTGGCCCTCAGAAAACGGTGCCTGACGAACCTTGGGCTTATCCCGTCACCCCCTCTCGCTTCATCCACTCATTCAAGCATATTTATTGAGCACTTATTGTGTGCACAGCACTGTACTAAGCACTTGGGCTGCCTGGCCCAACGAACCTTGGGCTTATCCCGTCACTCCCTCGCCTCATCCAGGCGGCCTGGCCCTCGGAAAACGGTGCCCAACGAACCTTGGGCTTATCCCGTCACCCCCTCGCCTCATCCACTCATTCGATCGTATTTATTGAGCACTTACAGTGTGCACAGCACTGTACTAAGCGCTTGGGCGGCCTGGCCCAACAAACCTTGGGCTTATCCCGTCATCCCTTTGCCTCATCCAGGAGGCCTGGCCCTCGGAAAACGGTGCCCAACGAACCTTGGGCTTATCCCATCACTCCCTCGCTTCATCCACTCATTCAAGCATATTTATTGAGCACTTATTGTGTGCACAGCACTGTACTAAGCACTTGGGCTGCCTGGCCCAACGAACCTTGGGCTTATCCCGTCACTCCCTCGCCTCATCCAGGCGGCCTGGCCCTCGGAAAACGGTGCCCAACGAACCTTGGGCTTATCCCATCACTCCCTCGCCTCATCCATTCATTCAATCGCATTTATTGAGCGCTTATTGTGTGCAGAGCACTGTACTAAGCGCTTGGGCTGCCTGGCCCAACGAACCTTGGGCTTATCCCGTCACTCCCTCGCCTCATCCAGGCGGCCTGGCCCTCGGAAAACGGTGCCCAACGAACCTTGGGCTTATCCCATCACTCCCTCGCTTCATCCACTCTCTCCTCGACCCCCTCCAGTCTGGCTTCCGTCCCCTTCATTCCACGGAAACTGCGCTCTCAAAGGTCACCAATGACCTCCTGCTTGCCAAATCCAACGGCTCATACTCTGTCCTAATCCTCCTCGACCTCTCAGCTGCCTTTGACACTGTGGACCACCCCCTTCTCCTCCACACGTTATCTGACCTTGGCTTCACAGACTCCGTCCTCTCCTGGTTCTCCTCTTATCTCTCCGGTCGTTCTTTCTCAGTCTCTTTTGCGGGCTCCTCCTCCCCGTCCCATCCTCTTACTGTGGGGGTTCCCCAAGGTTCAGTGCTTGGTCCCCTTCTGTTCTCAATCTACACTCACTCCCTTGGTGACCTCATTCGCTCCCACGGCTTCAACTATCATCTCTACGCTGATGACACCCAGATCTCCATCTCTGCCCCTGCTCTCTCCCCCTCCCTCCAGGCTCGCATCTCCTCCTGCCTTCAGGACATCTCCATCTGGATGTCCGCCCGCCACCTAAAGCTCAACATGTCGAAGACTGAGCTCCTTGTCTTCCCTCCCAAACCTTGTCCTCTCCCTGACTTTCCCATCTCTGTTGACGGCACTACCATCCTTCCCGTCTCACAAGCCCGCAACCTTGGTGTCATCCTCGACTCTGCTCTCTCATTCACCCCTCACATCCAAGCCGTCACCAAAACCTGCCGGTCTCAGCTCCGCAACATTGCCAAGATCCGCCCTTTCCTCTCCATCCAAACTGCTACCCTGCTCATTCAAGCTCTCATCCTATCCCGTCTGGACTACTGCACTAGCCTTCTCTCTGATCTCCCATCCTCGTGTCTCTCTCCACTTCAATCCATACTTCACGCTGCTGCCCGGATTATCTTTGTCCAGAAACGCTCTGGACATATTACTCCCCTCCTCAAAAACCTCCAATGGCTACCGATCAATCTGCGCATCAGGCAGAAACTCCTCACCCTGGGCTTCAAGGCTGTCCATCACCTCGCCCCCTCCTACCTCACCTCCCTTCTCTCCTTCTCCAGCCCAGCCCGCACCCTCCGCTCCTCCACCACTAATCTCCTCACTGTACCTCGCTCTCGCCTGTCCCGCCATCGACCCCCGGCCCACGTCATCCCCCGGGCCTGGAATGCCCTCCCTCTGCCCCTCCGCCAAGCTAGCTCTCTTCCTCCCTTCAAGGCCCTGCTGAGAGCTCACCTCCTCCAGGAGGCCTTCCCAGACTGAGCCCCTTCTTTCCTCTCCCCCTCGTCCCCCTCTCCATCCCCCCGTCTTACCTCCTTCCCTTCCCCACAGCACCTGTATATATGTATATATGGTTGTACATATTTATTACTCTATTTATTTATTTATTTATTTATTTTACTTGTACATTTCTATCCTACTTATTTTATTTTGTTGGTATGTTTGGTTCTGTTCTCTGTCTCCCCCTTTTAGACTGTGAGCCCACTGTTGGGTAGGGACTGTCTCTATGTGATGCCAATTTGTACTTCCCAAGCGCTTAGTACAGTGCTCTGCACATAGTAAGCGCTCAATAAATACGATTGATTGATCCACTCATTCAAGCGTATTTATTGAGCGCTTATTGTGTGCAGAGCACTGTACTAAGCGCTTGGGCGGCCTGGCCCAACGAACCTTGGGCTTATCCCGTCACCCCCTCGCCTCATCCAGGCGGCCTGGCTCTCCTAAAACGGTGCCCAACGAACCTTGGGCTTATCCCGTCACCCCTCGCCTCATCCATTCATTCAATCGCATTTATTGAGCACTTACTGTGTGCAGAGCACTGTACTAAGCGCTTGGCGGCCTGGCCCTCGGAAAACGGTGCCCAACAAACCTTGGGTTTATCCCATCACCCCCTCGCCTCAACCACTCATTCAATCGTATTTATTGAGCACTTACTGTGTGCAGAGCACTGTACTAAGCGCTTGGGCGGCCTGGCCCAACGAAACTTGGGCTTATCCTGTCATCCCCTCGCCTCATCCTGACGGCCTGGCTCTTGGAAAACGGTGCCCAACGAACCTTGGGCTTATCCCGTCACCCCCTCGCCTCATCCGGGAGGCCTGGCTCTCGGAAAACCGTGCCCAATGAACCGTGGGCTTATCCCGTCACTCCCTTGTCTCAACCATTCATTCAATCGTATTTATTGAGCACTTACTGTGTGCAGAGCACTGTACTGAGCGCTTGGCGGCCTGGCCCTCAGAAAATGATGCCCAACGAACCTTGGGCTAATCCCGTCACCTCTCGCCTCATCCACTCATTCAATCATATTTATTGAGCACTTACTGTGTGCAGAGCACTGTACTAAGCGCTTGGGCGGCCTGGCCCAACGAACCTTGGGCTTAACCCGTCAACTCCTCGCCTCATCCGGATGGTCGGAAAACAGTGCCCAACGAACCTTGGGCTCATCCCGTCACCCCCTCGCCTCATCCAGACAGCCCGGCCCTCAAAAAACGGTGCCCGACGAACCTTGGGCTTATCCCGTCACCCCCTCGCCTCGTCCACTCCTTCAATCGCATTTATTGAGCACTTACTGCGTGCACAGCACTGTACTAAGCGCTTGGGCGGCCTGGCCCAACGAAACGCGGGCCTATCCCGTCATCCGGGCGGCCTGGCTCTCGGAAAACGGCGCCCAGTGGTCCTTGGGCTTATCCCGTCACCCCCTCGCCTCATCCGGGCGGCCTGGCCCTCGGAAAACGGCGCCCATGAGCCTTGGGCTTATCCCGCCATTCCCGGGCTCTCTTCGTCCGGACTCGGCTCTCCCGGGTGGGCGCCGGTGGGCGGCCGAGGTCGAAGGTCAGGAGGGAGCGGGGGGTCCGGCGGAGGTGCCCCCCTAAGCACGGAGGGCTTCCTGGACGGCGCTGGCGAGGTCCCGGGGGGTCGGGGCGCGGGCGGAGCAGGCGACGGGCAGGCCCGCCGCGGCCATGGCTCTGGCGGTGGTGGGCCCGATGGCGGCCAGCTGAAACGACAAGGGGGAGTGGGCTGGACGCCTACAGGACCGACCCCCCGACGCGCTCCCCCCAAACCCAATCAATCAGTCAATCAATCAATCGTATTTATTGAGCGCTTACTGCGTGCAGAGCACTGTACTAAGCGCTTGGGACGTACAAATTGGCAACACATAGAGACAGTCCCTACCCAACAGTGGGCTCACAGTCAAAACCCGATGGACCGCGTGGCCCAGTGGGAAGAGCCCGGGCTTTGGAGTCGGAGGTCGCGGGTTCAAATCCCGGCTCCGCCAAGTTCTCGACCGTTTTGGCTAGGGATTGCGTCTCTCTCTAATAACAATAATAATAATGGCATTTGTTAAGCGCTTACTACGTGCCAAGCACTGTTCTAAGCGCTGGGGAGGTTACAAGGTGATCAGGTGGTCCCACGGGGGGCTCACAGTCTTCATCCCCATTTTACAGATGAGGGAACTGAGGCCCAGAGAAGTGAAGTATATATATATATATATATATATATGTATGTATATATGTTCTGTTTATACGTATATGTGTTCTGTATATATGTTCTGTAGAAGTGAAGTATATATATGTACATATGTTCTGTTTATATGTATATGTGTTCTGTATATATGTATATATGTTCTGTAGAAGTGAAGTATATATATGCATATATGTTCTGTTTATATGTATATGTGTTCTGTATATATGTATATATGTTCTGTAGAAGTGAAGTATATATACATGTATATATGTATATATGTTCTGTTTATATGTATGTGTTCTGTATATATGTATATATGTTCTGTAGAAGTGAAGTATATATATGTATATATGTTCTGTTTATATGTATATGTGTTCTGTATATATGTATATGTGTTCTGTATATACGTATATATGTTCTGTAGAAGTGAAGTATATATATGTATATATGTATATATGTTCTGGTTATATGTATATGTGTTCTGTATATATATATATATGTTCTGTAGAAGTGAAGTATATATATGTATATATGTTCTGTTTATATGTATATGTGTTCTGTATATATGTATATGTGTTCTGTATATATGTATATATGTTCTGTAGGAGTGAAGTGTATATATATATATGTATATGTGTTCTGTTTACATGTATATGTGTTCTGTATATATGTATATGTGTTCTGTATATATGTATATATGTTTGTACAGATTTATTACTCTTTATTCATTTATTTATTTTACTTGTACCTATCTATTCTATTTATTTTATTTTGTTAGTATGTTTGGTTCTGTTCTCTGTCTCCCTCTTTTAGACTGTGAGCCCACTGTTGGGTAGGGACCGTCTCTAGATGTTGCCAACTTGGACTTCCCAAGCGCTTAGTCCAGTGCTCTGCACACAGTAAGCGCTCAATAAATAGGATTGAATGAATGAATGAATGGATGAATGAATGAATGGCTCCTTACCTTAATCCGGTGGAAGGCGTCTCCCGCCAACTCTCGGAGGTGTTGGAGGGTGTAGGTGAGGCCGGAAGGACTGAAAAACGTGATGCTCGCCGGGACGCCCTGCGAAGGGACCCCCGTTGGAGCGCCCCGCTCAACGCCCCTTTGCTGCCCATCATCATCAATCGTATTTATTGAGCGCTTACTGTGTGCAGAGCAGTGTACTGAGTGCTTGGGAAGCCCAAGTGGGCAACATAGAGAGACAGTCCCTACCCACCAGTGGGCTCACAGTCTAGTAGTGCCCATTTCTGCGAGCCCACTGTCAGGTAGGGACCGTCTCTCTATGTTGCCTTCCCAAGCGCTCAGTCCAGTGCTCTGCACACCGTAAGCGCTCAATAAATACGACTGACTGAATGAATGAAGGACAATTCCTTCCAGTGCTCTGCACACCGTAAGCGCTCAATAAATACGACTGAATGAATGAATGAAGGACAATTCCTTCCAGTGCCCTGCACACCGTAAGCGCTCAATAAATACGGCTGAATGAATGAATGAAGGACAATTCCTTCCAGTGCTCTGCACACCGTAAGCGCTCAATAAATACGACTGAATGAATGAATGAAGGACAATTCCTTCCAGTGCTCTGCACACCGTAAGCGCTCAATAAATACGACTGAATGAATGAATGAAGGACAATTCCTTCCAGTGCTCTGCACACCGTAAGCGCTCAATAAATACGGCTGAATGAATGAATGAAGGACAATTCCTTCCAGTGCCCTGCACACCGTAAGCGCTCAATAAATACGACTGAATGAATGAATGAAGGACAATTCCTTCCAGTGCTCTGCACACCGTAAGCGCTCAATAAATACGACTGAATGAATGAATGAAGGACAATTCCTTCCAGTGCTCTGCACACCGTAAGCGCTCAATAAATACGACTGACTGAATGAATGAAGGACAATTCCTTCCAGTGCTCTGCACACCGTAAGCGCTCAATAAATACGACTGACTGAATGAATGAAGGTGGGGTGATGGAGGGGACGTCGAGGGCGGGATGGTTGGGCCTTGGCTTGGCCACTGTGGTAGCCACAGGTCCCGCTCCGCCCCGGGCCTGCTGGGCGACCGTGGGCACGTGAGCCAATCAATCAATCAATCAATCAATCAATCGTATTTGATTGATTGATTGATTGATTGAGTCGCCAGGCCGGTTGAGTGGGGGTCCAGTACGTACCTGCGTGGAGAAGTAGCTGCGCAGGGATTCCTGCAGGCCGGGCCGGGGGGCCTTCTGGTACACCGTGATGCTCTCCAGGGGCACCCCTGAAATCAATCAATCAATCAATCAACTGTATTTATTTAAGCGCTTAGTACAGTGCTCTGCACACAGTAAGCGCTCAATAAATACGATTGATGATTCATTTGGTTTTGTTCTCTGTCTCCCCCTTTTAGACTGTGAGCCCACTGTTGGGCAGGGACTGTCTCTATATGTTGCCAACCTGTACTTCCCAGGCGCTTAGTACAGTGCTCTACGCACAGTAAGCGCTCAATAAATATGGTTGATGATTCATTTGGTTTTGTTCTCTGTCTCCCCCTTTTAGACTGTGAGCCCACTGTTGGGTAGGGACTGTCTCTAGATGTTGCCAACTTGGACTTCCCAAGCGCTTAGTGCAGTGCTCTGCACACAGTAAGCGTTCAATAAATACGACTGATTGATTGATTGATTGAGCACTTACTGTGTGCAGAGCACTGGACTGAGCGCTTGGGAAGTCCAAGTTGGCAACATCTACAGACGGTCCCTACCCAACAGCGGGCTCACAGTCTAGAAGGGGGAGACAGACAACAAAACCGAACATATTAACAAAATAAAATGAATAGAATATCAATCAATCAATCAATCAATCGTATTTATTGAGCGCTTACTGTATGCAGAGCACTGGACTAAGCGCTTGGGAAGTCCAAGTCGGCAACATCTAGAGCTGGTCCCTACCCAACAGTGGGCTCACAGTCTAGAAGGGAGAGACAGACAACAAAACCAAACATATTAACAAAATAAAATGAATAGAATATCAATCAATCAATTAATCAATCAATCGTATTTATGGAGCGCTTACTGTGGGCAGAGCACTGGACTGAGCGCTTGGGAAGTCCAAGTCGGCAACATATAGAGCTGGTCCCTACCCAACAGTGGGCTCACAGTCTAAAAGGGGGAGAAAGAGAACAAAACCAAACATACTAACAAAATAAAATAAATAGAATAGATATGTACAAGTAAAATAAATAGAGTAATAAATATGTACAAACATATATACATATATACAGGTGCTGTGGGGAAGGGAAGGAGGTAAGATGGGGGGGAGAACCAGAACAGTGCTTGGCACATAGTAAGCCCTTAACAAATACCAACATCATTATTATTATTAACAAATGCCATCATTATTATTATTGTATCTCCCCCAGCGCTAAGAACAGTGCTTGGCACATAGAAAGCGCTTAACAAATATCAACGATATTATTATTATTAACCAATGCCATCATTATTATTATTGTACCTCCCCCAGCACTTAGAACAGTGCTTGGCACATAGTAAGCGCTTAACAAATACCAACAATATTATTATTATTCTTAACAAACGCCATCACTATTATTATTCTATCTCCCCCAGAGCTTAGAACAGTGCTTGGGACATAGTAAGTGCTTAACAAATACCATCATTATTATTATCATTATTATTATTAACAAATGCCATCATTATTATCATTGTATCTCCCCCAGCGCTAAGAACAGTGCTTGGCACATAGTAAGCACTTAACAAATATCAACGATATTATTATTATTAACAAATGCCATCATTATTATCACTGTATCTCCCCCAGCGCTAAGAACAGTGCTTGGCACATAGTAAGCGCTTAACAAATATCAACGATATTATTATCATTAACAAATGCCATCATTATTATCATTGTATCTCCCCCAGCGCTACGAACAGTGCTTGGCACATAGAAAGCGCTTAACAAATACCAACATTATTATCATTACTATTAACAAATGCCATCATTATTATTATTGTAGCATCTCCCCAGCACTTAGAACAGTGCTTGGAACATAGTAAGCGCTTCACAAATACCAACATTATTATTATTATTAACAAATGCCATCATTATTATTACTGTATCTCCCCCAGTGCTTAGAACAGTGCTTGGCACATAGTAAGCGCTTAACAAATACCAATAATATTATTATTATTATTAACAAATGCCATCACTATTATTATTGTATCTCCCCCAGCACTGAAAACAGTGCTTGGCACATAGTAAGCGCTTAACAAATATCAACGATATTATTATTATTATTAGCAAATGCCATCATTATTATTATTGTATCTCCCCCAGAGCTTAGAACAGTGCTTGGGACATAGTAAGTGCTTAACAAATACCATAATTATTATTATTATTATTATTATTATTATAAACAAATGCCATCATTATTATTACTGTATCTCCCCCAGTGCTTAGAACAGTGCTTGGCACATAGTAAGCGCTTAACAAATACCAATAATATTATTATTATTATTAACAAATGCCATCACTATTATTATTGTATCTCCCCCAGCACTGAAAACAGTGCTTGGCACATAGTAAGCGCTTAACAAATATCAACGATATTATTATTATTATTAGCAAATGCCATCATTAGTATTATTGTATCTCCCCCAGAGCTTAGAACAGTGCTTGGGACATAGTAAGCGCTTAACAAATATCAACGATATTATTATCATTAACAAATGCCATCATTATTATTACTGTATCTCCCCCAGCGCTTAGAACAGTGCTTGGCACATAGTAAGTGCTTAACAAATACCAATAATATTATTATTATTATTATTAACAAATGCCATCACTATTATTATTGTATCTCCCCCAGCACAAAAAACAGTGCTTGGCTCATAGTAAGCGCTTAACAAATATCAACGATATTATTATTATTAACAAATGCCACCATTATTATTATTGTATCTCCCCCAGAGCTTAGAACAGTGCTTGGGACATAGTAAGTGCTTAACAAATACCATCATTATTATTATTATTATTATTAACAAATGCCATCATTATTATTATTGTATCTCCCCCAGTGCTTAGAACAGTGCTTGGCACATAGCAAGCGCTTAACAAATACCAATATTATTATTATTAACAAATGCCATCATTATTATTATTGTATCTCCCCCAGTGCTAAGAACAGTGCTTGGCACATAGAAAGCGCTTAACAAATACCAACATTATTATCATTACTATTAACAAATGCCATCATTATTATTATTGTATCATCTCCCCAGCGCTTAGAACAGTGCTTGGCACATAGTAAGCACTTCACAAATACCAACATTATTATTATTATTATTAACAAATGCCATCATTATTATTACTGTATCTCCCCCAGCGCTTAGAACTGTGCTTGGCACATAGTAAGCGCTTAACAAATACCAACAATATTATTATTATTCTTAACAAATGCCATCACTATTATTATTCTATCTCCCCCAGAGCTTAGAACAGTGCTTGGGACATAGTAAGTGCTTAACAAATACCATTATTATTATTATTATTATTAACAAATGCCATCATCATTATTATTGTATCTCCACCAGCGCTAAGAACAGAGCTTGGCACATAGTAAGCGCTTAACAAATATCAACAATATTATTATTATTAACAAATGCCATTGTATTATTGTCTTAACAAATGCCATCACTACAAATGCATTGTCTTAACAAACGCCATCACTATTATTATTCTATCTCCCCCAGAGCTTAGAACAGTGCTTGGGACATAGTAAGTGCTTAACAAATACTATTATTATTATTATTATTATTATTATTATTATTATTATTATTATTATTAACAAATGCCATCATCATTATTATTGCATCTCCCCCAGCGCTTAGAACAGTGCTTGGCACATAGTAAGCGCTTAACAAATACCAACAACATTATTATTATTATTATTATTAACAAATGCATCATTGTTATTATTGTATCTTCCCCAGTGCTTAGAACAGTGCTTGGCACATAGCAAGTGCTTAACAAATACCAATATTATTATTATTAACAAATGCCATCATTACTATTATTGTATCTCCCCCAGTGCTTAGAACAGTGCTTGGCACATTGTAAGCGCTTCACAAATACCAACAATATTATTATCATTAACAAATGCCATCATTATTATTATTGTATCTCCCCCAGCGCTTAGAACAGTGCTTGGCACATAGTAAGCGTTTAACAAATACCAACAACATTCTTATTATTAACAAATGCATCATTATTATTATTGTATCTCCCCCAGCGCTTAGAACAGTGCTTGGCACATAGCAAGCGCTTAGCAAATACCAATATTATTATTATTAACAAATGCCATCATTATTATTACTGTATCTCCCCCAGCGCTTAGAATAGTGCTTGGCACATAGTAAGCGCTTCACAAATACCAACAATATTATTATCATTAACAAATGCCATCATTATTATTATTGTATCTCCCCCAGCGCTTAGAACAGTGCTTGGCACATAGTAAGCGTTTAACAAATACCAACAACATTATTATTATTATTAACAAATGCATCATTATTATTATTGTATCTCCCCCAGTGCTTACAACGGTGCTTGGCACATAGCAAGCGCTTAACAAATACCAACAATATCATAATTAACAAATGCCATCATTATTATTATTGTATCTCCCCCAGCGCTTAGAACAGTGCTTGGCATATAGTAAGCGCTTAACAAACACCAACATTATTATTATTATTATTATTAACAAATGCCATCATTATTATTACTGTATCTCCCCCAGCGCTTAGAACAGTGCTTGGCACATAGTAAGTGTTTAACAAATACCAACAACATTATTATTATTATTAACAAATGCATCATTATTATTATTGTATCTCCCCAGTGCTTACAACAGTGCTTGGCACATAGCAAGCGCTTAACAAATACCAATATTATTATTATTAACAAATGCCATCATTATTATTATTGTATCATCTCCCCAGCGCTTAGAACAGTGCTTGGAACATAGTAAGTGCTTCACAAATACCAACATTATTATTATTATTACTATTAACAAATGCCATCATTATTATTACTGTATCTCCCCCAACGCTTAGAACAGTGTTTGGCACACAGTAAGCATTTAACAAATTCCAACGATACCATTATAATTAACAAATGCCATCATTATTATTATTGTATCTCCCCCAGCGCTACGAACAGTGCTTGGCACGTAGAAAGCGCTTAACAAATACCAACATTATTATCATTACTATTAACAAATGCCATCATTATTATTATTGTATCATCTCCCCAGCACTTAGAACAGTGCTTGGAACATAGTAAGCGCTTCACAAATACCAACATTATTATTATTATTATTAACAAATGCCATCATTATTATTACTGTATCTCCCCCAGCGCTTAGAACAGTGCTTGGCACATAGTAAGCGCTTAACAAATACCAACAATATTATTATTATTCTGAACAAATGCCATCACTATTATTATTGCATCACCACCAACGCTTAGAACAGTGCTCGGCACATAGTAAGCGCTTCACAAATACCAACATTATTATTATTATTAACAAATGCCATCATTATTATTATTGTATCATCTCCCCAGCGCTTAGAACAGTGCTTGGAACATAGTAAGCGCTTCACAAATACCAACATTATTATTATTATTACTATTAACAAATGCCATCATTATTATTATTGTATCTCCCCCAGCGCTTAGAACAGTGCTTGGCACATAGCAAGCGCTTAACAAATACCAATATTATTATTATTAACAAATGCCATTATTATTATTATTGTATCTCCCCCAGCGCTTAGAACAGTGCTTGGCACATAGTAAGCGCTTAACAAATACCAACATTATTATTATTATTATTAACAAATACCATCATTATTATTACTGTATCTTCCCCAGCGCATAGAACAGTGCTTGGCACATAGTAAGCGCTTAACAAATGCCATCATTATTATTATTGCATCTCCCCAGCGCTTAGAACAGGGCTTGGCACATAGTAAGCACGTAACGAATACCAACGTTATTATTATTATTATTATTAACAAATGCCATCATTATTATTATTGTATCTCCCCCCGGGCCCATCATTTACCTTGGTTTCGCAGCATGGCGGGCAGGGCTTCGCCCTTGACGGTCCCACACGGGAACAGGAGTGGGGCTGGGCTGGGGGCGGCCGCTTCTCCTGGATAATAATAATGATAATTGTAATAATGATAATAATAATAATAATGATAATAACAATAATAATGTCATTTATTAAGTGCTAACTATGTGCAAGGCACTATGCTAAGCGCTGGTGAGTTGACAAAGTGATCAGGCTGTCCCATGTGGGGCTCACAGTCTTCATCCCCATTTTAATTATAATAATAATAATAATAATAACAATGGCATTTATTAAGCACTTACTACGTGCAAGGCACTGTTCTAAGCGCTGGTGAGGTGACAAAGTGATCAGGTTGTCCATTGTGGGGCTCACAGTCTTCATCCCCATTTTAATAATAATAATAATAATAACGATGGCATTTATTAAGCGCTTACTATGTGCAAGGCACTGTTCTAAGCGCTGGGGAGGGGACAAGGTGATCAGGTTGTTCAATGGGGGCTCACAGTCTTCATCCCATTTTAATAATAATAATAATAATAATAATAATGGCATTTATTAAGCACTTACTATGTGCAAAGCACTGTTCTAAGTGCTGGGGAGGTTACAAGGTGATGAGGTTGTCCCAAGGGGGGCTCACAGTCTTCGTCCCCATTTTACAGATGAGGGAATTGAGGCCCAGAGAATAATAATAATAATGGCATTTAGTAAGCGCTTACTATGTGCAAAGCACTGTTCAAAGCGCTGGGGAGGTTACAAGGTGATCAGGTTGTCCCATGGGGGGCTCACAGTCTTCATCCCCATTTTAATAATAATAATAACGATGGCATTTATTAGGCGCTTACTATGTGCAAAGCACTGTTCTACGTGCTGGGGAGGTGACAAGGTGATCAGGTTGTCCCATGGGGGGGCTCACAGTCTTCATCCCCATTTTAATGTAATAATAATAATAATGATGGCATTTATTAAGCGCTTACTATGTGCAAGGCACTGTTCTCAGTGCTGGGGAGGTTACAAAGTGATCAGGCTGTCCCAAAGGGGGCTCACAGTCTTCATCCCCATTTTACAGATGAGGGAATTGAGGCCCAGAGAATAATAATAATAATAATAATAATAATAATAATAATAATAATAATGGCATTTATTAAGCGCTTACTATGTGCAAGGCAGTGTTCTAAGCGCTGGGGAGGGGACAAGGTGATCAGGTTGTCCCATGTGGGGCTCACAGTCTTCATCCCCATTTTAACAATAATAATAATAATAATAATAATGGCATTTATTAAGCGCTTACTATGTGCAAGGCACTGTTCTAAGCGCTGGTGAGGTGACAAAGTGATCAGGTTGTCCCATGTGGGGCTCACAGTCTTCATCCCCATTTTAATAATAATAATAATAATAATAATTAATGGCATTTATTAAGTGCTTACTATGTGCAAGGCAATGTTTTAAGCGCTGGGGAGGTGACAAGGTGATCAGGTTGTCCCATGGGGGGCTCACAGTCTTCATCCCCATTTAAATAATAATAATAATAATAATAATAATAATAATGATAATGATGGCATTTATTAAGCACTTACTATGTGCAAGGCACTGTTCTAAGCACTGGGGTGGTTACAAGGTGATCAGGTTGTCCCAAGGGGGGCTCACAGTCTTCATCCCCATTTTACAGATGAGGGAATTGAGGCCCAGAGAATAATAATAATAATAATAACAACAATAATAATAATAATAATAATAATAATAATGACATTTATTAAGTGCTTACTACATGCAAAGTACTGTTCTAAGCGCTGGTGAGGTGACAAGGTGATCAGGTTGTCCCATGTGGGGCTCACAGTCTTCATCCCCATTTTAATAATAACAATAATAATGATGGCATTTATTAAGCACTTACTATGTGCAAGGCACCGTTCTAAGCGCTGGGGAGGTGACAAGGTGATCAGGTTGTCCCATGCGGGGGCTCACAGTCTTCATCCCCATTTTACAGATGAGGGAACTGAGGTCCTGATTTGAACCCGTGACCTCTGACTCCAAAGCCCGGGCTCTTTCCACTGAGCCCCGCTGCTTCTCTAAGCACTCGGGGTGGGATGCCCACCGGAGCTTAGAACAGTGCTTCACATATAGTAAGCGCTTAACAAATGCCCGTTGTCGGGTAGGGACCGTCTCTAGATGTTGCCAACTTGCCCTTCCCAAGCGCTTAGTCCAGTGCTCTGCACGCAGTAAGCGCTCAATAAATACGATTGAATGAATGAATGAATGAAATGCCATCATCATTATTATTATTGTTATCTTATATCCCGGGTCAACCCGATCACCTTGTAACCTCCCTAGCGCTTAGAACAGTGCTTTGCACATAGTAGTCGCTTAACAAATGCCATTATTATTATTATTTAACCTCTCTGTGCCTCAGTTCCCTCATCTGTAAAATGGGGATGAAGACTGTGATCACCGTGTAACCTCCCTAGCGCTTGGAACAGTGCTTTGCACATAGTAGTCGCTTAACAAATACCATTATTATTATTATTGTTATTATTATTTAACCTCTCTGTGCCTCAGTTACCTCATCTGCAAAATGGGGATGAAGACTGTGATCACCGTGTAACCTCCCTAGCTCTTAGAACAGTGCTTTGCACATAGATATCGCTTAACAAATACCATTATTATTATTATTATTTAACCTCTCTGTGCCTCAGTTACCTCATCTGTAAAACGGGGATTAAGACTGTGAGTCCCCCGTGGGACAACCCGATCAACTTGTAACCTCCCTAGCGCTTAGAACAGTGCTTTGCACATAGTAGTCGCTTAACAAATACCAGTATTATTATTATTATTATTTAACCTCTCTGTGCCTCAGTTACCTCATCTGTAAAATGGGGATGAAGACTGTGATCACCGCGTAACCTCCCTAGCGCTTGGAACAGTGCTTTGCGCATAGTAAGCGCTTAACCAATACCAACATTATTATTATTTTTAGTAAGCGCTCAATAAATACGATTGAATGAATTTAGGGACTGATCCTCGGGCGGGAAGCCCGTGGGCGAGGGGACCGCCGGAGGGCCGGGATACTGCAGCGTGGCTCAGCGGAAAGAGCCCGGGCTTTGGAGTCGGAGGTCATGGGTTCAAATCCCGGCTCTGCCAATTGTCAGCTGCGTGACTTTGGGCAAGTCACTTCACTTCTCTGGGCCTCAGTGACCTCATCTGGAAAATGGGGATGAAGACTGTGAGCCCCCCGTGGGACAACCTGATCACCTTGTAACCTCCCCAGTGCTTAGAACAGTGCTGTGTACATAGTAAGCGCTTGACAATTACCATTATTATTATTTAACTTCTCTGTGCCTCAGTTCCCTCATCTGTAAAATGGGGATTATGACTGTGAGCCCCACGGGGGACAACCTGATCACCATGTAACCTCCCCAGCGTTCAGAACAGTGCTTTGGACATAGTAAGCGCTTAACAATTACCATCATTATTATTATTATTATTTAACTTCTCTGTGCCTCAGTTCCCTCATCTGTAAAATGGAGATGAAGACTTGGAGCCCCCCGTGGGACAACCTCATCATCTTGTAACCTCCCCAGTGCTTAGAACCGTGCTTTGCACCTAGTAAGCGCTTAACAAATACCATTATTATTATTATTATTTAACTTCTCTGTGCCTCAGTTCCCTCATCTGTCAAATGGGGATGAAGACTGTGAGCCCCCCGGGGGACAACCTGATCACCTTGTAACCCCCCCCAGCGCTTAGAACAGTGCTTTGCACATAGTAAGCGCTTCAAGACTGTGAGCCCGCTGTTGGGTAGGGACTGTCTCTATATGTTGCCAACTTGGACTTCCCAAGCGCTTAGTCCAGTGCTCTGCACACAGTAAGCGCTCAATAAATATGACTGAATGAATGAAAGAACAAATACCATTATTATTATTGAACTTCTCTGTGCCTCAGTGACCTCATCTGTTAAATGGGGATGAAGACTGTGAGCCCCCCGTGGGACAACCTGATCACCTTGTAACCTCCCCAGCGCTTAGAACAGGGCTTTGCACATAGTAAGTGCTTAATAAATGCCATCATTATTATTATTATTCTCTGGGCCTCAATTCCCTCATCTGTAAAATGGGGAGGAAGACCGTGAGCCCCCCGTGGGACAACCTGATCACCTTGTATCCTCCCCAGCGCTTAGAACAGTGTTTTGCACATAGTAAGCGCTTAACAAATACCATTATTATTATTATTATTATTTAACTTCTTTGTGCCTCAGTTCCCTCATCTGTAAAATGGGGATGAAGACTGTGAGCCCTCTGTGAGACAACCTGATCACCTTGTAACCTCCCCAGTGCTTAGAACAGTGTTTTGCACATAGTAAGTGCTTCAAGACTGTGAGCCCGCTGTTGGGTAGGGACCGTCTCTAGATGTTGCCAACTTGGACTTCCCAAGCGCTTAGTCCAGTGCTCTGCACACGGTAAGTGCTCAATAAATATGACTGAATGAATGAAAGAACAAATACCATTATTATTATTATTATTGAACTTCTCTGTGCCTTAGTGACCTCATCTGTAAAATGGGGATGAAGACTGTGAGCCCCCCGCGGGACAACCTGATCACCTTGTATCTTCCCCAGCGCTTAGAACAGTGCTTTGCACATAGTAAGTGCTTAATAAATGCCATCATTATTATTATTATTCTCTGGGCCTCAATTCCCTCATCTGTAAAATAGGGATGAAGACTGTGAGCCCCTCGTGGGACCACCTGATCACCTTGTACCCTCCCCAGTGCTTAGAACAGTGCTTTGCATATAGTAAGCGCTTAACAAATACCATCATTATTATTATTATTTAACTTCTCTGTACCTCAGTTCCCTCATCTGTCAAATGGGGATGAAGACTGTGAGCCCCCCGTGGGACAACCTCATCACCTTGTAACCTCCCCAGCACTTAGAACAGTGCTTTGCACATAGGAAGCGCTTAACAAATACCATTATTATTATTATTATTTAATTTCTCTGTACCTCAGTTCCCTCATCTGTCAAATGGGGATGAAGACCGTGAGCCCCCCGTGGGACAACCCCATCACCTTGTAACCTCCCCAGCGTTTAGAACAGTGCTTGCACATAGTAAGCCCTTAATGAATGCCCTTATTATTAGTAGTGCTTGGCACATAGTAAGCGCTTACTAAATGCCATTATTATGTCTGTACATATTTATTACTCTATTTATTTATTTTACTTGTACATATCTATTTATTTTATTTTGTTAGTATGTTTGGTTTGGTTCTCTGTCTCCCCCTTTTAGACTGCGAGCCCACTGTCGGCTAGGGACTGGCTCTATATGTTGCCAACTTGGACTTCCCAAGCGCTTAGTCCAGTGCTCTGCACACAGTAAGCGCTCAATAAATACGATTGATGTATTTATTTATTTGTTTATTTTACTTGTACATATCTATTCTATTTATTTTATTTTGTTAGTATGTTTGGTTTGGTTCTCTGTCTCCCCCTTTTAGACTGTGAGCCCACTGTTGGGTAGGGACTGTCTCTATATGTTGCCAATTTGTACATCCCAAGTGCTTAGTACAGTGCTCTGCACACAGTAAGCGCTCAATAAATTCGATTGATGTATTTATTTATTTGTTTATTTTACTTGTACATATCTATTCTATTTATTTTATTTTGTTAGTATGTTTGGTTTGGTTCTCTGTCTCCCCCTTTTCTAATAATAATAATAATAATAATAATAATAATGGTATTTATTAAGTGCTTACTATGTGCAAAGCACTGTTCTAAGCACTGGGGAGTTTACAAGGTGATCAGATTGTCCCACGGGGGGCTCACAGTCTTAATCCCCATTTTACAGATGAGGTAACTGAGGCCCAGAGAAGTTAAGTGACTTGCCCAAAGTCACCCAGCTGACAAGTGGAGGAGCCGGGATTTGAACCCATGACCTCTGACTCCAAAGCCCGGGCTCTTTCCACTGAGCCACGCTGCTTTTACTTGTACATTTCTATCCTATTTATTTTATTTTGTTGGTATGTTTGGTTCTGTTCTCTGTCTCCCCCTTTTAGACTGTGAGCCCGCTGTTGGGCAGGGACTGTCTCTAGATGTTGCCAATTTGTACTTCCCAAGCGCTTAGTACACACATAGTAAGCGCTCAATAAATACGATTGATGTATTTATTTATTTGTTTATTTTACTTGGACACATCTATTCTATTTATTTTATTTTGTTAGTATGTTTGGTTTGGTTCTCTGTCTCCCCCTTTTAGACTGTGAGCCCACTGTTGGGTAGGGACTGTCTCTATATGTTGCCAATTTGTGCATCCCAAGTGCTTAGTACAGTGCTCTGCACACAGTAAGCGCTCAATAAATTCGATTGATGTATTTATTTATTTGTTTATTTTACTTGTACATATCTATTCTATTTATTTTATTTTGTTAGTATGTTTGGTTTGGTTCTCTGTCACCCCCTTTTAGACTGCGAGCCCACTGTTGGGGAGGGACTGTCTCTAGATGTTGCCAACTTGTACATCCCAAGTGCTTAGTACAGTGCTCTGCACACAGTAAGCGCTCAATAAATACGATTGATTATTATTATTATTATTATTATTATTATTATTATTATTATATTCCCCCCGGGGGCCCAGGCGAGCGGGACTCACGTGAACAAATGAACTCCGCCAGCTTCTCCGCATTCCCACAGTGCTCTCCCTGCGGCGCGAACCCCATCTGCCCCGCTGAAAGACAACAACCGAAGCACCGTCATCATCATCATCATCAATCGTATTTATTGAGCGCTTACTATGTGCAGAGCACTGTACTAAGCGCTTGGGAAGTCCAAATGGGCAACATCTAGAGACGGTCCCTACCCAACAGCGGGCTCACAGTCTAAAAGGGGGAGACAGAGAACCAAACCGAACGTACTAACAAAAGAAAATAAATAGAATAGATAGGTACAAATAAAATAAATAAATAAATAAATGTGACTTGGACTTCCCAAGCGCTCAGTACAGTGCCCTGCACCCAGTAAGCGCTCAATAAATAGGACTGAATGGATGAAAGAGAAGGCCTTTCCTCAGCCGGGGCGGTGGTCGGGCCGTCCGCCCCCCGGCCCCACATCAGTCAGACACCAAATCCTGGCATCCCTGCCTCTATTTTCAATCATTCGGTCGTATTTATTGAGCGCCTACTGTGTGCAGAGCACTGTACTAAGCGCTTGGGAAGTACAAGTCGGCAACAGTTGGGCAGGGACCGTCTCTATATGTTGCCAACTTGGACTTCCCAAGCGCTTAGTCCAGTGCTCTGCACACAGTAGGCGCTCAATAAATACGATTGATGATGGTGATGATATAGAGCCGGTCCCTACCCAACAGCGGGCTCCCGGTCTAGAAGGGGAAGACGGACAACCAAACATATGAACAAAATAAAATAAATAGAATAAATATGTATAAATAAAATAAATAGAGTAATAAACACGTACAAACATATATGCAGGTGCTTCCAAAATCCACCCCTCCCTTTCCCTCCAAATAATAAGACTAATGACGGCGCTTATTAAGTGCTTACTATGTGCCAAGCACTGTTCTAAGCGCTGGGGAGGTTACAAGGTGATCGGGTTGTCCCTCGTGGGGCTCACAGTCTTAACCCCCATTTTACAGATGAGGTCACTGAGGCACAGAGGATAATAATAATAATAATAATAATGGCATTTATTAAGCGCTTACTATGTGCCAAGCACTGTTCTAAGTGCTGGGGAGGTTACAAGGTGATCGGGTTGTCCCACGTGGGGCTCACAGTCTTAACCCCCATTTCACAGATGAGATCACTGAGGCACAGAGAATAATAATAATAATAATAATAATGATGGCAGTTATTAAGAGCTTACTACGTGCCAAGCACTGTTCTAAGCGCTGGGGAGGTTACAAGGTGATTGGGTTGTCCCACGGGGGGTTCACAGTCTTAATCCCCATTTTACAGATGAGGTCACTGAGGCACAGAGAATAATAATAATAATAATAATGATGGCAGTTATTAAGCGCTTACTATGTGCCAAGCACTGTTCTAAGCGCTGGGGAGGTTACAAGGTGATTGGGTTGTCCCACGGGGGGTTCACAGTCTTAATGCCCATTTTACAGATGGGGTCACTGAAGCACAGAGGATAATAATAATAATGATGGCATTTATTAAGCACTTACTACGTGCCAAGCACTGTTCTAAGCGCTGGGGAGGTTACAAAGTGATTGGGTTGTCCCACGGGGGGCTCACAGTCTTAACACCCATTTTACAGATGAGGTCACTGAGGCACAGAGAATAATAATGATAATAATAATAATAATGACGGCATTTATTAAGCGCTTACTACGTGCCAAGCACTGTTCTAAGCGCTGGGGAGGTTACAAGGTGATGGGGTTGTCCCACGGGGGGCTCACAGTCTTTATCCCCATTTCACAGATGAAGTCACTGAGGCCCAGAGAATAATAATAATAATGATGATGGCATTTATTAAGCGCTTACCATGTGCAAAGCACTGTTCTAAGCGCTGGGGAGGTTACAAGGTGATGGGGTTGTCCCACGGGGGGCTCACAGTCTTTATCCCCATTTCACAGATGAAGTCACTGAGGCCCAGAGAATAACAATAATAATAATGATGATGGCATTTATTAAGCGCTTACCACGTGCAAAGCACTGTTCTAAGTGCTGGGGAGGTTACAAGGTGATTGGGTTGTCCCACGGGGGGCTCACAGTCTTAACACCCATTTTACAGATGAGGTCACTGAGGCACAGAGAATAATAATAATAATAATAATGATGGCATTTATTAAGCGCTTACCATGTGCAAAGCACTGTTCTAAGCGCTGGGGAGGTTACAAGGTGATGGGGTTGTCCCACGGGGGGCTCACAGTCTTTATCCCCATTTCACAGATGAAGTCACTGAGGCCTAGAGAATAATAATAATAATGATGATGGCATTTATTAAGTGCTTACCATGTGCAAAGCACTGTTCTAAGCACTGGGGAGGTTACAAGGTGATGGGGTTGTCCCACGGGGGGCTCACAGTCTTAATGCCCATTTTACAGATGAGGTCACTGAGGCTCAGAGAATAATAACAATAATAATAATGATGGCAGTTATTAAGCGGTTACCATGTGCAAAGCACTGTTCTAAGCGCTGGGGAGATTACAAGGTGATCAGGTTATCCCACGGGGGGCTCACAGTCTTCATTCCCATTTTACAGATGAGGTCACTGAGGCCCAAAGAATAATAATAATAATGATGATGGCATTTATTAAGCGCTTACCATGTACAAAGCACTGTTCTAAGCACTGGGGAGGTTACAAAGTGATGGGGTTGTCCCATGGGGGGCTCACAGTCTTCACCCCCATTTTACAGATGAGGTCACTGAGGCCCAAAGAATAATAATAATAATGATGACGGCATTTATTTAGCGCTTACCATGTACAAAGCAATGTTCTAAGCGCTGGGGAGGTTACAAGGTGATGGGGTTGTTCCACGGGGGGCTCACAGTCTTAATGCCCATTTTACAGATGAGGTAACTGAGGCCCAGAGAAGTCAAGTGACTTGCCCAAAGTCACCCAGCTGACAATTGGCAGAGTCGGAATTTGAACCCATGACCTCTGACTCCAAAGCCCGGGCTCTTTCCACTGAGCCACGCTGCTTCTAATGGCCAAATGGCCACCTCCCCAAGACAAGTCCTGGTCCCTAGCCCGCCTGGACTGGGTAGGGACCGTCTCTAGATGTTGCCAACTTGGACTTCCCAAGCGCTTAGTCCAGTGCTCTGCACACAGTAAGCGCTCAATAAATACGATTGAATGAATGAATGAATGAATGAATAAATAAATACCATCATTATTATTATTACGATTCTCACCTGGCGAAAACCCCAAGCGAACGGAGAAATGGAAGGGACGGACGAGACGGAGGTGGCCAGTGGCTGGAGGGGAGGGTCCGACTGAGAGCTCACCTCCTCCAGGAGGCCTTCCCACACTGAGCCCCCTCCTTCCTCTCCCCCTCCTCCCCGTCTCCATCCCCCCCGCCTTACCTCCTTCCCCTCCCCACAGCACCTGTAGAGACGTACATATGTTTCTATGGATTTATTACTCTATTTATTTATGTATTTTATTTGTACATATTTATTCTATTCATTTTATTTTGTTAATATGTTCTGTTTTGTTCTCTGTCTCCCCCTTCTAGACTGTGAGCCCGCTGTTGGGCAGGGATCGCCTCTACACGTTGCCAACTTGCTCTTCCCAAGTGCTTAATACAGTGCTCTGGACATAGTAAGTGCTCAATAAATACGATTGAATGAGTAAATGAATGAATGAATGAGAGCTGAGAGCTCACCTCCTCCAGGAGGCCTTCCCACACTGAGCCCCCTCCTTCCTCTCCCCCTCTCCCCCTCCCCATCCCCCCGCCTTACCTCCTTCCCCTCCCCACAGCACCTGTATGTATGTATATATGTTTCTACGGATTTATTACTCTATTAATTTATTTTATTTGTACATATTTATTCTATTCATTTTATTTTGTTAATATGATTTGTTTTGTTGTCCGTCTCCCCCTTCTAGACTGTAAGCCCACTGTTGGGTAGGGGCCGTCTCTGTATGTTGCCAATTTGTACTTCCCAAGCGCTTAGTCCAGTGCTCTGAACACAGTCAGCGCTCAATAAATACGACTGACTGACTGCATGAATGAATAAAATGGGGAATAAGACTGTAAGCCCCCCGTGGGACAACCTTATCACCTTGTAACCACCCCAGAGCTTAGAACAGTGCTTTGCACATAGTAAGTGCTTAATAAATGCCATTATTATTATTATTATTATTATTATTCTCATCTGGCAAATCTCCTTCCCCTCCCCACAGCACCTGTATATATGTATATATGTTTGTACATATTTATTACTCTATTTTATTTGTACATATTTTTTCTATTTATTTTATTTTGTTAATATGTTTTGTTTTGTTCTCTGTCTCCCCCTTCTAGACCGTGAACCCACTGTTGGGTAGGGACTGTCTCTATATGTTGCCAGCTTGGACTTCCCAAGCGCTTAGTCCAGTGCTCTGCACACAGTGAGCGCTCAGTAAATACGATTGAATGAATGAATGAATGAATAAAATGGGGAATAAGACCGTGAGCCCCACCATGGGACAACCTGATCACCTTGTAACCTCCCCAGCGCTTAGAACAGTGCTTTGCACATAGTAAGCACTTAATGAATGCCATTATTATTATTATTATTATTATTATTATTGTTATTATTCTCATCTGGCAAACCTCCTTCCCCTCCCCACAGCACCTGTATATATGTATGTACGTGTTTTTTACTCTATTTATTTATTATTTGGACATAATTATTCTATTTATTTTATTTTGTTAATACATTTGGTTTTGTTGTCTGTCTCCCCCTTCTAGACTGTGAGCCCACTGTTGGGTAGGGACCGTCTCTAGATGTTGCCAATTTGTACTTCCCAAGCGCTTAGTACAGTGCTCTGCACACAGTAAGCGCTCAATAAATACAACTGAATGAATGAATGAAGAAACGCCTCACAAATACCACCACTGTTATTACTTGTCTCCCTCTTCTAGACTGTGAGCCCACTGTTGGGTAGGGACCGTCTCTATATGTTGCCGACTTGGACTTCCCAAGCGCTTAGTCCAGTGCTCTGCACACAGTAAGCGCTCAATAAATACGATTGAATGAATGAATGAATAAAATGGGCAATTAGACTGTGAGCCCCCCCGTGGGACAACCTGATCACCTTGGAACCTCCCCAGCACTTAGAACAGTGCTTTGCACATAGTAAGCGCTTAATAAATGCCATCGTTAGTATTTATTATTATTCTCATCTGGCGAACCTCCTTCCCCTCCCCACAGCACCTGTATATATGTATATATGTTTGCACGTATTTATTACTCTATTTTATTTGTACATATTTATTCTATTTATTTTATTTTGTTAGTATGTTCTGTTTTGTTGTCTGTCTCCCCCTTCTAGACCGTGAGCCCGCTGTTGGGTAGGGACCATCTCTAGATGTTGCCAACTTGGACTTCCCAAGCGCTTAGTCCAGTGCTCTGCACACAGTGAGCATTCAATAAATACGACTGACCGACTGAATGAATGAATAAAATGGGGAATAAGACTGTGAGCCCCCCATGGGACAACCTGATCACCTTGTAACCTCTCCAGCGCTTAGAACAGTGCTTTGCACATAGTAAGCGCTTAATAAATGCCATTATTATCATTATTATTATTTTTCTCATCTGGCAAACCTCCTTCCCCTCCCCACAGCACCTGTATATATGTATGCACGTGTTTATTACTCTATTTATGTATTTATTTTATTTGGACATAATTATTCTATTTATTTTATTTTGTTAATATGTTTTGTTTTGTTGTCCATCTCCCCCTTCTAGACTGTGAGCCCGCTGTTGGGTAGGGACCGTCTCTAGACGTTGCCCACTTGGACTTCCCAAGCGCTTAGTCCAGTGCCCTGCGCACAGTAAGCGCTCAATAAATACGATTGAAAGAATGAATGAATCTTTTAGACTGTGAGCCCACTGTTGGGGAGGGACTGTCTCTATATGTTGCCAATTTGTACTTCCCAAGCGCTTAGTCCAGTGCTCTGCACACAGTAAGCGCTCAATAAATAAGACTGATGATGATCTAGCTTTATTTCTATTTATTCTGACGACTTGACACCTGTCCCCTTGTTTTGTTTTGTTGTCCGTCTCCCCCTTCTAGACTGTGAGCCCGCTGTTGGGTAGGGACCGGCTCTAGATGTTGCCAACTTGGACTTCCCAAGCGCTTAGTCCAGTGCTCTGCACACAGTAAGCGCTCAGTAAATACGACTGAAAGAATGAACGAATCTAGCTTTATTTCTATTTATTCTGATGACTTGACACCTGTCCCCATGTTTCGTTTTGTCGTCTGTCTCCCCAGTCTAGACTGTGAGCCCGCTGTTGGGTAGGGACCGTCTCTACATGTTGCCAACTTGGACTTCCCAAGCGCTTAGCCCAGTGCTCTGCACACAGTAAGCGCTCAATAAATACGATTGAACTGAATTGACTGACCTTGAGAAGCCGTGGCCTGCCCCACCACGTATACGGGCTTGGTGTTCCACCGGTCTTTCAGAGATCGTTCCCACTCTGCAAAACACAAAAATCCTGGGGGTCAATGGGCCAGCAGTGCTCTTTATAATAATAATAATAATAATAATAATGGCATTTATTAAGCGCTTACTATGTGCAAAGCACTGTTCTAAGTGCTGGGGAGGTGACAAGGAGATCAGGTTGTCCCACGTGGGGCTGACAGTCTTAATCCCCATTTTACAGATGAGGGAACTGAGGCTCAGAGAAGTTAAGTGACTCGCCCAAGGTCACACAGCAGACATGTGGCGGAGCCGGGATTCGAACCCATGACCTCGGACTCCAAAGCCCGGGCTCTTCTCCACTGAGCCACGCTGTTCCTCTTCTACTGAGCTGGTAGCTTTATGGGAGCTGAAGAGGGTTGGCAACTGTTGACATGACTTTAGAGAAACGACGTCATATCTTTCTTTTTCCAACCTATACTTCCCAAGCGCTTAGTACAGTGCTCTGCACACAGTAAGCGCTCAATAAATATGATTGATTGATTTTTTAATCCATCAGAGGGATTCCCTGAGCATTTACTGAGCGCCCGACGCTGAACGGACGGTAAGACGCTGGACGGAGCAATAGACGCGGACAGAGGGCAAGACGCAGGACTGAGGGGTTGGGGAAGCAGCGTGGCTCAGTGGAAAGAGCCCGGGCTTTGGAGTCAGAGGTCACGGGTTCAAATCCCGGCCCCGCCAATTGTCAGCTGGGTGACTTTGGGCAAGTCACTTCATTTCTCTGGGCCTCAGTTCCCTCATCTGTAAAATGGGGATGAAGACTGTGAGCCCCACGTGGGACCACCTGATCACCTTGTAACCTCCCAAACGCTTAGAACAGTGCTTTGCACATAGCAAGTGCTTAATAAATGCCATTATTATTAGAGAAGCAGCGAGGCTCAGTGGAAAGAGCCCAGGCTTTGGAGTCAGAGGTCATGGGTTCAAATCCCGGCCCCGCCAATTGTCAGCTGGGTGACTTTGGGCAAGTCACTTCACTTTTCTGGGCCTCAGTTCCCTCATCTGGAAAATGGGGATGAAAACTGTGAGCCCCCCGTGGGACAACCTGATCACCTTGTCACCTCCCCAGTGCTTAGAACAGTGCTTTGCACATAGTAAGTGCTTAATAAATGCCATTATTATTAGAGAAGCAGCGTGGCTCAGTGGAAAGAGCCCGGGCTTTGGAGTCAGAGGTCACGGGTTCAAATCCCGGCTCCGCCAATTGTCAGCTGTGTGACTCTGGGCAAGTCACTTCACTTCTCTGGGCCTCAGTTGTCTCATCTGTAAAATGGGGACTAAACCTGTGAGCCTCCCGTGGGACAAGCTGATCACCTTTTAACCTCCCCAGCGCTTAGAACAGTGCTTTGCACGTAGTAAGTGCTTAATAAATGCCATTATTATTAGAGAAGCAGCGAGGCTCAGTGGAAAGAGCCCGGGCTTTGGAGTCAGAGGTCATGGGTTCAAATCCCGGCCCCGCCAATTGTCAGCTGTGTGACTTTGGGCAAGTCACTTCACTTTTCTGGGCCTCAGTTACCTCATCTGGAAAACGGGGACTAAAACTGTGAGCCCCCCGTGGGACAATCTGATCACCTTGTCACCTCCCCAGCGCTTAGAACAGTGCTTTGCACATAGTAAGTGCTTAATAAATGCCATTATTATTAGAAAAGCAGTGGGGCTCAGTGGCTCAGGAGGCCTTCCTAGACTGAGCCCCCTCCTTCTTCTCCTCCTCCTCCCCCTCCCCACAGCCCCTGTATATACGTTTGTACAGTTTTATTCCTCTATTTATTTTACTTGTACGTATCTACTATTCTATTTATTTTATTTTGTTAATATGTTTTGTTTTGTTGTCTGTCTCCCCCCTCTAGACTGTGAGCCCGTTGCTGGGTAGGGACCGTCTCTAGATGTTGCCAACTTGGACTTCCCAAGCACTTAGTACGGCGCTCTGCACACAGTAAGTGCTCAATAAATACGACTGGATGAATGAATGAATGAATGAATGAATGAATGAATGAATGAATGAATGAAAGAGCCCAGGCTTTGGAGTCAGAGGTCAGGAGTTCAAATCCCAACTCTGCCACTTGGCAGCTATGTGACTTTGGGCAAGTCACTTCACTTCTCTGGGCCTCAGTTCCCTCATCTGTAAAATGGGGATGAAGACTGGGAGCCCCCCGTGGGACAACCTGATCACCTTGTCACCTCCCCAGCGCTTAGAAGAGTGCTTTGCACATAGTAAGTGCTTAATAAATGCCATTATTATTAGAGAAGCAGCGTGGCTCAGTGGAAAGAGCTCGAGCTTTGGAGTCAGAGGTCAGGGGTTCAAATCCCGGGTCTGCCACTTGGCAGCTATGTGACTTTGGGCAAGTCACTTCACTTCTCTGGGCCTCAGTGACCTCATCTGTAAAATGGGGATGAAGACTGTGAGCCCCCCGTGGGACAATCTGATCACCTTGTCACCTCCCCAGCGCTTAGAACAACGCTTTGCACATAGTAAGTGCTTAGTAAACACCATTATTATTAGAGAAGCAGCGTGGCTCAGTGGAAAGAGCCCGGGCTTTGGAGTCAGAGGTCAGGGGTTCAAATCCCGGCTCCGCCACTTGTCAGCTGTGTGACTTTGGGCAAGTCACTTCACTTCTCTGGGCCTCAGTTCCCTCATCTGGAAAATGGGGATGAAGACTGTGAGACCCCCGTGGGACAACCTGATCACCCTGTCCCCTCCCCAGCGCTTAGAACAGTGCTTTGCACATAGTAAGTGCTTAATAAATGCCATTATTATGAGAGAAGCAGCGTGGCTCAGTGGAAAGAGTCTGGGCTTTGGAGTCAGAGGTCACAGGTTCAAATCCCGGCTCCGCCTTCCCAGACTGAGCCCCCTCTTTCCTCTCCCCCTCCTTCCCCTCTCCATCCCCATATCTACATATCTAGTCTATTGATTTTATTTTGTTAATATGTTTTGTTTCGTTGTCTGTCTCCCCCTTCTAGACTGTGAGCCCACTAGGGACCGTCTCTATATCAATCAATCAAACAATCGTATTTATTGAGCGCTTACTGTGTGCAGAGCACTGGACTAAGCGCTTGGGAAGTACAATCAATCAATCAATCAATCGTATTTATTGAGCGCTGTGTGCAGAGCACTGTACTAAGTGCTTGGGAAGTACAATCAATCAATCAATCGTATTTATTGAGCGCTTACTGTGTGCAGAGCACTGGACTAAGCGCTTGGGAAGTACAAGTTGGCAACATATAGAGACAGTCCCTACCCAACAGCGGGCTCACAGTCTAGCCCTACTCTACAACTCTATATGTTGCCAACTTGGGACTTCCCAAGCGCTTAGCACAGTGCTCTGCACACAGTAAGCGCTCAATACGATTGGCCGATCGATCCGCCAATTGTCAGCTGTGTGACTTTGGGCAAGTCACTTCACTTCTCTGGGCCTCAGTTCCCTCAACTGGAAAATGGGGATGAAGACTGTGAGCCCCCCGTGGGACAACCTGATCACCTTGTCACCTCCCCAGTGCTTAGAACGGTGCTTGGCACGTAGTAAGCGCTTAATAAATGCTATCATTATTATTATGTCCATATTATTATTATTATGACAATAAAATAATAACAATCATTATTATTATGTCCATATCATTATTATTATGTCAATAAAATAATAATAATGATAATAACGATAATAATAATGATGATGATGATGATGATGATGATGATGATGATGATAATAATAATAATAATAATAATAATAATAATACTTGTTATGTGCCCGGGATGGACGGGACCCCGATCTCCCGTCCGAGGGTGGAAGGCCGTGCCCCCCTCCCACACAGGGCTCCCCCATCTCGGGTCCGGACCCCGACTCGGCCCACGGCCACTCACCTGAGTCCGGCCCCCGACTCGGCCCACGGCCACTCACCTGAGGGAGGCTGGCCCCGTCCCCAGCACAGTCCCACGGCTTCGACGGCCCTGGGGCTGGTGAAGATGAGTCCCCCGTAGTCTTCGGGGCGGGACAGCTGCGGACGAGAACCACGCAGGGCCTTTATAATCAATCAATCAATCATATTTATTGAGCGCTGACTGTGTGCAGAGCACTGGACTAAGCGCTTGGGAAGTCCAAGGTGGCAACATAGAGAGACGGTCCCTACCCAACAGTGGGCTCACAGTCTAGAAGGGGGAGACAGAGAACAAAAGCAAACATACTAACAAAATAAAATGAATAGAATAGATATGTACAAGTAAAATAAATAAATAGAGTAATAAATAAGTACAAACATATATACATATATACAGGTGCTGTGGGGAAGGGAAGGAGGTAAGATGAGGGGGATAATAATAATAATAATAATAATGGCATTTGTTAATCAATCAATCATATTTATTGAGCGCTGACTGTGTGCAGAGCACTGTACTAAGTGCTTGGGAAGTACAAGTTGGCAACATATAGAGACGGTCCCTACCCAACAGTGGGCTCACGGTCTAGAAGGGGGAGACAGAGAACAAAGCCAAACATACTAACAAAATAAAATAAATAGAATAGATATGTACAAGTAAAATAAATAAATAGAGTAATAAATAAGTACAAACATATATACATATATACAGGTGCTGTGGGGAAGGGAAGGAGGTAAGATGAGGGGGATAATAATAATAATAATAATAATGGCATTTGTTAATCAATCAATCGTATTTATTGAGCGCTGACTGTGTGCAGAGCACTGGACTAAGCGCTTGGGAAGTCCAAGTTGGCAACATCTAGAGACGGTCCCTACCCAACAGCAGGCTCACAGTCTAAAAGGGGGAGACAGAACAAAACCAAACATACTAACAAAATAAAATAAATAGAATAGATATGTACAAGTAAAATAAATAAATAAATAGAGTAATAAATATGTACAAGCATCTATACATATATACAGGTGCTGTGGGGAAGGGAAGGAGGTAAGATGAGCGGGATAATAATAATAATAATAATAATAATGGCATTTGTTAAGCGCTTTACTATGTGTGAAGCACTGTTCTAAGCGCTGGGGTGGATACAAAGTAATCAGGTTGTCCCACGGGGGGCTCACAGTCTTCATCCCCATTTTCCAGATGAGGGGACTGAGGCCCAGAGAAGCGAAGTGACTCACCCGAAGCCACACAGCTGACAAGCGGCGGAGCCGGGATAGGGACCGGACCCCGGACTGGACGTTACCAGAGACCGGCTGGGCCCCCGGAGGCCCCGTAGCCGCTACATAAGAATAAAAATGATGGGGAAACTGAGGCCCAGAGAAGTGAAGTGACCTGCCCGAGGTCTCCCAGCAGACAAGACAAGTGGCCGAGGCAGGATTAGAACCCAGGTCCCGCCGACTCCAGGGGCCGGGCTCTGGTGAGTAGCCGGGGTCTTGGCTGGGCCATGGGACCCACTGAGGAATGGGGGCTTGGGAAGCCACCGCCAACATCATCAATCACATTTATTGAGCGCTTACGGTGTGCAGAGCACTGTACTAAGCGCTTGGGAACTACAAGTTGGCAACATATAGAGACAGTCCCTACCCAACAGTGGGCTCACGTGGCCAACGACCATGCCAGGCCTCCAACGCTTTAATAATAATAATAATAATACTAATGATAATAATAATTATAATATCACCTCCTCCAGGAGGCCTTCCCAGACTGACCCCCTCCTTCCTCTCCCCCTTCCCCCGCTCCCCATCCCCCCCACCTTACCTCCTTCCCCTCCCCACACCACCTGTATAGCTGTATATATGTTTGCACGCTTTTACTACTCTATTTATTTTATTTGTCCATATTTACTCTGTTTTATTTTGTTAATCAGTTTTGTTTTGTTGTCCGTCTCCCCCTTCTAGCCCGTGAGCCCGCCGTTGGGTCGGGACCGTCTCTAGATGTTGCCGACTTGGACTTCCCAAGCGCTTAGTCCAGTGCTCTGCGCGCAGTAAGCGCTCAATAAATACGACTGAACGAATGAAAGTAGAGGCCGAGATTTCAGGATTTGGTGTCTGATTGATGCGGGGCTTGGGGGGCCGGCCCGACCACCGCACCGGCTAAGGAAAGGCCTTTTCATTCATCCACTGTCATATTTATTTATTTTATTTGTCCATATCTATTCTATTTATTTTATTTTGTTAGTATGTTTGGTTTTGTTCTCTGTCACCCCCTTCTAGACTGTGAGCCCGCTGTTGGGTAGGGACTGTCTCTAGATGTTGCCAATTTGTACTTCCCAAGTGCTTAGTACAGTGCTCTGCACATAGTAAGCGCTCAATAAATACGATTGATGCTGCTGATGATGATATTTATTGAGCGCTTACTGCGTGCAGAGCACTGGACTGAGCGCTCGGGAAGGACAAGTTACTTGTACTTCGGTTGTTGTCTTTCAGCCGCTCTGCACGCAGTAAGCGCTCAATAAATACGATTGAATGAATGAATGAGTGACAGAGGGTGTCTGGTGTCCCTCTGGGAGTCGGACATTGTCCCGAGCGCCAAAGCACGGCCCCACGTGCCAGGCAGACCCTACCGTCTCCAGATTCAATCATATAATAATAACAATAACAATAATAATGGAATTTATTAAGCCATTTATTATCATTTACCAATTGGTTATTGGTAAATAATACTGCTTCTCAATTTATTATTGAGAATTATGATTGAGACTATTATTAATAATTATTATCATTGTAGAGAATTATTTATTATTATTATTATAGAATTATTTATTATTGGGTTGTCCCTACCCAACAACGGGCTCACAGTCTAGAAGGGGGAGACGGACAACGAAACAACACATGGAGACAGGCGTCGAAGTCGTCAGAACAAATAGAATTAAAGCTATAGTCATTCATACATTCATTCAATCGTATTTATTGAGCGCTTACTGTGTGCAGGGCACTGTACTAAGCGCTTCGGAAGTCCAAGTTGGCAACATATAGAGACGGTCCCTACCCAACAGCTGGCTCACAGTTGAGAACGGGGAGACAGACAACAAAACGAAACATGTGGACAGGTGGCAAGTCTTCAGAATAAATGGAATTAAAGTTATATTCATTCATTCAATCGTATTAATTGAGCGCTTACTGTGTGCAGGGCACTGGACTAAGCGCTTGGGAAGTCCAAGTTGGCAACATATAGGGACGGTCCCTACCCAACAACGGGCTCACAGTCGAGAAGGGGGAGATGGACAATAAAACAAAACATGTGGACAGGTGGCAAGTCATCAGAATAAATAGAATTAAAGCTATATTCATTCATTCAATCATATTAATTGAGCGCATACTGTGTGCAGAGCACTGTACTAAGCGCTTGGAAAGTCCAAGTTGGAAACATATAGAGCTGGTCCCTACCCAACAACGGGCTCACAGTCGAGAAGGGGGAGATGGACAACAAAACAAAACATGTGGACAGGTGGCAAGTCATCAGAATAAATAGAATTAAAGCTATATTCATTCATTCAATCATATTAATTAAGCGCATACTGTGTGCAGAGCACTGTACTAAGCGCTTGGAAAGTCCAAGTTGGAAAGATATAGAGCCGGTCCCTACCCAACAACGGGCTCACAGTCGAGAAGGGGGAGATGGACAATAAAACAAAACATGTGGACAGGTGGCAAGTCATCAGAATAAATAGAATTAAAGCTATATTCATTCATTCAATCATATTAATTGAGCGCATACTGTGTGCAGAGCACTGTACTAAGCGCTTGGAGAGTCCAAGTTGGAAACATATAGAGCCAGTCCCTACCCAACAACGGGCTCACAGTCGAGAAGGGGGAGATGGACAACAAAACAAAACATGTGGACAGGTGGCAAGTCATCAGAATAAATAGAATTAAAGCTATATTCATTCATTCAATCATATTAATTGAGCGCATACTGTGTGCAGAGCACTGTACTAAGCGCTTGGAAAGTCCAAGTTGGAAACATATAGAGCCGGTCCCTACCCAACAACGGGCTCACAGTCGAGAAGGGGGAGATGGACAACAAAACAAAACATGTGGACAGGTGGCAAGTCATCAGAATAAATAGAATTAAAGCTATATTCATTCATTCAATCATATTAATTAAGCGCATACTGTGTGCAGAGCACTGTACTAAGCGCTTGGAAAGTCCAAGTTGGAAAGATATAGAGCCGGTCCCTACCCAACAACGGGCTCACAGTCGAGAAGGGGGAGATGGACAACAAAACAAAACATGTGGACAGGTGGCAAGTCATCAGAATAAATAGAATTAAAGCTATATTCATTCATTCAATCATATTAATTGAGCGCATACTGTGTGCAGAGCACCGTACTAAGCGCTTGGGAAGTCCAAGTTGGCAACATCTAGAGACGGTCCCTACCCAACGGCGGGCTCACAGTCGAGAAGGGGGAGACAGACAACAAAACTAAACATGTGGACAGGTGTCAAGTCATTCATTCATTCAATCGTATTTATTGAGCGCTTACTGTGTGCAGAGCACTGGACTAAGCGCTTGGGAAGTACAAGTTGGCAACAACTAGAGATGGTCCCTACCCAACGGCGGGCTCACAGTCGAGAAGGGGGAGACAGACAACAAAATGAAACACGTGGACAGGTGGCAAGTCATCTGAATAAATAGAAGTAAAGCTAGATAATAATGATAATGATGGCATTTATTAAGCGCTTACTATGTGCAAAGCACTGTTCTAAGCGCTGGACATCATTAACAAAATGAATAGAATAGTAAATATGTCCAAGTAAAATAAATAGAGTAATAAATCTGTACAAACATCTACACAGGTGCTGTCGGGAGGGGAAGGAGGGAGAGCAGGAGAGGAAAAAGGGGGCTCAGTGTGGGAAGGCCTCCTGGAGGAGGTGAGCTCTCAGTATTCATTCATTCAATCATATTTATTGAGCGCTTACTGTGCGCAGAGCACAGTACTAAGCGCTTGGGAAGTACAAGCAGCGGAGAAGCAGCGTGGCTCAGTGGAAAGAGCCCGGGCTTTGGAGTCATAGGTTATGGGTTCAAATCCCAGCTCCGCCAACTGTCAGCTGTGTGACTTTGGGCAAGTCACTTCACTTCTCTGGGCCTCAGTTCCCTCATCTGTTAAAAATGGGGATGAAGACTGGGAGCCCCCCGTGGGACAACCTGATCACCTTGTAACCTCCCCAGCGCTTAGAACGGTGCTTGGCACATAGTAAGCGCTCAATAAATGCCATCATTATTATTATATTATTATCTGCAAAATGGGGATGGAGACCGTGAGCCCCCCCGTGGGACAACCTGATCACCCTGTAACCTCCCCAGAGCTTAGAACGGTGCTTGGCACATAGTAAGCGCTCAATAAATGCCATTATTATTATTATATTATTATCTGCAAAATAGGGATGAAGACCGCGAGCCCCCCCGTGGGACAACCTGATCACCTTGTAACCTCCCCAGCGCTTAGAACGGTGCTTGGCACATAGTAAGCGCTCAATAAATAATAATAATAATAATAATAATAATAATAATAATGATGGCATTTGTTAAGCACTTACTATGTGCCAAGCACTGTTCTAAGCGCTGTGGGGGGTACACAAGGTGATCAGGTTGGCCCACGTGGGGCTCACAGTCGTAATCCTCGTTTTACAGATCGGGTAACTGAGGCTCAGAGAAGCGAAGTAACTTGCCCAAGGTCACACAGCAGACATGTGGCGGAGCCGGGATTCGAACCCGTGACCTCTGGCTCCAAAGCCCGGGCTCTTTCCACTGAGCTACGCTGCTTCTCTAAAATTAACCACGAAGGGACTCGAACCCTCAGTCTTCTGATGCGAAGTCAGACGACTTATCCATTAGGCCATGTGGGCGATCTATGCCATCATTAAATGCCACCAATAAATGCCATCATTATTATTATATTATTATCTGCAAAATGGGGATGAAGATGGTGAGCCCCCCGTGGGACAACCTGATCACCTTGTAACCTCCCCAGTGCTTTGAACAGTGCTTGGCACATAGTAAGCACTCAATAAATGCCATCATTATTATTATATTATTATCTGCACAATGGGGATGAAAACCGTGAGCCCCCGCGTGGGACAACCTGATTACCCTGTAACCTCCCCAGCGCTTAGAACAGTGCTTGGCACATAGTAAGCGCTCAATAAATGCCATCATTATTATTATATTATTATCTGCAAAACAGGGATGAAGACCGTGAGCCCCCGCGTGGGACAACCTGATCACCCTGTAACCTCCCCAGTGCTTTGAACGGTGCTTGGCACATAGTAAGCGCTCAATAAATGCCATCATTATTATTATATTATTATCTGCAAAATGGGGACGAAAACCGTGAGCCCCCATGTGGGACAACCTGATCACCCTGTAACCTCCCCAGCGCTTAGAACGGTGCTTGGCACATAGTAAGCGCTCAATAAATGCCATCATTATTATTATATTATTATCTGCAAAATGGGGATGAAGACCGTGAGCCCCCATGTGGGACAACCTGATAACCCTGTAACCTCCCCAGCGCTTAGAACGGTGCTTGGCACATAGTAAGCGCTCAATAAATGCCATCATTATTATTATATTATTATCTGCAAAATGGGGATGAAGACCGCGAGCCCCCACGTGGGACAACCTGATCACCTTGTAACCTCCCCAGAGCTTAGAACAGTGCTTGGCACATAGTAAGCGCTCAATAAATGCCATCATTATTATTATATTATTATCTGCAAAATGGGGATTTAGACCACGAGTCCCCGCGTGGGACAACCTGATCACCCTGTAACCTCCCCAGCGCTTAGAACAGTGCTCGGCACATAGTAAGCGCTCAATAAATGCCATCATTATTATTATATTATTATCTGCAAAATGGGGATGAAGATGGTGAGCCCCCATGTGGGACAACCTGATCACCCTGTAACCTCCCCAGCGCTTAGAACGGTGCTTGGCACATAGTAAGCGCTTAATAAATGCTATTATTATTATTATTATTATTATTACAAGTTGGCAACATACAGAGACGGTCCCTACCCACCAACGGGCTCACAAGGGCTCTGAAGGGAAGAAGGGGCTCAGTCGGCGGGCGGCCGGCCTAGCAACACGAGCAGCCTGCCCGAAATTTCCGCGGCACGAAGTCGTCGTCGATCAATCAATCAATCAATCAATCGTATTTATCGAGCGCTTACTGTGTGCAGAGCACTGGACTAAGCACTTGGGAAGTACAAGCTGGCCTCCCTTCAAGGCCCTGCTGAGAGCTCACCTCCTCCAGGAGGCCTTCCCAGACTGAGCCCCTTCCTTCCTCTCCCCCTCGTCCCCCTCTCCATCCCCCCATCTTACCTCCTTCCCTTCCCCACAGCACCTGTATATATGTATATATGTTTGTACATATTTTTTACTCTATTTATTTATTTATTTTATTTGTACATATCTACTCTATTTATTTTATTTTGTTAGTCTGTTTGGTTTTGTTCTCTGTCTCCCCCTTTTAGACTGTGAGCCCACTGTTGGGTAGGGACTGTCTCTAGATGTTGCCAATTTGTACTTCCCAAGCGCTTAGTCCAGTGCTCTGCACATAGTAAGCGCTCAATAAATACGATTGATGATGATGATGATGATGATAGAGACAGTGCCGACCCAACAGTGGGCTCACAGTCTAAAAGGGGAGACGGAGAACAAAACCAAGCATACTAACAAAATAAAATAAATAGAATAGATAGGTACAAGTAAAATAAATAGAGTAATAAATATGTACAGGCATATATACAGTCGATCTTACCTTTTCACGGAAATCATGAAGGGACAAAAATTCGAATGACAGAACGGGGATCAGCGTGGCTTCCAGCCCACACAGCTCCAGTTCCTGCGGAGAAAAGGGGAAAAATCAGCAGGCCGGGACCCGGCGTTTCCCAAAGGGCTGTCAACTATTTAACAAATGTCAACTATTTACGAAGGGCTTCGTAAATCGACGGGCCCGACGCGATTTTTGGGGGGCACACGTGTCCCCCTCCCTCCAGCCGGCAGCAGGGAGGGACTCTCCTAGAAGAGGACCTTCATATATGCCGACTTGTCCTTCCCAAGCGCTTAGTCCAGTGCTCTGCACACAGTAAGCGCTCAATAAATACGATTGAATGAATGAATTTATCCATATCATCATCATCAATCGTATTTATTGAGCGCTTACTGTGTGCAGAGCACTGGACTAAGCGCTTGGGAAGTACAAATTGGCAACATATAGAGACAGTCCCTACCCAACAGTGGGCTCGCAGTCTAAAAGGGGGAGACAAAACCAAACATACTAACAAAATAAAATAAATAGAATAGATATGCACAAGTAAAATAGCGTAATAAATATGTACAAACATATATACATCTATATATACATATAGATGTATATCTATATGATATATGATATATATGATATATGATATACATCTAGATGTATATCGATATGCATCTAGATGTATATAGATATACATCTAGATGTATATCATATATCATCTATCTGTGTATGAGAGATTGCACAGATTTATTACTCATTATTTTACTTGTACATACTTACTATTCTATTTATTTTGTTAATGATGTGCATTTAGCTTTCATTCTATTTATTGTGACGACTTGACAACCGTCCACGTGTTTTGTTTTGTTGTCTGTCTCCCCCTTCTAGTCTGTGAGCCCGTTGTTGGGTAGGGACCGTCTCTATATGTTGCCACCTTGGACTTCCCAAGCGCTTAGTCCAGTGCTCCGCACACAGTAAGCGCTCAATAAATACGATGATTGATTGATTGCTTTAGCTTTCGTTCTATTTATTGTGACGACTTGACAACCGTCCACGTGTTTTGTTTTGTTGTCTGTCTCCCCCTTCTAGTCTGTGAGCCCGCTGTTGGGTAGGGACCGTCTCTATGTGTTGCCAACTTGGACTTCCCAAGCGCTTAGTCCAGTGCTCTGCACACAGTAAGCGCTCAATAAATAGGATTGAATGAATGAATGAATCTATCTATATCATCTATCTGTGTATGAGAGATTGCACAGATTTATTACTCATTATTTTACTTGTACATACTATTCTATTTATTTTGTTAATGGTGTGCATTTAGCTTTCATTCTATTCTGATGACTTGACACCTTTCCACATGTTTTGTTTTTATTCTATTTATTTTGTTAATAGTGTGCATTTAGCTTTCATTCTATTTATTCTGACGACTTCTTTCCACGTTTTGTTTTGTTGTCCATCTCCCCCTTCTAGTCTGTGAGCCCGCTGTTGGGTAGGGCCCATCTCTATATGTTGCCAACTTGGACTTTCCAAGCGCTTAGTCCAGTGCTCTGCACACAGTAAGCGCTCAATAAATAGGATTGAATGAATGAATGAATCTATCTCTATCTGTGTATGAGAGATTGCACAGATTTATTACTCATTATTTCACTTGTACATACTTACTATTCTATTTATTTTGTTAATAATGTGCATTTAGCTTTCATTCTATTTATTCTGATGACTTGACACCTGTCCACATGTTTTGTTTTGTTCTCTGTCTCCCTCTTCTAGACTGTGAGCCCGTCGTTGGGTAGGGGCCGTCTTTATATGTTGCCAACTTGTACTTCCCAAGCGCTTAGTACAGTGCTCTGCACACAGTAAGCACTCAATAAATACAATTGAATGAATATGTATATACGTTTGTACGGATTTATTACTCTATTCATTTATTTATTTTACCTGGACATCTTTATTCTATTTATTTTATTTTGTTACTATGACCTCCTTCCCCTCCCCACAGTACCTGTATATATGTTTGTACGGATTTATTACTCTATTTATTTATTTATTTTCCTTGGACATCTTTATTCTATTTATTTTGTTTTGTTGCTATGACCTCCTTCCCCTCCCCACAGCATCTGTATATATGTTTGTACATACTTATTACTCTACTCATTTATTTATTTTACTTGGACATCTTTATTCTATTTATTTTATTTTGTTACTATGACCTCCTTCCCCTCCCCACAGCATCTGTATATATGTTTGTACATACTTATTACTCTATTCATTTATTTATTTTACTTGGACATCTTTATTCTATTTATTTTGTTTTGTTACTATGACCTCCTTCCCCTCCCCAAAGCATCTGTATATATGTTTGTACATACTTATTACTCCATTTATTTATTTTACTTGGACATCTTTATTCTATTTATTTTATTTTGTTACTATGACCTCCTTCCCCACCCCACAGTACCTGTATATATGTTTGTATGGATTTATTACTCTATTTATTTATTTATTTTCCTTGGACATCTTTATTCTATTTATTTTGTTTTGTTGCTATGACCTCCTTCCCCTCCCCACAGCACCTGTATATGTTTGTACGGATTTATTACTCTATTTTACTTGGACATCTTTATTCTATTTATTTTATTTTGTTACTATGACCTCCTTCCCCTCCCCACAGCATCTGTATATATGTTTGTACATACTTACTACTCTATTCATTTATTTATTTTACCTGGACATCCTTATTCTATTTATTTTGTTTTGTTACTATGACCTCCTTCCCCTCCCCAAAGCATCTATATATATGTTTGTACATACTTATTACTCTATTCATTTATTTATTTTACTTGGACATCTTTATTTTATTTATTTTATTTTGTTACTATGACCTCCTTCCCCTCCCCACAGTACCTGTATATATGTTTGTACGGATTTATTACTCTATTTATTTATTTATTTTCTTTGGACATCTTTATTCTATTTATTTTGTTTTGTTACTATGACCTCCTCCCCCTCCCCACAGCACCTGTATATGTTTGTACATATTTATTACTCTATCTATTTATTTTACTTGGAAATCTTTATTCTATTTATTTTATTTTGTTACTATGACCTCCTTCCCCTCACCACAGTACCTGTATATGTTTGTACGGATTTCTTACTCTATTTATTTATTTATTTTACTTGGATATCTTTATTCTATTTTGTTTTGTTACTATGACCTCCTTCCCCTCCCCACAGCACCTGTATATGTTTGTATGTATTTATTACTCTATTTATTTATTTTACTTGGACATCTTTATTCTATTTATTTTATTTTGTTACTATGTCCTCCTTCCCCTCCCCACAGTACCTGTATATATGTTTGTACGGATTTATTACTCTATTCATTTATTTATTTTCCTTGGACATCTTTATTCTATTTATTTTGTTTTGTTGCTATGACCTCCTTCCCCTCCCCACAGCACCTGCATATGTTTGTACGTATTTATTACTCTATTTATTTATTTTACTTGGACATCCTTATTCTATTTATTTTATTTTGTTACTATGACCTCTTTCCCCTCCCCACAGCACCTGGATATATGTTTGTACATATTTATTACTCTATTTATTTTACTTGGACATCTTTATTCTATTTATTTCATTTTGTTACTATGACCTCCTTCCCCTTTCCACAGCACCTGGATATATGTTTGTATGGATTTACTACTCTATTTATTTATTTTATCATCATCAACCATCGATCGTATTTACTGAGCGCTTACTATGTGCAGAGCACTGTACTAAGCGCTTAATCTTTATTATATGCTTTAATATTTAATATTTATTAATACTTAATATTTATTTATATGTTTGTACGGATTTATTACTCCATTTATTTATTTTACTTGGACATCATTATTCTATTTATTTTATTTTGTTACTATGACCTCCTTCCCTCCCCACAGCACCTGCATATATGTATACATATACATACATGGGGAGGGGTTCACAGTCTTCATTCCCATTTTCCAGACGAGGGAACTGAGGCCCAGAGAAGTGAAGTGACTTGCCCAAAGTCCCCCAGCTGACAATTGGTAGAGTCGGGATTTGAACTCGTGACCTCTGACTCCAAAACCCGGGCTCTTTCCACTGAGCCACGCTGCTGCTCATGGTACAGTGCTCTGCACACAGTAAGCGCTCAATAAGACTGTGAGCCCACTGTTGGGTAGGGACTGTCTCTATATGTTGCCAACTTGGACTTCCCAAGCGCTTAGTACAGTGCTCTGCACATAGTAAGCGCTCAATAAATATGATTGATGATTGATTGATTGATTGCTGCTTATCTAGACTGTGAGCCCGTTGTTGGGTAGGGACCGTCTCTATATGTTGCCAACTTGGACTTCCCAAGCGCTTAGTACAGTGCTCTGCACATAGTAAGCGCTCAATAAATATGATTGATGATTGATTGATTGATTGCTGCTTATCTAGACCGTGAGCCTGTTGTTGGGTAGGGACCATCTCTATATGTTGCCAACTTGGACTTCCCAAGCGCTTAGTCCAGTGCTCTGCACACTGTAAGCGCTCAATAAATACGACTGAATGAATGAATGACTGAATGTTTCCCGGGCTACACTGAAAACTCCTTGAAGTCAGAAATCCTGTCGACCGACTCTAATAATAATAATAATGATGATGGCAATTAATAAGCGCTTACTATTCATTCAATCCTATTTATTGAGCACTTACTGTGTGCACAGCACTGTACTAGGCGCTTGGGAAGTCCAAGTTGGCAACATATAGAGATGGTCCCTATCAATCAATCAATCGTATTCATTGAGCACTTACTGTGTGCAGAGCACTGGACTAAGCGCTTGGGAAGTCCAAGTTGGCAACATATAGAGACGGTCCCTACCCAACAGTGGGCTCACAGTCTAAAAGAACAAAACCAAACATACTAACAAAATAAAATAAATAGAATAGATATGTACAGGTAAAATAAATAAATAAAATAAATAGAGTAATAAATATGTACATATGTGCATATGAATATGTCCCTACCCAACAACAGGCTCACAGTCTAGAAGGGTAATAATAATGATGGCATTTGTTAAGCGCTTACTATGTGCGAAGCACTGTTCTAAGCGTTGGGGGGTACAAGGTGATCAGGTTGTCCCACGGGGGGCTCCCAGTCTTCATCCCCATTTTCCAGATGAGGGAACTGAGGCCCAGAGAAGTGAAGTGACTTGCCCCAAGTCCCACAGCTGACAAGTGGCGGAGCCGGGATTTGAACCCATGACCTCTGGCTCCCGAGCCCGGGCTCTTTCCACTGAGCCACGCTGCGTGTATAACAATTATTCTAATTATTGTTCTAATAATCGTTCTAGGTGTTGTGTATAATAATTATGATAACTGTGGTAATTTCTAAGCGCTTACTATGTGCAAAGCCCTGTTCTAAGCGCTGGGGAGGTTACAAGGTGATGGGGTTGTCCCACGGGGGGCTCACAGTCTTCATCCCCATTTGACAGATGAGGGAATTGAGGCCCAGAGAATAATAATAATAATAATAATAACAATAATAATAATGGCATTTGTTAAGCGCTTACTATGTGCAAAGCACTGTTCTAAGCGCTGGGGAGGTTACGAGGTGATCAGGTTGTCCCACGGGGGGCTCACAGTCTTCATCCCCATTTGACAGGTGAGGGAACTGAGGCCCAGAGAATAATAATAATAATAACAATAATAATAATGGCATTTGTTAAGCGCTTACTATGTGCAAAGCACTGTTCTAAGCGCTGGGGAGGTTACGAGGTGATCAGGTTGTCCCACGGGGGGCTCACAGTCTTCATCCCCATTTTCCAGATGAGGGAACTGAGGCACAGAGAATAATAATAATAACAATAATAATGGCATTTGTTAAGTGCTTACTCTGTGCAAAGCACTGTTTTAAGCGCTGGGGAGGTTACAAGGTGATCAGGTGGTCCCACGGGGGGCTCACAGTCTTCATCCCCATTTTCCAGATGAGGGAACTGAGGCACAGAGAATAATAATAATAACAATCATAATGGCATTTGTTAAGTGCTTACTCTGTGCAAAGCACTGTTTTAAGCGCTGGGGAGGTGACAAGGTGATCAGGTTGTCCCACCGGGGGCTCAAAGTCTTCATCCCCATTTTCCAGATGAGGGAACTGAGGCCCAGAGAACAATAATAATAATAATAATAACAATAATAATGGCATTTGTTAAGCACTTACTATGTGCAAAGCACTGTTGTAAGCGCTGGGGAGGTGACAAGGTGATGAGGTTGTCCCACGGGGGGCTCCCAGTCTTCATCCCCATCTTCCAGATGAGGGAACTGAGGCCCAGAGAAGTGAAGTGACTCACCCAAAGTCACCCAGCTGACAGTTGGCGGAGCCGGGATTTGAACCCATGACCTGTGACTCCAAAGCCCAGGCTCTTTCCACTGGGCCACGCTGCTTCTCTACTGTACTGAATGAATGCTCCCAACTGCTCAGGATAGTACCCTGGCCCAGCGTTGTACCCAATAAATATACCTGTATATATGTATATATGGTTGTACATATTTATTACTCTATTTATTTATTTATTTATTTTACTTGTACATATCTATCCTATTTATTTTATTTTGTTGGTATGTTTGGTTCTGTTCTCTGTCTCCCCCTTTTAGACTGTGAGCCCACTGTTGGGTAGGGACTGTCTCTATGTGTTGCCAACTTGTACTTCCCAAGCGCTTAGTACAGTGCTCTGCACACAGTAAGCGCTCAATAAATACGATTGATTGATTGATTGATAAATACTAAAAATAAAAATGGTGGTATTTGTTAGGCGCTTACTATGTGCCGAGCACTGTTTAAGCGCTGGGGGAGATACAAGGTGTTGACACCTGTCTACTTGTTCTGTTTTGTTGTCTGTCTTCCCCTTCTAGACTGTGAGCCTGTTGTTGCATAGGGACTGTCTCTATATGTTGCCAACTTGGCCTTCCCAAGCGCTTAGTACAGTGCTCTGCACACAGTAAGCGCTCAATAAATATGATTGTATGAATGAATGAATATGTTGCCAACTTGTCCTTCCCAAGCGCTTGGTACAGTGCTCTGCACACAGTAGGCGCTCAATAAATACGATTGAATGAATGAATATGTTGCCAACTTGTACTTCCCAAGCGCTTAGCACAGTGCTCTGCACACAGTAAGCGCTCAATAAATACGATTGAATGAATGAATATGTTGCCAACTTGTCCTTCCCAAGTGCTTGGTACAGTGCTCTGCACACAGTAGGCACTCAATAAATACGACTGAATGAATACGTTGCCAACTTGTCCTTCCCAAGCGCTTAGTACAGTGCTCTGCACACAGCAAGTGCTCAATAAATACGACTGAATGAAAGCCACTTCACTTCTCTGTGCCTCAGTTCCCTCATCTGAAAAATGGGGATTGAGACCATGGGCCCCATGTGGGGCAGGGATCGTGTCCACCCCGGCGTTTAGAACAGTGCCTGGCACACAGTAAGCGCTTAGAAAATACCGCAGTTATTATAATTATTATACACAACACCTAGAACAATTATTGGAACAATAATTAGAATAATTATTATACACAACACTTAGAACAGTGTCTGGCACATAGTAAGTGCTTAGAAAATACCGCAGTTATTATAACTATTATACACAACACCTAGAACAATTATTAGAACAATAATTAGAATAATTATTATGCACAACACTTAGAACAGTGCCTGGCCCATAGTAAGTGCTTAGAAAGTACCGCAATTATTATACACAACACTTGGAACAATTATTAGAACAATAATTAGAATAATTATTATACACAACACTTAGAACAGTGCCTGGCACATAGTAAGTGCTTAGAAAATACCGCAGTTATTATAATTATTATACACAACACCAAGAACAATTATTAGAACAATAATTAGAATAATTACTATACAGAACACTTAGAACAGTGCCTGGCACATAGTAAGCGCTTAGAAAATACCGCAGTTATTATAATTATTATACACAACAACTAGAACAATTATTAGAACAATAATTAGAATAATTATTATACACAACATTTAGAACAGTGCCTGGCACATAGTAAGTGCTTAGAAAATACCGCAGTTATTATAATTATTATACACAACACCTAGAACAATTATTAGAACAATAATTAGAATAATTACTATACAGAACACTTAGAACAGTGCCTGGCACATAGTAAGCGCTTAGAAAATACCGCAGTTATTATAATTATTATACACAACAACTAGAACAATTATTAGAACAATAATTAGAATAATTATTATACACAACATTTAGAACAGTGCCTGGCACATAGTAAGTGCTTAGAAAATACCGCAGTTATTATAATTATTATACACAACACCTAGAACAATTATTGGAACAATAATTAGAATAATCATTATGAGAAACACTTAGTACAGTGCCTGGCACATAATAAGTGCTTAGAAAATACCGCAGTTATTATAATTATTATACACAACACCTAGAACAATTATTAGAACAATAATTAGAATAATTATTATACACAACACTTAGAACAGTGCCTGGCACATAATAAGTGCTTAGAAAATACCGCAGTTATTATAATTATTATACACAACACCTAGGACAATTATTAGAACAATAATTAGAATAATTATTATACACAACACTTAGAACAGTGCCTGGCACACAGTAAGTGCTTAGAAAATACCGCAGTTATTATAATTATTATACACAACAACTAGAACAATTATTAGAACAATAATTAGAATAATTATTATACACAACATTTAGAACAGTGCCTGGCACATAGTAAGTGCTTAGAAAATACCGCAGTTATTATAATTATTATACACAACACCTAGAACAATTATTAGAACAATAATTAGAATAATTACTATACAGAACACTTAGAACAGTGCCTGGCACATAGTAAGCGCTTAGAAAATACCGCAGTTATTATAATTATTATACACAACACCTAGAACAATTATTAGAACAATAATTAGAATAATTATTATACACAACATTTAGAACAGTGCCTGGCACATAGTAAGTGCTTAGAAAATACCGCAGTTATTATAATTATTATACACAACACCTAGAACAATTATTGGAACAATAATTAGAATAATCATTATGAGAAACACTTAGTACAGTGCCTGGCACATAATAAGTGCTTAGAAAATACCGCAGTTATTATAATTATTATACACAACATCTAGAACAATTATTAGAACAATAATTAGAATAATTATTATACACAGCACTTAGAACAGTGCCTGGCACATAGTAAGTGCTTAGAAAATACCGCAGTTATTATAATTATTATACACAACACCTAGGACAATTATTAGAACAATAATTAGAATAATTATTATACAGAACACTTAGAACAGTGCCTGGCACACAGTAAGTGCTTAGAAAATACCGCAGTTATTATAATTATTATACACAACACCTAGAACAATTATTAGAACAATAATTAGAATAATTATTATGCACAACACTTAGAACAGTGCCTGGCACATGGTAAGTGCTTAGAAAATACCGCAGTTATTATAATTATTATATACAACACCTAGAACAATTATTAGAACAATAATTAGAATAATCATTATGAGAAACACTTAGAACAGTGCCTGGCACATAAGTGCTTAGAAAATACCGCAGTTATTATAATTATTATACACAACAACTAGAACAATTATTAGAACAATAATTAGAATAATTATTATACACAACACTTAGAACAGTGCCTGGCACACAGTAAGCGCTTAGAAAATACCGCAGTTATTATAATTATTATACACAACACCTAGAACAATAACTAGAACAATAATTAGAATAATTATTATACACAACATTTAGAACAGTGCCTGGCACATAGTAAGTGCTTAGAAATTACCGCAGTTATTATAATTATTATACACAACATCTAGAACAATTATTAGAACAATAATTAGAATAATTATTATACACAACACTTAGAACAGTGCCTGGCACATAGTAAGTGCTTAGAAAATACCGCAGTTATTATAATTATTATACACAACACCTAGAACAATTATTAGAACAATAATTAGAATAATTATTATACACAACACTTAGAACAATGCCTGGCACACAGTAAGTGCTTAGAAAATACCGCAGTTATTATAACTATTATACACAACACCTAGAACAATTATTAGAACAATAATTAGAATAATTATTATACACAACACTTGGAACAGTGCCTGGCACGTAATAAGTGCTTAGAAAATACCGCAGTTATTATAATTATTATACACAACACCTAGAACAATTATTAGAACAATAATTAGAATAATTATTATACACAACACTTAGAACAGTGCCTGGCACATAATAAGTGCTTAGAAAATACCGCAGTTATTATAATTATTATACACAACACCTAGAACAATTATTAGAACAATAATTAGAATAATTATTATACACAACACTTAGAACAGTGCCTGGCACATAATAAGTGCTTAGAAAATACCGCAGTTATTATAATTATTATACACAACACCTAGAACAATTATTAGAACAATAATTAGAATAATTATTATGCACAACACTTAGAACAGTGTCTGGCACATAGTAAGTGCTTAGAAAATACCGCAGTTATTATAATTATTACACACAACACCTAGAACAATTATTAGAACAATAATTAGAATAATTATTATACACAACACTTAGAACAGTGCCTGGCACACAGTAAGTGCTTAGAAAATACCGCAGTTATTATAATTATTATACACAACACCTAGAACAATTATTAGAACAATAATTAGAATAATTATTATGCACAACACTTAGAACAGTGCCTGGCACATAGTAAGTGCTTAGAAAATACCGCAGTTATTATAATTATTATACACAACACCTAGAACAATTATTAGAACAATAATTAGAATAATTATTATACACAACACTTAGAACAATGCCTGGCACACAGTAAGTGCTTAGAAAATACCGCAGTTATTATAACTATTATACACAACACCTAGAACAATTATTAGAACAATAATTAGAATAATTATTATACACAACACTTGGAACAGTGCCTGGCACGTAATAAGTGCTTAGAAAATACCGCAGTTATTATAACTATTATACACAACACCTAGAACAATTATTAGAACAATAATTAGAATAATCATTATACACAACACTTAGAACAGTGCCTGGCACATAATAAGTGCTTAGAAAATACCGCAGTTATTATAATTATTATACACAACACCTAGAACAATTATTAGGACAATAATTAGAATAATTATTATACAGAACACTTAGAACAGTGCCTGGCACATACTAAGTGCTTAGAAAATACCACAATTATTATAATTATTATACACAACACCTAGAACAATTATTAGAACAATAATTAGAATAATTATAAAACCCAACATTTAGAACAGTGCGTGGCACGTAATAAGTGCTTAGAAAATACCGCAGTTATTATAATTATTATACACAACACCTAGAACAATTATTAGAACAATAATTAGAATAATTATTATATACAACACTTAGAACAGTGCCTGGCACATAATAAGTGCTTAGAAAGTACCACAGTTATTATTATTATACGCAACACTTGGAATAATTATTAGAACAATAATTAGAATAATTATTATACACAACACTTAGAACAGTGCCTGGCACATAGTAAGTGCTTAGAAAATACCACAATTATTATAATTATTATACACAACACCTAGAACGATTATTAGAATGATAATTAGAATAATTATTATACCCAACACTTAGAACAGTGCTGGGACATAGTAAGTGCTTAGAAAATACCCCAATTATGATAATTATTATACACAACACTTAGAACGATTATCAGAACAATAATTAGAATAATTTATTATACCCAACACTTAGAGCAGTGCCTGGCACATGGCAAGTGCTTAAAAAGTACCACAATTATGATTATTATACACAACATATAAAAATTATTAGAACAGTAATTAGAATAATGATTATACCCAACACTTAGAACAGTGCCTGGCACATACTAAGTGCTTAGAAAGTACCACACATTATTATTATACACAACACTTAGAACAATTATTAGAACAATAATTATTATACCCAACACTTAGTGCCTGGCACATAGTAAGTGCTTAGAAAGTACCACACATTATTATTATACACAACTTAGTACAATTATTAGAACAATAATAATTATACCGAACACTTAGTGCCTGGCACATAGTAAGTGCTTAGAAAGTACCACAATTATTATTATCATACACAACGCTTAGAACAATTATTAGAACAATAATGATTATACCCAACACTTAGTGCCTGGCACATAGTAAGTGCTTAGAGAGTACCCCAATTATTATTATCATACACAACGCTTAGAACAATAATGATTATACCCAACACTTACAGCCTGGCACATAATAGTAAGTGCTTAGAAAGTACCACAGTTATTATTATTATACACAAAGCTTAAAATAATTATTAGAACAATAATGATTATACCCAACCTTTGTGCCTGGTACATAGTAAGTACCACAATTATTATTATCATACACAACGCTTAGAATAATTATTAGAACAACAATGATTATACCTAACACTTAGTGCCTGGCACCTAGTAAGTGCTTAGAAAGTACCACAATTATTATTATCATACACAATGCTTAGAATAATTATTAGAACAATAATGATTATACCCAACACTTAGTGCTTAGCACATAATAAGTGCTTATAAAGTACCACAATTATTATTATACACAACACTTGGAACAATTATTAGAAGAATAATGATTCTACCCAACACTTAGAGCCTGGCACACAGTAAGTGCTTAGAAAGTACCACAATTATTATCATACACAACACAGAACAATTATTAGAACAATAATGAGTATACCCAACACTTAGTGTCTGGCACATAGTAGGTGCTTAGAAAGTACCACAATTATTATTATCATACACAACGCTTAGAACAATATTAGAACAATAATGATTATACCCGACACAATAATGATTATATCCAACACTTAGTGCCTGGCACATAGTAAGTGCTTAGAAAGTACCACAATTATTATTATCACACACAATGCTTAGAATAATTATTAGAACAATAATGATTCTACCCAACACTTAGTGCCTGGCACATAGTAAGTGCTTAGAAAGTACCGCAGTTATTATTATTATCATACACAACACTTGGAACAATTATTAGAACAATAATGATTATACCCAACACTTAGTGCCTGGCACCTAGTAAGTGCTTAGAAAGTACCACAATTATTATTATTATACACAATGCTTAGAATAATTATTTGAACAATAATGATTATACCCAACACTTAGTGCCTGGCACCTAGTAAGTGCTTAGAAAGTACCACAATTATTATTATCATACACAACGCTTAGAACAATAATGATTCTACCCAACACTTAGAGCCTGGCACATAGTAAGTGCTTAGAAAGTACCACAATTATCATACACAACACTTGGAACAATTATTAGAGCAATAATGATTATCCCAACACTTAGTGCCTGGCACATAGTAAGTGCTTAGAAAGTACCACAGTTGTTATTATCATACACAACACTTGGAACAATTATTAGAACAATAATGATTATACCCAACACCTAGTGCCTGGCACCTAGTAAGTGCTTAGAAAGTACAACAGTTATTATTATTATACACAGCACTTGGAACAATTATTAGAACAATAATGATTCTACCCAACACTTAGTGCCTGGCACATAGTAAGTGCTTAGAAAGTACCACAATTATTATTATCATACACAACTCTTAGAACAATAATGATTATACCCAACACTTAGAGCCTGGCACATAGTAAGTGCTTAGAAAGTACCACAGTTATTATTATCAAACACAACGCTTAGAACAATAATGATTCTACCCAACACTTGGAGCCTGGCACATAGTAAGTGCTTAGAAAGTACCACAATTATCATACACAACACTTGGAACAATTATTAGAACAATATGATTATACCCAACACTTAGTGCCTGGCACATAGTAAGTGCTTAGAAAGTACCACAATTATTATTGTCATACACAACACTTAGAACAACTATTAGGACAATAATGATTATACCCAACACTTAGTGCCTGGCACATAGTAAGTGCTTAGAAAGTACCACAATTATTATTATCATACACAACGCTTAGAACAATAATGATTATACCCAACACTTAGAGCCTGGCACACAGTAAGTGCTTAGAAAGTACCACAATTATTATTATCATACACAACACTTAGAACAACTATTAGAACAATAATGATTCTACCCAACACTTAGTGCCTGGCACATAGTAAATGCTTAGAAAGTACCACAGTTATTATTATCATACACAACACTTAGAACAATAATGATTATACCCAACACTTAGAGCCTGGCACATAGCAAGTGCTTAGAAAGTACCACAATTATCATACACAACACTTGGAATAATTATTAGAACAATAATGATTATACCCAACACTTAGTGCCTGGCACCTAGTAAGTGCTTAGAAAGTACCACAATTACTATTATCATACACAACGCTTAGAACAATAATGATTCTACCCAACACTTAGAGCCTGGCACATAGTAAGTGCTTAGAAAGTACCACAATTATCATACACAACACTTGGAACAATTATTAGAGCAATAATGATTATCCCAACACTTAGTGCCTGGCACATAGTAAGTGCTTAGAAAGTACCACAATTGTTATTATCATACACAACACTTGGAACAATTATTAGAACAATAATGATTATACCCAGCACTTAGTGCCTGGCACCTAGTAAGTGCTTAGAAAGTACAACAGTTATTATTATTATACACAATGCTTAGAATAATTATTAGAACAATTATGATTATACCCAACACTTAGAGCCTGGCACCTAGTAAGTGCTTAGAAAGTACCACAATTATTATTATTATACACAGCACTTGGAACAATTATTAGAACAATAATGATTATACCCAACACTTAGTGCCTGGCACATAGTAAGTGCTTAGAAAGCACCACAATTATTATTATCATACACAACGCTTAGAACAATAATGATTATACCCAACACTTAGAGCCTGGCATATAGTAAGTGCTTACAAAGTACCACAGTTATTATTATCATACACAACGCTTAGAACAATAATGATTATACCCAACACTTAGAGCCTGGCACATAGTAAGTGCTTAGAAAGTACCACAATTATTATTATCATTCACAACACTTAGAACAATTATTAGAACAATAATGATTATACCCAACACTTAGTGCCTGGCACACAGTAGGTGCTTAGAAAGTACCACAATTATTATTATCATACACAACGCTTAGAACAATAATGATTATACCCAACACTTAGAGCCTGGCACCTAGTAAGTACTTAGAAATTACCACAATTATTATTATCATACACAATGCTTAGAACAATAATGATTATACCCAACACTTAGAGCCTGGCACATAGTAAGTGCTTAGAAAGTACCACAATTATTATTATCATATACAACACTTAGAACAATTATTAGAACAATAATTATTATACCCAACACTTAGTGCCTGGCACACAGTAAGTGCTTAGAAAGTACCACAATTATTATTATCATACACAACGCTTAGAACAATAATGATTCTACCCAACACTTAGAGCCTGGCACATAGTAAGTGCTTAGAAAGTACCACAATTATCATACACAACACTTGGAACAATTATTAGAACAATAATGATTATACCCAACACTTAGTGCCTGGCACCTAGTAAGTGCTTAGAAAGTACCACAATCATTATTTTTATACACAACACTTGGAACAATTATTAGAACAATAATGATTCTACCCAACACTTAGTGCCTGGCACACAGTAAGTGCTTAGAAAGTACCACAATTATTATTATCATACACAACGCTTAGAACAATAATGATTCTACCCAACACTTAGAGCCTGGCACACAGTGAGTGCTTAGAAAGTACCACAATTATTATTATCATACACAACGCTTAGAACAATAATGATTCTACCCAACACTTAGAGCCTGGCACACAGTGAGTGCTTAGAAAGTACCACAATTATTATTATCATACACAACGCTTAGAACAATAATGATTCTACCCAACACTTAGAGCCTGGCACACAGTGAGTGCTTAGAAAGTACCACAATTATTATTATCATACACAACACTTGGAACAATTATTAGAACAATAATGATTATACCCAACACTTAGAGCCTGGCACACAGTGAGTGCTTAGAAAGTACCACAATTATTATTATCATACACAACACTTGGAACAATTATTAGAACAATAATGATTATACCCAACACTTAGAGCCTGGCACATAGTTAAGTGCTTAGAAAGTACCACAATTATTAGTATCATATACAACACTTAGAACAATTATTAGAACAATAATGATTCTACCCAACACTTAGTGCCTGGCACACAGTAGGTGCTTAGAAAGTATCACAATTATTATTATCATACACAACGCTTAGAACAACTATTAGAACAACAATGATTATACCCAAAACTTGGTGCCTGGCACATAATAAGTGCTTAGAAAGTACCACAATTACTATTATACACAACATTTGGAACAATTATTAGAAGAATAATGATTATACCCAACACTTAGAGCCTGGCACACAGTGAGTGCTTAGAAAGTACCACAATTATTATTATCATACACAACACTTGGAACAATTATTAGAACAATAATGATTCTACCCAACACTTAGTGCCTGGCACATAGTAGGTGCTTAGAAAGTACCACAATTATTATTATCATACACAACACTTAGAACAACTATTAGAACAATAACGATTCTACCCAACACTTAGTGCCTGGCACATAGTAGGTGCTTAGAAAGTACCACAATTATTATTAATATTAATGACTTTGGGTAACTCACGGTGACATATGGATCCGGGCCGGAATCCTCCTCTTTGGGATCCTTCAGCAGCAGGACTTTCATCTTTCCGACAGCAGATGATTGAGGTTCCCGGGACCTGTGGGCACAGGGGGGGAAGAGGTGTCCTCTACACTGCCCTTCTGGGGGGAAGACTCTGCTCTGGACGACCCCGCGTCCTCCGCGCCCCGAGCGTCTGATAAGGCCGAGGGAAGCCAGTTGGCTGGACGTGATATGCTATCATCGCTGGACGGCCGCTGATCAGGTGGCCGGCTTGTCCTTCCCGAGCGCTTAGTCCAGTGCTCTGCGCACAGTAGGCGCTCAATAAGTACAACTGGATGAATGAATGGATAATAATAATGTTGGTATTTGCTATGGGCCAAGCACCGTTCTAATACAAGGGGATACAAGGTCATCCAGGTTGTCCCTCGTGGGGCTCACGGTCTTCACCCCCATTTGACAGATGAGGAAACTGAGGCGTGGGGCTCCCAGTCTTCATCCCCATTTGACAGATGAGGAAACTGAGGCCCAGAGAATAATGATGATGATGATGGCAGTTGTTAAGCGCTTACTAGGTGCCAAGCACTGTTCTAAGCACTGAAGGGGGGATACAAGGTCATCAAGGTTGTCCCTCATGGGGCTCATGGTCTTCATCCCCATTTGACAGATGAGGAAACTGAGGCCCAGAGAATAATAATCAATCAATCAATCGTATTTATTGAGCGCTTACTGTGTGCCGAGCACTGATGGTAGTTGTTAAGCGCTTACTAGGTGCCAAGCACTGCTCTAAGCACTGAAAGGGGAATACAAGGCCATCAAGGTTGTCCCTCGTGGGGCTCACGGTCTTCATCCCCATTTGACAGATGAGGAAACTGAGGCCCAGAGAATAATAATGATGATGATGATGGCAGTTGTTAAGCGCTTACTAGGTGCCAAGCACTGTTCTAAGCACTGAAGGGGGGATACAAGGTCATCAAGGTTGTCCCTCGTGGGGCTCACGGTCTTCACCCCCATTTGACAGATGAGGAAACTGAGGCGTGGGGCTCCCAGTCTTCATCCCCATTTGACAGATGAGGAAACTGAGGCCCAGAGAAGAATAATGATGATGATGATGGTAGTTGTTAAGCGCTTACTAGGTGCCAAGCACTGTTCTAAGCACTGAAGGGGGGATGCAAGGTCATCCAGGTTGTCCCTCGTAGGGCTCACGGTCTTCATCCCCATTTGACAGATGAGGAAACTGAGGCGTGGGGCTCCCGGTCTTCATCCCCATTTGACAGATGAGGAAACTGAGGCCCAGAGAATAATAATGATGGTGATGGTAGTTGTTAAGCGCTTACTAGGTGCCAAGCACCGTTCTAAGCACTGAAGGGGGGATGCAAGGTCATCAAGGTTGTCCCTCGTGGGGCTCACGGTCTTCACCCCCATTTGACAGATGAGGAAACTGAGGCGTGGGGCTCACAGTCTTCATCCCCATTTGACAGATGAGGAAACTGAGGCCCAGAGAATAATAATAATGGTGATGGTAGTTGTTAAGCGCTTACTAGGTGCCAAGCACCGTTCTAAGCACTGAAGGGGGGGATACAAGGTCATCAAGGTTGTCCCTCGTGGGGCTCACGGTCTTCATCCCCATTTGACAGATGAGGAAACTGAGGCGTGGGGCTCCCAGTCTTCATCCCCATTTGACAGATGAGGAAACTGAGGCCCAGGGAATAATAATAATGGTGATGGTAGTTGTTAAGCGCTTACTAGGTGCCAAGCACTGTTCTAAGCACTGAGGAATACAAGGTCATCAAGGTTGTCCCTCGTGGGGCTCACGGTCTTCATCCCCATTTGACAGATGAGGAAACTGAGGCCCAGAGAATAATAATCAATCAATCAATCGTATTTATTGAGCGCTTACTGTGTGCAGAGCACTGATGGTAGTTGTTAAGCGCTTACTAGGTGCCAAGCACCGTTCTAAGCACTGAAGGGGGGATACAAGGTCATCAAGGTTGTCCCTCGTGGGGCTCACGGTCTTCACCCCCATTTGACAGATGAGGAAACTGAGGCCCAGAGAATAATAATAATGATGATGGTAGTTGTTAAGCGCTTACTAGGTGCCAAGCACCGTTCTAAGCACTGAAGGGGGGATACAAGGTCATCAAGGTTGTCCCTCATGGGGCTCACGGTCTTCATCCCCATTTGACAGATGAGGAAACTGAGGCGTGGGGCTCACAGTCTTCATCCCCATTTGACAGATGAGGAAACTGAGGCCCAGAGAAGAATAATAATGATGATGGTAGTTGTTAAGCGCTTACTAGGTGCCAAGCACCGTTCTAAGCACTGAAGGGGGGATACAAGGTCATCAAGGTTGTCCCTCGTGGGGCTCACGGTCTTCATCCCCATTTGACAGATGAGGAAACTGAGGCGTGGGGCTCCCAGTCTTCATCCCCATTTGACAGATGAGGAAACTGAGGCCCAGAGAATAATAATGATGATGATGGTAGTTGTTAAGCGCTTACTAGGTGCCAAGCACCGTTCTAAGCACTGAAGGGGGGATACAAGGTCATCAAGGTTGTCCCTCGTGGGGCTCATGGTCTTCATCCCCATTTGACAGATGAGGAAACTGAGGCCCAGAGAATAATAATCAATCAATCAATCGTATTTATTGAGCACTTACTGTGTGCAGAGCACTGATGGTAGTCGTTAAGCGCTTACTAGGTGCCAAGCACTGCTCTAAGCACTGAAAGGGGGATACAAGGTCATCAAGGTTGTCCCTCGTGGGGCTCACAGTCTTCACCCCCATTTGACAGATGAGGAAACTGAGGCCCAGAGAATAATACTAATGATGATGGTAGTTGTTAAGCGCTTACTAGGTGCCAAGCACCGTTCTAAGCACTGAAGGGGGGATACAAGGTCATCAAGGTTGTCCCTCATGGGGCTCACGGTCTTCATCCCCATTTGACAGATGAGGAAACTGAGGCGTGGGGCTCACAGTCTTCATCCCCATTTGACAGATGAGGAAACTGAGGCCCAGAGAAGAATAATAATGATGATGGTAGTTGTTAAGCGCTTACTAGGTGCCAAGCACCGTTCTAAGCACTGAGGGATACAAGGTCATCAAGGTTGTCCCTCGTGGGGCTCACGGTCTTCATCCCCATTTGACAGATGAGGAAACTGAGGCCCAGAGAATAATAATCAATCAATCAATCGTATTTATTGAGCGCTTACTGTGTGCAGAGCACTGATGGTAGTCGTTAAGCGCTTACTAGGTGCCAAGCACCGTTCTAAGCACTGAAGGGGGGATACAAGGTCATCAAGGTTGTCCCTCGTGGGGCTCCCAGTCTTCACCCCCATTTGACAGATGAGGAAACTGAGGCCCAGAGAAGAATAATAATGATGATGGTAGTTGTTAAGCGCTTACTAGGTGCCAAGCACCGTTCTAGGCACTGAGGAGGGGGGGGATACAAGGTCATCAAATCCCGGCTCCGCCACTTGTCAGCTGTGTGACTTTGGGCAAGTCACTTGACTTCTCTGGGCCTCAGTTCCCTCATCTGTAAAATGGGGATTAAGACCGTGAGCCCCCTGTGGGACAACCTGATCACCTTGTATCCTCCCAGCGCTTAGAACAGTGCTTTGCACTTAGTAAGCGCTTAATAAATGCCATCATCATCATCATCATTATTATTATTATTATTCTAATCCCGGCTCCGCCCCGTGTCAACAATCTTCCAGACTGTGAGCCCGCTGTCGGGTAGGGACCGTCTCTCTATGTTGCCAACTTGGACTTCCCAAGCGTTTAGTACAGTGCTCTGCACACAGTAAGCGCTCAATACGACTGAATTCCCCCTCGTCCCCCTCTCCATCCCCCCCATCTTACCTCCTTCCCTTCCCCACAGCACCTGTATATATGGATATATGTTTGTACAGATTTATTACTCTATTTATTTATTTACTTATTTTATTTGTACATATCTATTCTATTTATTTTATTTTGTTAGTATGTTTGGTCTTGTTCTCTGTCTCCCCCTTTTAGACTGTGAGCCCACTGTTGGGGAGGGACTGTCTCTATATGTTGCCAATTTGTACTTCCCAAGTGCTTAGTACAGTGCTCTGCACATAGTAAGCGCTCAATAAATACGATTGATGATGATGATGACTGAATGAATGTCCGCTGTGTGACCTTAGGCGAGTCACTTCTCTGAGCCTCAGCAGTGCTCTGCACACAGTAAGCGCTCAATAAATACGATTGATTGATTGATTGATCTGTAAAATGGGGATGAAGACTGTGAGTCTGGGAAGGCCTCCTGGAGGAAATGAGATTATCATTATTATTATTATTATTATTATTGTTATTATTATTATTATTAAAGCTTTGGAGGCCTGGCATGGTCGTTGGCAGTGGCTTCCCAAGCCCCCATTCCTCAGTGGGTCCCGTGGCCCAACCAAGGCCCCGGCTACTCACCAGAGCTCGGCCCCCGGAGTCAGCAGGACCTGGGTTCTAATTCTGCCTCGGCCACTTGTCTGCTGGGAGACCTCGGGGCAGGTCACTTCACATCTCTGGGCCTCAGTTTCCCCGCCTGTCAAACGGGGACGGAGACCGTGAGCCCCACGTGGGACAGGGAGGGAAGCAGCGTGGCTCAGGGGAAAGAACACGGATTCGGGAGTCAGAGGACACGGGTTCTAATCCCGCTTCTGCCACTTCTTTGTGCCACATCTGTCAAATAGGGATGAATAATAATAATAACAATAATAATGATGGCATTTATTAAGCGCTTACTACGTGCGAAGCACCGTTCTAAGCGCTGGGGAGGTTACAGAGAAGCAGCGTGGCTCAGTGGAAAGAGCCCGGGCTTTGCAGTCAGAGGTCATGGGTTCGAATCCCGACTCCACCACATGTCTGCTGTGTGATCTGGGGCAAGTCACTTCACTTCTCTGGGCCTCAGTTACCTCATCTGTAAAATGGGGATGAAGACTGTGAGCCCCACATGGGACAACCTGATCACCCTGTATCCTCCCCAGCGCTTAGAACAGTGCTTTGCACATAGTAAGCGCTTAACAAATGCCAATTATTATTATTATTATTACAAGGCGATCAGGTTGTCCCACGGGGGGCTCACAGTCTTCATCCCCATTTTATGGATGAGGTACTTATTAACTACCTAATTATTAAAATGCCATAATTATTACAGTGCCTGGGACCTAGTAAGTGCTTAATACCCTATTATCAAAATAGCATAACTATTACAGTACCTGGCACATAGTAAGCACTTAATCAATCAATCAATCATATTTATTGAGCGCTTACTGTGTGCAGAGCACTGTACTAAGCGCTTGGGAAGTACAAGTTGGCAACATAACAGTAAATACCCTCATTATTATCATGATTAAAATGCCATAATTATTACAGTGCCCGGCACATAGTAAGCGCTTAACACCCTCATTATAATAATAATAATAATAATGACATTTGCTAAGCGCTTACTCTGTGCACAGCACTGTTTTAAGCGCTGGGGGGGATACAAGGTGATGAAGTTGTCCCACGGGGGGCTCATAGTCTTAATCCCCATTTTACAGATGAGGTCACTGAGGCCCAGAGAAGTGAAGTGACTTGCCCAAAGTCACACAGCTGACAATCGGCAGAGCCGGGATTTGAACCCATGACCTCTGACTCCAAAGCCCAGGCTCTTTCCACTGGAGCCACGCTGCTTATCAAAATAGCATAAGTATTACAGTACCTAAGTAAGCGCTTAGTAAATACCCTCATTATTATCATTATCATTATTAAAATGCCATAATTATTACAGTGCCTGGCACATAGTAAGTGCTTAATACCCTCATTATGATCAAAATAGCATATTACCCTAATTATTATCATGATTAAAATGCCATAATTATTACAGTGTCTGGCACATAGTAAGCGCTTAGTAAACACCCTAATTATTTTCATTATTAAAATGTCATAAGTATTACAGTGTCAGGAACGCAGGCGCTTAATACCCTCATTATTATCAAAATAGTATAATTATTACAGTGCCTGGCACATAGGAAGCGCTTAGTAAATACCCTCATTATTATCATTATTAAAATGCCATAATTATTAAAGTGCCTGGCACATAGTAAGCGCTTAACACCCTCATTATTAGCAAAATAGCATAACTATTACAGTACCTGGCACATAGTAAGCGCTTGGTAAATACGCACATTATTATCATTATTAAAATGCCAAAATTATTAAAGTGCCTGGCACATAGTAAGCGCTTAACACCCTCATTATTAGCAAAATAGCATAACTATTACAGTACTTGGCAGATAGTAAGCACTTGGTAAATACCCTCATTATCATCATTATTAAAATGCCATAATTATTAAAGTGCCTGGCACATAGTAAGTGCTTAACACCCTCATTATTAGCAAAATAGCATAACTATTACAGTACCTGGCACATAGTAAGTGCTTAGTAAATACCCTCATTATTATCATGAGTGAAATGCCATAATTATTACAGTGCCTGGCACATAGTAAGCGCTTAATACCCTCATTACTATCAAAATAGCATAATTATTACAGTACCTGGCACATAGAAAGCGTTTAGTAAATACCCTCATTATTATCATGGTTAAAATGCCATAATTATTACAGTGCCTGGCACATAGTAAGCGCTTAGAAAATACCCTCATTCTTATCATGATTAAAATGCTATAATTATTACACTGCCTGGCACATAGTAAGCGCTTAATACCCTCATTATTATCAAAATAGCATAATTATTACAGTACCTGGCACATAGTAAGCGCTTAGTAAATACCCTCAGTCTTATCATTATTAAAATGCTATAATTATTACAGTGCCTGGTACATAGTAAGCGCTTAATACCCTCATTATTATCAAAATAGCATAATTATTACAGTGCCGGGCACATAGTAAGCACTTAGTAAATACCCTCATTATTATCATTATTAAACTGCCATAATTATTACAGCACCTGGCGCATAGTAAGCGCTTAATACCCTCATTATTATCAAAATAGCATAACTATTACAGTACCTGGCACATAGTAAGCGCTTGGTAAATACCCTCATTATTATCATTATTAAACTGCCATAATTATTACAGTGTCTGGCACGTAGTAAGCGCTTAATACCCTCATTATCATCAAAATAGCATAACTATTACAGTGCCTGGCACATAGAAAGCGCTTAATACCCTCATTATTAGCAAAGTAGCATAACTATTACAGTGCCTAGAACATAGTAAGCACTTACTAAATACCCTCATTCTTATCATTATTAAAATGCTATAATTATTACAGTGCCTGGCACATAGTAAGTGCTTAATACCCTCATTATTATCAAAATAGCATAACTATTACAGTGCCGGGCACATAGTAAGCGCTTAGTAAATACCCTCATTATTTTCATGGTTAAAATGCCATAATTATTACAGCGCCTGGCACATAGTAAGGGCTTAATACCCTCATTATTATCAAAATAGCATAACAATTACAGTACCTGGCACATAGTAAGCGCTTGGGAAATACCCTCATTATTATCATGGTTAAAATGCCATAGTTATTACAGTGCCTGGCACATGGTAAGTGCTTAATAGCCTCATTATTATCAAAATAGCATAACTATTACAGTGCCTGGCACACAGTAAGCGCTTAATACCTTCATTATTATCAAAATAGCATAACTATTACAGTGCCTGGCACATAGTAAGCACTTAGTAAATACCCCCATTCCTATCATTATTAAAATGCCATAATTATTACAGTGCCTGGCACATAGTAAGCGCTTAATACCCTTATTATAAAAATAGCATAACAATTACAGTGCCTGGCACACAGTAAGCGCTTAATAAATACCCTCATTATTACCATTATTAAAACGCCATAATTATTATACTGCCTGGCACATAGTAAGCGCTTAACACCCTCATTATTATCAAAATAGCATAACTATTACAGTGCCTGGCACATAGTAAGCGCTTAATACCCTCATTATTATCAAAATAGCATAAATATTACAGTACCTGGCACATAGTAAGCACTTAATAAATACCCTCATTATTACCATTATTAAAATGCCATAATTATGATAGTGCCCGGCACATAGTAAGCGCTTAACACCCTCATTATTATCAAAATAGCATAACTATTACAGTGCCTGGCACATAGTAAGCGCTTAATACCCTCATTATTATTAAAATAGCATAACAATTACAGTGCCTGGCACATAGTAAACGCTTAATAAATACCCTCATTAATACCATTATTAAAATGCCATAATTATTACAGTGCCTGGCACATAGTAAGCGCTTAATACCCTCATTATTATCAAAATAGCATAATTATTACAGTGCCTGGCACATAGTAAGCGCTTAATACCCTTATTATAAAAATAGCATAACAATTACAGTGCCTGGCGCAGAGTAAGCGCTTAATAAATACCCTCATTATTACCATTATTAAAATGCCATAATTATTATAGTGCCTGGCACATAGTAAGCGCTTAACACCCTCATTATTATCAAAATAGCATAACTATTACAGTGCCTGGCACATAGTAAGCGCTTAATACCCTCATTATTATTAAAATAGCATAACAATTACAGTGCCTGGCACATAGTAAACGCTTAATAAATACCCTCATTATTATCATTATTAAAATGCCATAATTATGATAGTGCCTGGCACATAGTAAGCGCTTAACACCCTCATTATTATCAAAATAGCATAATTATTACAGTGCCTGGCACATAGTAAGCACTTAATACCCTCATTATTATTAAAATAGCATAACAATTACAGTGCCTGGCACAGAGTAAACGCTTAATAAATACCCTCATTATTACCATTATTAAAATGTCATAATTATGATAGTGCCTGGCACATAGTAAGCGCTTAACACCCTCATTATTATCAAAATAGCATAACTATTACAGTGCCTGGCACATAGTAAGCGCTTAATACCCTCATTATTATCAAAATAGCATAAATATTACAGTGCCTGGCACAGAGTAAGCGCTTAATAAATACCCTCATTATTACCATTATTAAAATGCCATACTTATGATAGTGCCTGGCACATAGTAAGCGCTTAACACCCTCATTATTATCAAAATAGCATAACTATTACAGTGCCTGGCACATAGTAAGCGCTTAATACCCTCATTATTATTAAAATAGCATAACAATTACAGTGCCTGGCACAGAGTAAGCGCTTAATAAATACCCTCATTATTACCATTATTAAAATGCCATAATTATGATAGTGCCTGGCACATAGTAAGCGCTTAACACCCTCATTATTATCAAAATAGCATAACTATTACAGTGCCTGGCACATAGTAAGCGCTTAATACCCTCATTATTATCAAAATAGCATAAATATTACAGTGCCTGGCACAGAGTAAGCGCTTAATAAATACCCTCATTATTACCATTATTAAAATGCCATACTTATGATAGTGCCTGGCACATAGTAAGCGCTTAACACCCTCATTATTATCAAAATAGCATAACTATTACAGTGCCTGGCACATAGTAAGCGCTTAATACCCTCATTATTATTAAAATAGCATAACAATTACAGTGCCTGGCACAGAGTAAGCGCTTAATAAATACCCTCATTATTACCATTATTAAAATGCCATAATTATGATAGTGCCTGGCACATAGTAAGCGCTTAACACCCTCATTATTATCAAAATAGCATAACTATTACAGTGCCTGGCACATAGTAAGCGCTTAATACCCTCATTATTATTAAAATAGCATAACAATTACAGTGCCTGGCACATAGTAAACGCTTAATAAATACCCTCATTATTATCATTATTAAAATGCCACAATTATGATAGTGCCTGGCACATAGTAAGCGCTTAACACCCTCATTATTATCAAAATAGCATAATTATTACAGTGCCTGGCACATAGTAAGCGCTTAATACCCTCATTATTATTAAAATAGCATAACAATCACAGTGCCTGGCACAGAGTAAGCGCTTAATAAATACCCTCATTATTACCATTATTAAAATGCCATAATTATGATAGTGCCTGGCACATAGTAAGCGCTTAACACCCTCATTATTATCAAGATAGCATAACTATTACAGTGCCTGGCACATAGTAAGCGCTTAATACCCTCATTATTATTAAAATAGCATAACAATTACAGTGCCTGGCACAGAGTAAGCGCTTAATAAATACCCTCATTATTACCATTATTAAAATGCCATAATTATGATAGTGCCTGGCACATAGTAAGCGCTTAACACCCTCATTATTATCAAAATAGCATAACTATTACAGTGCCTGGCACATAGTAAGCGCTTAATACCCTCATTATTATTAAAATAGCATAACAATTACAGTGCCTGGCACATAGTAAACGCTTAATAAATACCCTCATTATTACCATTATTAAAATGCCATAATTATGATAGTGCCTGGCACATAGTAAGCGCTTAACACCCTCATTATTATCAAAATAGCATAACTATTACAGTGCCTGGCACATAGTAAGCGCTTAATACCCTCATTATTATTAAAATAGCATAACAATTACAGTGCCTGGCACATAGTAAACGCTTAATAAATACCCTCATTATTATCATTATTAAAATGCCACAATTATGATAGTGCCTGGCACATAGTAAGCGCTTAACACCCTCATTATTATCAAAATAGCATAATTATTACAGTGCCTGGCACATAGTAAGCGCTTAATACCCTCATTATTATTAAAATAGCATAACAATTACAGTGCCTGGCACATAGTAAACGCTTAATAAATACCCTCATTATTATCATTATTAAAATGCCACAATTATGATAGTGCCTGGCACATAGTAAGCGCTTAACACCCTCATTATTATCAAAATAGCATAATTATTACAGTGCCTGGCACATAGTAAGCGCTTAATACCCTCATTATTATTAAAATAGCATAACAATTACAGTGCCTGGCACAGAGTAAGCGCTTAATAAATATCCTCATTATTACCATTATTAAAATGCCATAATTATGATAGTGCCTGGCACATAGTAAGCGCTTAACACCCTCATTATTATCAAAATAGCATAACTATTACAGTGCCTGGCACATAGTAAGCGCTTAATACCCTCATTATTATTAAAATAGCATAACAATTACAGTGCCTGGCACAGAGTAAGCGCTTAATAAATACCCTCATTATTACCATTATTAAAATGCCATAATTATGAGAGTGCCTGGCACATAGTAAGCGCTTAACACCTCATTATTATCAAAATAGCATAATTATTACAGTGCCTGGCACATAGTAAGCGCTTAACACCCTCATTATTATCAAAATAGCATAACTATTACAGTGCCTGGCACATAGTAAGCGCTTAATACCCTCATTATTATTAAAATAGCATAACAATTACAGTGCCTGGCACATAGTAAACGCTTAATAAATACCCTCATTATTATCATTATTAAAATGCCATAATTATGATAGTGCCTGGCACATAGTAAGCGCTTATCACCCTCATTATTATCAAAATAGCATAACTCTAACAATCAATCCTATTTATTGAGCGCTTACTGTGTGTACAGCATTGGACTAAAACAGTACCTGGAACATAGTAAGCGCTTAACACCCTTATTACTGTTAACATTATCACTATTATTAAAATACCATAATTATTACAATGCCCAGCACATAGTAAGGGCATAACACATTATTATTTTTATTATTCTCAAATGCCACGGAGTCGTTTCCGATTCGGAGCGACTCTGGGGATCTCCTTTCTCCATATATAATAAATATAATCAACATCACCGTTTTTATTCTTATTCTTTTATTTCTTATTCTTATTCCCAGGGTGGGGGGGGGGGAGGGAGGGAAGAGGCCTACAAGGCTGCGCGCGCACCCGGCTCCCCCAGGCCCTCCAACGGACGGAACCATTAAGAGTTGAGGGGGGGAGGTTCACTGAAGGCCAGGCCCCGGGGGACAAATCCTCGCCCATGGGGTCCTTTACGAATAAAAATTGTCTAAATTTATTTAATAATCAATTTTAAATCCCTGGGCTCGCAGATGTCCGTCTCTGGCCACCACTCGCCACGGGAGAGTTTTGCCTCCTCCCCCCACCCCCGTCCGCTCAATGGATCCGTCCACGAAACAAGGGTTAGCAAGGAGGACGGCGCTGCGCAGGCGCGGACGTTCAGGGCAGCCGATACTGCGCAGGCGCGAGAGCTGGGGCAGAAGGCATTACGCAGGCGCGGGAGAAGCCGAGCGGAAGGTACTGCGCAGGCGCGGAGGAATCCACGGCGGCAGGCAGGGTAGTGCGCAGGCGCAGAGGAATCCACGGCGGCAGGCCATGTAGTGCGCATGCGCAGACGACTCCACGGCGGCAGGCAGTGTAGTGGGCAGGCGCAGACGAATCCACGGCGGCAGGCAGTGTAGTGCGCAGGCGCGCGAGAAGCCGGACGGAAGCTAGTGCGCAAGCGCAGGAGATACCAGGGCGCAGGCAGTGTAGTGCGCAGGCGCATAGGAAGCTAGGAGGAAGAGTTTTTTTACTTTGTTCATTCATTCAATCGTATTTATTGAGCGCTTACTGTGTGCAGAGCACTGTACTAAGCGCTTGGGAAGTACAAGTTGGCAACATCTAGAGACGGTCCCTACCCAACAGCTGGCTCACAGTCTAGATGTATATATGTTTGTACGTATTTATTACTCTATTTTACTTGTACATATCTAGTCTATTTATTTTATTTTGTTAATATGTTTTGTTCCCTGTCTCCCCTTCTATGCTGTGAGCCCACTGTTGGGTAGGGACCGTCTCTAGATGTTGCTAACTTGGACTTCCCAAGCGCTTAGTACAGTGCTCTGCCCACAGTAAGCGCTCAATAAATACGATTGATTGATAGAAGAGCGGGTTCACAGTCTAGAAGACTGTTTTGTTGTCTGTTTCCCTCTTCTAGACTGAGCCCGTTATTAGGTCGGGACCGTCTCTATATGTTGCCAAATTGTACTTTCCAAGCGCTTAGTACAGTGCCCTGAACACAGTAAGCGCTCAATAAATACGATTGAATGAATGAAAGACTGCTCAGCCCGTTGTTGAGAAGGGACCGTCTCTGTATGTTGCCGACTTGTACTTCCCAAGCGCTTAGTACAGTGCTCTGCACATAGGAAGCGCTCAATAAATGATTGAATGAATGAATAAATGCTCAGGCACGGGCGGAAGACAGTGCGCAGGCGCGGAATAAATCAGGGCTGCAGGCTGCTTAGTGCGCAGCCGCAGAAGCAGGGCAGACGGCTACTCAAGCACAGGCGGGAGAAAGTAGGGCGGTAGGGAGTGTAGTGCGCAGGCGCAGAGGAAGACGGGCGGAAGACGGTGCGCAAGCGCAGGAGAAAGCAGGGCGGGAGATAGTGTAGTGCGCAGGCGCAGAAGAAGCCGGGCGGAAGACAGTGCGCAAGCGCGGGAGAAAGCAGGGCGGTGGGTAGTGTAGTGCGCAGGCGCAGAAGAAGCCGGGCGGACGACTGCTCAGGCATGGGACGGAACAGGGCGGCAGGCAGTGTAGTGCGCAGGCGCAGAAGAAGCCGGGCAAATTGCTCAGGCACGTGGCGGGGGTGATAGTACGCAAGCGCGGGAGAAAGCAGGGCGGCAAGTGATGGGAAGCCACGTGGCTCAGTGGAAAGAGCCCGGGCTTTGTAGTCAGAGGTCATGGGTTCGAATACCGACTCCGCCAGTTGTCAGCTGCGTGACTTTGGGCAAGTCACTTCACTTCTCTGGGCCTCAGTTCCCTCATCTGGAAAATGGGGATGAAGACTGTGAGCCCTCCCCGTGGGACAACCTGATCACCTTGTAATCTCCCCAGCGCTTAGAACTGTGCTTGGCACAGAGTAAGCGCTCAATATATGCCATCATTATTATTATATTATCTGCACAATGGGGATGAAGACCGTGGGCAGACGAAGCAGGGCGGGGGGAATGCGCAAGCGCAGTGGGAAGCAGGGCGGCTGGCATTAGAGTGCGCAGGCGCGGGGAAGACGATTAGACGTCGATTATTAGTGTAGCGCGTAGGCGCGGAAACCGGGCTGGAAACTGCGCCTGCGCGGGGTAAAGGGCGGCAGGCAGTAGAGTGCGCAGGCGCAGACGGAGCCGGGCGGAAGACTGCGGAAGCGCAGTGGGAAGCAGGGAGGCAGGCAGTAGATTGCGCAGGCGCAGAAGAAGCAGGGCGCAAGAATGCGCAAGCGCGGTGGGAAGCAGGGCGGCCGGCAGTAGAGTGCGCAGACGGAGCCGGGCGGAAGACTGCGCAAGCGCAGTAGGAAGCAGGGCGGCAGGCAGTAGAGTGCGCAGACGGAGCCGGGCGGAAGACTGCGCAAGCGCAGTGGGAAGGAGGGCGTCAGGCAGTAGAGTGCGCAGGCGCGGGGAAGCAGGGCGGAGGAATGCGGAAGCGCAGTGGGAAGCAGGGCACTAGGCAGCAGAGTGCGCAGGCGCAGACGGAGCCGCGCGGAAGACTGCGCAAGCGCAGTGGGAAGCCGGGCGGCAGGCAGTAGAGTGCGCAGGCGCAGACGGAGTCGGGCGGAAGACTGCGCAAGCGCAGTGGGAAGCAGGGCGACCGGCAGTAGAGTGCGCAGGCGGAGGCGAAGCAGGGCGGAGGAATGCGCAAGCGCGGTGGGAAGGAGGGCGGCCGGCAGTAGAGTGCGCAGGCGGAGACGAAGAAGGGCGGAGGAATGCGCAAGCGCAGTGGGAAGCAGGGCGGCCGGGAGTAGAGTGCGCAGGCGGAGACGAAGCAGGGCGGAGGACTGCGCAAGCGCGGTGGGAAGCAGGGTGGCAGGCAGTAGAGTGCGGAGGCATGCCCAAGCACTGTGGGAAGCAGGGCGGTGGGGACAGTGGAGTGCGCAGGCGCAGGGACGGCGATATAGCGTCGATCGTTAGTGTAGTGCACAAGCACAGTGGGAAGCAGGGAGGCAGGCAGTAGAATGCGCAGGCGCAGACGAAGCAGGGCGGAGGAATGCGCAAGCGCGGTGGGAAGCAGGGCGGCCGGCAGTAGAGTGCGCAGGCGCAGACGAAGCAGGGTGGAGGAATGCGCAAGCGCGGTGGGAAGCAGGGCGGCAGGCAGTAGAGTGCGCAGGCGCAGACGAAGCAGGGCGGAGGAATGCGCAAGCGCGGTGGGAAGCAGGGCGGCAGGCAGTAGAGTGCGCAGGCGCAGACGAAGCAGGGCGGAGGAATGCGCAAGCGCGGTGGGAAGGAGGGCGGCCGGCAGTAGAGTGCGCAGGCGGAGACGAAGAAGGGCGGAGGAATGCGCAAGCGCGGTGGGAAGGAGGGCGGCCGGCAGTAGAGTGCGCAGGCGGAGACGAAGAAGGGCGGAGGAATGCGCAAGCGCGGTGGGAAGCAGGGCGACCGGCAGTAGAGTGCGCAGGCGGAGACGAAGCAGGGCGGAGGAATGCGCAAGCGCAGTGGGAAGCAGGGTGGCAGGCAGTAGAGTGCGGAGGCATGCCCAAGCACTGTGGAAAGCAGGGTGGTGGGGACAGTGGAGTGCGCAGGCGCAGGGACGGCGATATAGCGTCGATCGTTAGTGTAGTGCACAAGCACAGTGGGAAGCAGGGAGGCAGGCAGTAGATTGCGCAGGCGCAGACGAAGCAGGGCGGAGGAATGCGCAAGCGCGGTGGGAAGCAGGGCGGCAGGCAGTAGAGTGCGCAGGCGCAGACGGAGTCGGGCGGAAGACTGCGCAAGCGCAGTGGGAAGCAGGGCGACCGGCAGTAGAGTGCGCAGGCGCAGACGAAGCAGGGCGGAGGAATGCGCAAGCGCGGTGGGAAGCAGGGCACTAGGCAGCAGAGTGCGCAGGCGCAGACGGAGCCGGGCGGAAGACTGCGCAAGCGCAGTGGGAAGCCGGGCGGCAGGCGGTAGAGTGCGCAGGCGCGGGGGAGCGAGGGGACGACGGCATGGCGTCGAGGGCCAAGCGTCGAGCCTTGGGTGGGCGAGCTCCGGGGGAGGTGGCGCCCCCGGGGGGTGGGGAGGGGGACGGCCGGGAGGAGAGGGAGGAGGAGGAGGACGGTGGGGACACCGACGACGACGACGACGAAGAAGAAGAAGACGACGAAGACGAGGAAGAAATCGATGAGGTGAAAATCATTCATTCAGCCGTATTTCATTCATTCATTCAGTGGTATTTATTGAGCGCTGACTGTGTGCAGAGCACTGGACTAAGCGCTTGGGGAGTCCAAATCGGCAACAGATTCATTCATTCATTCAATCGTATTTCATTCATTCATTCATTCAGTGGTATGTATTGAGCGCTGACTGTGTGCGGAGCACTGGACTAAGCGCTTGGGAAGGACAAGTCGGCAACTGATTCATTCATTCAATCGTATTTCATTCATTCATTCAGTGGTATTTATTGAGCGCTGACTGTGTGCGGAGCACTGGACTGAGCGCTGGGGAAGGACAAGTCGGCTGCAGATTCATTCATTCACTCAGTCATATTGCATTCATTCATTCAGTGGTATTTATTGAGCGCTGACTGTGTGCGGAGCACTGGACTGAGCGCTGGGGAAGGACAAGTCGGCTGCAGATTCATTCATTCACTCAGTCACATTGCATTCATTCATTCAGTGGTATTTATTGAGCGCTGAGTGTGTGCGGAGCACTGTACTGAGCGCTTGGGAAGGACAAGTCGGCAACAGATTCATTCATTCAATCGTATTTCATTCATTCATTCAGTGGTATTTATTGAGCGCTTACTGTGTGCAGAGCACTGGTCTAAGCGCTTGGGAAGGACAAGTTGGCAACAGATTCATTCATTCATTCAATCATATTTCATTCATTCATTCAATGGTATTTATTGAGCGCTGAGTGTGTGCGGAGCACTGTACTGAGCGCTTGGGAAGTACAAGTCGGCAACAGATTCATTCATTCATTCAATCATATTTCATTCATTCATTCAATGGTATTTATTGAGCGCTGAGTGTGTGCGGAGCACTGTACTGAGCGCTTGGGAAGGACAAGTCGGCAACAGATTCATTCATTCATTCAATCATATTTCATTCATTCATTCAATGGTATTTATTGAGCACTGAGTGTGTGCGGAGCACTGGACTAAGCGCTGGGGAAGGACAAGTCGGCAGCAGATTCATTCATTCACTCAGTCAGATTGCATTCATTCATCCATTCAGTCGTATTTCATTCATTCGTCCATTCAGTCGTATTTATTGAGCGCTGACTGTGTGCGGAGCACTGGACTAAGCGCTGGGGAAGGACAAGTCGGCAGCAGATTCATTCATTCATCCATTCAGTCATATTTATTGAGCGCTGACTGTGCGCGGAGCACTGGACTAAGCGCTGGGGAAGGACAAGTCGGCTGCAGATTCATTCATTCACTCAGTCATATTGCATTCATTCATTCAGTGGTATTTATTGAGCGCTGACTGTGTGCGGAGCACTGGACTGAGCGCTGGGGAAGGACAAGTCGGCTGCAGATTCATTCATTCACTCAGTCATATTGCATTCATTCATTCAGTGGTATTTATTGAGCGCCGACTGTGTGCGGAGCACTGGACTGAGCGCTGGGGAAGGACAAGTCGGCTGCAGATTCATTCATTCACTCAGTCATATTGCATTCATTCATTCAATGGTATTTATTGAGCGCCGACTGTGTGCGGAGCACTGGACTGAGCGCTGGGGAAGGACAAGTCGGCTGCAGATTCATTCATTCACTCAGTCATATTGCATTCATTCATTCAGTGGTATTTATTGAGCGCTGACTGTGTGCGGAGCACTGGACTGAGCGCTGGGGAAGGACAAGTCGGCTGCAGATTCATTCATTCACTCAGTCATATTGCATTCATTCATTCAGTGGTATTTATTGAGCGCTGACTGTGTGCGGAGCACTGGACTGAGCGCTGGGGAAGGACAAGTCGGCTGCAGATTCATTCATTCACTCAGTCATATTGCATTCATTCATTCAATGGTATTTATTGAGCGCTGACTGTGTGCGGAGCACTGGACTGAGCGCTGGGGAAGGACAAGTCGGCTGCAGATTCATTCTTTCACTCAGTCATATTGCATTCATTCATTCAATGGTATTTATTGAGCGCTGACTGTGTGCGGAGCACTGGACTGAGCGCTGGGGAAGGACAAGTCGGCTGCAGATTCATTCATTCACTCAGTCATATTGCATTCATTCATTCAGTGGTATTTATTGAGCGCTGACTGTGTGCGGAGCACTGGACTGAGCGCTGGGGAAGGACAAGTCGGCTGCAGATTCATTCATTCACTCAGTCACATTGCATTCATTCATTCAGTGGTGTTTATTGAGCGCTGACTGTGTGCGGAGCACTGGACTGAGCGCTGGGGAAGGACAAGTCGGCTGCAGATTCATTCATTCACTCAGTCACATTGCATTCATTCATTCAGTGGTGTTTATTGAGCGCTGACTGTGTGCGGAGCACTGTTCTGAGCGCTTGGGAAGGACAAGTCGGCAACAGATTCATTCATTCAATCGTATTTCATTCATTCATTCAGTGGTATTTATTGAGCGCTTACTGTGTGCAGAGCACTGGACTAAGCGCTTGGGAAGGACAAGTCGGCAACAGATTCATTCATTCATTCAATCATATTTCATTCATTCATTCAATGGTATTTATTGAGCGCTGAGTGTGTGCGGAGCACTGTACTGAGCGCTTGGGAAGGACAAGTCGGCAACGGATTCATTCATTCAATCGTATTTATTGAGCACTGAGTGTGTGCGGAGCACTGGACTAAGCGCTGGGGAAGGACAAGTCGGCAGCAGATTCATTCATTCATTCAGTCGTATTTTATTCATTCATCCATTCAGTCGTATTTCATTCATTCGTCCATTCAGTCGTATTTATTGAGCGCTGACTGAGTGCGGAGCACTGGACTAAGCGCTGGGGAAGGACAAGTCGGCAGCAGATTCATTCATTCATCCATTCAGTCGTATTGAGCGCTGACTGTGCGCGGAGCACTGGACTAAGCGCTGGGGAAGGACAAGTCGGCAGCAGATTCATTCAATCATTCAATCGTATTTCATTCATTCATTCAGTGGTATTTATTGAGCGCTGACTGTGTGCGGAGCACTGGACTGAGCGCTGGGGAAGGACAAGTCGGCTGCAGATTCATTCATTCACTCAGTCATATTGCATTCATTCATTCAGTGGTATTTATTGAGCGCTGACTGTGTGCGGAGCACTGGACTGAGCGCTGGGGAAGGACAAGTCGGCTGCAGATTCATTCATTCACTCAGTCACATTGCATTCATTCATTCAGTGGTGTTTATTGAGCGCTGACTGTGTGCGGAGCACTGGACTGAGCGCTGGGGAAGGACAAGTCGGCTGCAGATTCATTCATTCACTCAGTCATATTGCATTCATTCATTCAATGGTATTTATTGAGCGCTGACTGTGTGCGGAGCACTGGACTGAGCGCTGGGGAAGGACAAGTCGGCTGCAGATTCATTCATTCACTCAGTCATATTGCATTCATTCATTCAGTGGTATTTATTGAGCGCCGACTGTGCGGAGCACTGGACTGAGCGCTGGGGAAGGACAAGTCGGCTGCAGATTCATTCATTCACTCAGTCATATTGCATTCATTCATTCAGTGGTATTTATTGAGCGCTGACTGTGTGCGGAGCACTGGACTGAGCGCTGGGGAAGGACAAGTCGGCTGCAGATTCATTCATTCACTCAGTCACATTGCATTCATTCATTCAGTGGTATTTATTGAGCGCTGACTGTGTGCGGAGCACTGGACTGAGCGCTGGGGAAGGACAAGTCGGCTGCAGATTCATTCATTCACTCAGTCATATTGCATTCATTCATTCAGTGGTATTTATTGAGCGCCGACTGTGCGGAGCACTGGACTAAGCGCTGGGGAAGGACAAGTCGGCTGCAGATTCATTCATTCACTCAGTCATATTGCATTCATTCATTCAATGGTATTTATTGAGCGCCGACTGTGTGCGGAGCACTGGACTGAGCGCTGGGGAAGGACAAGTCGGCTGCAGATTCATTCATTCACTCAGTCATATTGCATTCATTCATTCAATGGTATTTATTGAGCGCTGACTGTGTGCGGAGCACTGGACTAAGCGCTGGGGAAGGACAAGTCGGCTGCAGATTCATTCATTCACTCAGTCATATTGCATTCATTCATTCAGTGGTATTTATTGAGCGCTGACTGTGTGCGGAGCACTGGACTGAGCGCTGGGGAAGGACAAGTCGGCTGCAGATTCATTCATTCACTCAGTCACATTGCATTCATTCATTCAGTGGTGTTTATTGAGCGCTGACTGTGTGCGGAGCACTGGACTGAGCGCTGGGGAAGGACAAGTCGGCTGCAGATTCATTCATTCACTCAGTCATATTGCATTCATTCATTCAATGGTATTTATTGAGCGCTGACTGTGTGCGGAGCACTGGACTAAGCGCTGGGGAAGGACAAGTCGGCTGCAGATTCATTCATTCACTCAGTCATATTGCATTCATTCATTCAGTGGTATTTATTGAGCGCTGACTGTGTGCGGAGCACTGGACTGAGCGCTGGGGAAGGACAAGTCAGCTGCAGATTCATTCATTCACTCAGTCATATTGCATTCATTCATTCAATGGTATTTATTGAGCGCCGACTGTGTGCGGAGCACTGGACTGAGCGCTGGGGAAGGACAAGTCGGCTGCAGATTCATTCATTCACTCAGTCATATTGCATTCATTCATTCAGTGGTATTTATTGAGCGCTGACTGTGTGCGGAGCACTGGACTGAGCGCTGGGGAAGGACAAGTTGGCTGCAGATTCATTCATTCATTCACTCAGTCATATTGCATTCATTCATTCAGTGGTATTTATTGAGCGCTGACTGTGTGCGGAGCACTGGACTGAGCGCTAGGGAAGGACAAGTCGGCTGCAGATTCATTCATTCACTCAGTCATATTGCATTCATTCATTCAGTGGTATTTATTGAGCGCTGACTGTGTGCGGAGCACTGGACTGAGCGCTGGGGAAGGACAAGTCGGCTGCAGATTCATTCATTCACTCAGTCATATTGCATTCATTCATTCAGTGGTATTTATTGAGCGCCGACTGTGTGCGGAGCACTGGACTAAGCGCTTGGGAAGGACAAGTCGGCAACAGATTCATTCATTCAATCGTATTTCATTCATTCATTCAGTGGTATTTATTGAGCGCTTACTGTGTGCGGAGCACTGGACTAAGCGCTTGGGAAGGACAAGTCGGCAACAGATTCATTCATTCATTCAATCATATTTCATTCATTCATTCAATGGTATTTATTGAGCGCTGAGTGTGTGCGGAGCACTGTACTGAGCGCTTGGGAAGGACAAGTTGGCAACAGATTCATTCATTCAATCGTATTTATTGAGCACTGAGTGTGTGCGGAGCACTGGACTAAGCGCTGGGGAAGGACAAGTCGGCAGCAGATTCATTCATTCATTCAGTCGTATTTTATTCATTCGTCCATTCAGTCGTATTTATTGAGCGCTGACTGTGTGCGGAGCACTGGACTAAGCGCTGGGGAAGGACAAGTCGGCAGCAGATTCATTCATTCATCCATTCAGTCGTATTTATTGAGCGCTGACTGTGCGCGGAGCACTGGACTAAGCGCTGGGGAAGGACAAGTCGGCAGCAGATTCATTCATTCATTCAATCGTATTTCATTCATTCATTCAGTGGTATTTATTGAGCGCTGACTGTGTGCAGAGCACTAGACTAAGCGCTTGGGAAGGACAAGTCGGCAGCAGATTCATTCATTCACTCAGTCATATTGCATTCATTCATTCAGTGGTATTTATTGAGCGCTGACTGTGTGCGGAGCACTGGACTGAGCGCTGGGGAAGGACAAGTCGGCTGCAGATTCATTCATTCATTCACTCAGTCATATTGCATTCATTCATTCAATGGTATTTATTGAGCGCTGACTGTGTGCGGAGCACTGGACTGAGCGCTGGGGAAGGACAAGTCGGCTGCAGATTCATTCATTCACTCAGTCACATTGCATTCATTCATTCAATGGTATTTATTGAGCGCTGACTGTGTGCAGAGCACTGGACTAAGCGCTTGGGAAGTCCAAGTCGGAAACAGATTCATTCATTCAATCATATTCCATTCATTCATTCAGTGGTGTTTATTGAACACTTACTGTGTGCAGAGCACTGGACTTAGCGCTTGGGAAGTCCAAATCGGCAACAGATTCATTCATTCATTCAGTCGTATTTCATTCATTCATTCAGTGGTATGTATGGAGCGCTGACTGTGTGCGGAGCACTGGACTAAGCGCTGGGGAAGGACAAGGCAACAGATTCATTCATTCATTTGTATTTATTGAGCGCTGACTGTGTGCGGAGCACTGGACTAAGCGCTGGGGAAGGACAAGTGGGCAGCAGATTCATTCATCCATTCAATCATATTTCATTCATTCATTCAGTGGTATTTATTGAGCGCTGACTGTGTGCGGAGCGCTGGACTAAGCGCTGGGGAAGGACAAGTCGGCAGCAGATTCATTCATTCAGTCGTATTTCATTCATTCATCCATTCAGTCGTATTTATTGAGCGCTGACTGTGTGCGGAGCACTGGACTAAGCTCTTGGGAAGGACAAGTCGGCAGCAGATTCATTCATTCAGTCGTATTTCATTCATTCATCCATTCAGTCGTATTTATTGAGCGCTGACTGTGTGCAGAGCACTGGACTAAGCGCTGGGGAAGGACAAGTCGGCTGCAGATTCATTCATTCACTCAGTCATATTGCATTCATTCATTCAGTGGTATTTATTGAGCGCTGACTGTGTGCGGAGCACTGGAGTAAGCGCTGGGGAAGTACAAGTCGGCAGCAGATTCATTCATTCATTCATTCAATCGTATTGCATTCATTCAGTGGTATTTATTGAGCACTGACTGTGTGCACAGCACTGGACTAAGCGCTTGGGAAGGACAAGTCGGCAACAGATTCATTCATTCATTCAGTCGTATTTCATTCATTCATTCATTCAGTGGTATGTATTGAGCGCTGACTGTGTGCAGAGCACTGGACTTAGCGCTTGGGAAGTACAAATCGGCAACAGATTCATTCATTCAATCGTATTTCATTCATTCATTCAGTGGTATTTATTGAGCGCTGACTGTGTGCAGAGCACTGGACTAAGCGCTTGGGAAGGACAAGTCGGCAATAGATTCATTCATTCATTCAATCGTATTTCATTCATTCGTTCAATGGTATTTATTGAGCGCCGACTGTGTGCGGAGCACTGGACTAAGCGCTGGGGAAGGACAAGTCGGCTGCAGATTCATTCATTCATTCAGTCATAATGCATTCATTCATTCAGTGGTATTTATTGAGCGCCGACTGTGTGCGGAGCACTGTACTGAGCACTTGGGAAGAACAAGTCGGCAGCAGATTCATTCATCCATTCAATCATATTTCATTCATTCATTCAGTGGTATTTATTGAGCGCTGAGTGTGTGCGGAGCACTGTACTGAGCGCTTGGGAAGGACAAGTCGGCAACAGATTCATTCATTCAATCGTATTTATTGAGCGCTGAGTGTGTGCGGAGCACTGGACTAATGCTTGGGAACGACAAGTCGGCAGCAGATTCATTCATTCACTCAGTCATATTGCATTCATTCATTCAATGGTATTTATTGAGCGCTGACTGTGCGGAGCACTAGACTAAGCGCTGGGGAAGTACAAGTCGGCAGCAGATTCATTCATTCAATCGTATTGCATTCATTCAATGGTATTTATTGAGCGCTGACTGTGCAGAGCACTGGACTAAGCGCTGGGGAAGGACAAGTCGGCAACAGATTCATTCATTCAATCATATTTCATTCATTCATTCATTCATTCAGTGGTATGTATTGAGCTCTGACTGTGCAGAGCACTGGACTAAGCGCTTGGGAAGGACAAGTCGGCAGCAGATTCATTCATTCATTCAATCATATTTCATTCATTAATTCAATGGTATTTATTGAGCGCTGACTGTGTGCAGAGCACTGGACTAAGCGCTTGGGAAGGACAAGTCAGCAACAGATTCATTCATTCATTCAATCGTATTTATTGAGCGCTGACTGTGTGCAGAGCACTGGACTAAGCGCTTGGGAAGGACAAGTCGGCAACAGATTCATTCATTCATTCAATCGTATTTATTGAGCGCTGACTGTGTGCAGAGCACTGGACTAAGCGCTTGGGAAGGACAAGTCGGCAACAGATTCATTCATTCATTCAGTCGTATTTCATTCATTAATTCAATGGTATTTATTGAGTGCCGACTGTGTGCAGAGCACTGGACTAAGCGCTTGGGAAGTCCAAATCGGCAACAGATTCATTCATTCAATCATATTTCATTCATTCATTCATTCATTGGTATTTATTGAGCGCTGACTGTGTGCAGAGCACTGGACTAAGCGCTTGGGAAGTCCAAATCGGCAACAGATTCATTCATTCAATCATATTTCATTCATTCAGTCAATGGTATGTATTGAGCGCTGACTGTGCACAGCACTGGACTAAGCGCTTGGGAAGGACAAGTCGGCAACAGATTCATTCATTCAGTTGTATTTCATTCATTCATTCAATCGTATTTATTGTGCGCTGACTGTGCAGAGCACTGGACTAAGCGCTTGGGAAGGACAAGTCGGCAACAGATTCATTCATTCAATCGTACTTCATTCATTCATTCATCCAATGGTATTGAGCACTGACTGTGTGCACAGCACTGGACTAAGCGCTTGGGAAGGACAAGTCGGCAACAGATTCATTCATTCATTCAATTGTATGTATTGAGCGCTGACTGTGTGCAGAGCACTGGACTTAGTGCTTGGGAAGTACAAATCGGCAACAGATTCATTCATTCAATCGTATTTCATTCATTCATTCAGTGGTATTTATTGAGCGCTGACTGTGTGCAGAGCACTGGACTAAGCGCTTGGGAAGGACAAGTCGGCAATAGATTCATTCATTCATTCAATCGTATTTCATTCATTCGTTCAATGGCATTTATTGAGCGCTGACTGTGTGCAGAGCACTAGACTAAGCGCTTGGGAAGGACAAGTCGGCAGCAGATTCATTCATTCATTCAATCGTATTTCATTCATTCATTCATTCAATGGTATGTATTGAGCGCTGACTGTGTGCACAGCACTACTGAGCACTTGGGAAGGACAAGTCGGCAGCAGATTCGTTCCTCCATTCAATGGTATTTCATTCATTCAATGGTATTTATTGAGCGCTGACTGTGTGCAGAGCACTGGACTAGGCGCTTGGGAAGGACAAGTCGGCAACAGATTCATTCATTCAATCGTATTTCATTCATTCATTCAAGGGTATTTATTGAGCGCTGACTGTGTGCGGAGCACTGGACTAAGCGCTTGGGAAGGACAAGTCGGCAACAGATTCATTCATTCATTCAATCGTATTTCATTCATTCATTCAAGGGTATGTATTGAGCGCTGACTGTGTGCGGAGCACTGGACTAAGCGCTTGGGAAGGACAAGTCGGCAACAGATTCATTCATTCATTCAATCGTATTTCATTCATTCATTCATTCAAGGGTATGTATTGAGCGCTGACGGTGTGCAGAGCACTGGACTAAGCGCTTGGGAAGGACAAGTCGGCAACAGATTCATTCATCCAGTCGTATTTCATTCATTCATTCAAGGGTATTTATTGAGCACTGACTGTGTGCAGAGCACTGGACTAAGCGCTTGGGAAGGACAAGTCGACAACATCTAGAGACGGTCCCTACCCAACAGCGGGCTTACAGTCTAGAAGGGGGAGACAGACAACAAAACAAAACATGGGGACAGGTGTCAAAATCATCAGAATAAATTGAATTAAAGAATTAAATAGAATTTGTTAAGCACCTACTGTGTGCCAAGCACTGTTCTAAGCGCTTGGCTCAGTGGAAAGAGCGTGGGCTTGGGAGTTAGAGGTCATGGGTTCTAATCCCGGCCCCGCCACTTGTCAGCTGTGTGACTTTGGGTAAGTCACTTCACTTCTCTGGGCCTCAGTTCCCTCATCTGGAAAATGGGGATTAATAATAATAATGATGGCATTTATTAAGCGCTTGCTATGTGCAAAGCACTGTTCTAAGCGCCGTGGAGATTACAAGGTGATGAGGTTGTCCCACGGGGGGCTCACAGTCTTCATCCCCATTTTACAGGCGAGGGAACTGAGGCCCAGAGAAGTGAAGTGACCTGCCCAAAGTCACACAGCTGGCGGTTGGTGGATCCGGGATTCGAACCCATGACCTCCGACTCCGAAGCCCGGGCTCTTTCCACTGAGCCATGCTGCTTCTCTAGACTATATCTCTCAATGATATATTCTAAATGACATTTATCCATATTGTCTGTCTTCCCCTCTAAGCTAGGTGGGCAGGGAATGTTAATTCCCTGTTAATTCCCTGTTAATGTTAATGTTAATTCTGTTATTCATTCATTCAGTCGTATTTATTGAGCGCTTCCTGTGTGCAGAGCACTGTACTAAGCGCTTGGGAAGTCCAAGTTGGCAACACATAGAGACGGTCCCGACCCAACAGTGGGCTCACAGTCTAGAAGGGGGGGACAGAACAAAACATATTAATAAAATAAATAGAATATGTACAAATAAAATAAATAAACAGTAATAAATACGTACAAACGCATATACATAAATATACATATTTATTCTATTTGTTTTATTTTGTTAATATTTGTTTTGTTCTCTGTCTCCCCCTTCTAAACCGTGAGCCCACTGTTGAGTAGGGACCGTCTTTATATGTTGCCAACTTGTACTTCCCAAGCGCTTAGTCCAGTGCTCTGCACATAGTAAGCGCTCAATAAATACGATTGATTGATTGATTGATTAGTACAGTGCTCTGCACGCAGTAAGCGCTCAATAAATACAATCGAATGAATGAATAACAGAATTAACAGACACATTCCCTGCCCACCTAGCTTAGAGGGGAAGACAGACAATATGGATAAATAAGTCATTTAGAATATATCATTGAGAGATACAGTACAGTGCTCTGCACACAGTAGGCGCTCAATAAATATGATTGAATGAATGAATCTACATCTATACAGGCGCTGTGGGGAGGGGAAGGAGGTAAGGCCGGGGGGGATGGGGAGAGGAAGGAGGGGGCTCAATCTGGGAAGGCCTCCTGTAAGAGTACACTCTCCCAAGCGCTTAGTACAGGACCCCGCACGTAGTAAGCGCTCCACAAATACCGTCGATCGATCGATCGGTGCTTTTTCCGCAGGAGGTGAATGTGGAATTTGAGGCTCATTCGATCTCAGCTCAGGATTACAACGGGATAAAGAAATTACTGCAGCAGGTACGGCCCCGAGGTGTCTGACTTTTGGGTTGTTGCTCCGGCCCGATCTCCTGACCTGCGGGATCTGCGGAAATGGACTGTACTGAGCGCCGCGCGTGTCTTTTTTGTCCCCCCCGTCAGCTGTTTCTGAAAGCCGCGGTGGACATCGCCGAGCTGACCGGCCTCTTAGTCCAGCAGAGTCACATCGGGAGCATCATCAAGGTGAGCGGCGCCGGGGACGCCGGGTGCGAAGCACTGTTCTGAGCGCTTGGGAGGATGCAAGGTGATCGGGTTGTCCCACGCCGGGGTCACAGTCATCACCCCCATTTTGCAGATGAGGGAACTGAGGCCCGGAGAAGTGAAGTGACTTCCCCGGCGGCCGGTGACCAGCCAGCAGCCCACCGGTCGCCGGGGGTTGCGTAGCGGACGCCTTCCGACTGCGTCATCAATCGTATTTATTGAGCGCTTACTGTGTGCAGAGCACTGGACTAAGCGCTTGACTGCCTTGAGCACCGGAGAGGCCCACGCGGAGTGAAGCAGCGTGGCTCTATATGTTGCCGACTTGCACTTCCCAAGCGCTTAGTCCAGTGCTCCGCACACAGTAAGCGCTCAGTAAATACAGTTGAAGGAAGGAAGGCTCAGGGGAGAAGAGCCCCAGCTGTGGAGTCGTTCATTCATTCATTCAGTCGTATTTATAATAATAATAATAATGATGGCATTTGTTAAGCGCTTACTATGTGCAAAGCACTGTTCTAAGCGCCGGGGAGGATACAGGGTGATCAGGTTGTCCCACGGGAGGCTCACAATCTTAATCCCCAGTCTTAATCGTGTTTATAATAATAATAGTAATGATGGCATTTGTTAAGCGCTTACTACGTGCAAAGCACTGTTCTAAGCGCTGGGGAGGATACAGGGTGATCAGGTTGTCCCACGGGAGGCTCACAGTCTTAATCCCCGGTCTTAATCGTGTTCATAATAATAATAGTAATGATGGCCTTTGTTAAGCGCTTACTATGTGCAAAGCACCGTTCTAAGCGCTGGGGAGGATACAGGGTGATCAGGTTGTCCCACGGGAGGTTCACAGTCTTAATCCCCAGTCTTAATCGTGTTTATAATAATAATAATGATGGCATTTGTTAAGCGCTTACTATGTGCAAAGCACTGTTCTAAGCTCTGGGGAGGATACAGGGTGATTAGGTTGTCCCACAGGAGGCTCACAGTCTTAATCCCCAGGCTTAATCGTATTTATAATAATAATAATAATAATAATGATGGCATTTGTTAAGCGCTTACTACGTGCAAAGCACCGTTCTAAGCTCTGGGGAGGATACAGGGTGATTAGGTTGTCCCACAGGAGGCTCACAGTCTTAATCCCCAGGCTTAATCGTATTTATAATAATAATAATAATAATGATGGCATTTGTTAAGCGCTTACTATGTGCAAAGCACTGTTCTAAGCGCTGGGGAGGATGCAAGGTGATCAGGTTGTCCCACGGGAGGCTCACAGTCTTAATCCCCAGTCTTAATCATATTTATAATAATCATAATATATTTATATTATATATATATAAATATAACTTTATAATAATCATAGTAATGATGGCATTTGTTAAGCGCTTACTATGTGCAAAGCACCGTTCTAAGCGCTGGGGAGGATACAGGGTGATCAGGTTGTCCCACGGGAGGTTCACAGTCTTAATACCCAGTCTTAATCGTATTTATAATAATAATAATGATGGCATTTGTTAAGCGCTTACTATGTGCAAAGCACTGTTCTAAGCTCTGGGGAGGATACAGGGTGATTAGGTTGTCCCACAGGAGGCTCACAGTCTTAATCCCCAGGCTTAATCGTATTTATAATAATAATAATAATAATGATGGCATTTGTTAAGCGCTTACTATGTGCAAAGCACTGTTCTAAGCGCTGGGGAGGATGCAAGGTGATCAGGTTGTCCCACGGGAGCCTCACAGTCTTAATCCCCAGTCTTAATCGTATTTATAATAATAATAATAATAATGATGGCATTTGTTAAGCGCTTACTATGTGCAAAGCACTGTTCTAAGCACTGGGGAGGGTACAGGGTGATCAGGTTGTCCCACGGGAGGCTCACAGTCTTAATCCCCAGTCTTAATCGTGTTTATAATAATAATAATAATGATGGCATTTGTTAAGCGCTTACTATGTGCAAAGCACCGTTCTAAGCGCCGGGGAGGATACAGGGTGATCAGGTTGTCCCACGGGGGGCTCACAATCTTAATCCCCAGTCTTAATCGTGTTTATAATAATAATAATAATGATGGCATTTGTTAAGCGCTTACTATGTGCAAAGCACCGTTCTAAGCGCCGGGGAGGATGCAGGGTGATCAGGTTGTCCCACGGGAGGCTCACAGTCTTAATCCCCAGTCTTAATCGTATTTATAATAATAATAATAATAATGATGGCATTTGTTAAGCGCTTACTATGTGCAAAGCACTGTTCTAAGCACTGGGGAGGGTACAGGGTGATCAGGTTGTCCCATGAGAGGCTCACAGTCTTAATCCCCAGGCTTAATTGTATTTATAATTATAATAATAATGATGGTGGCATTTGTTAAGTGCTTACTATGTGCAAAGCACCGTTCTAAGCGCCAGGGAGGATACAGGGTGATCAGGTTGTCCCACGGGAGGCTCACAGTCTTAATCCACAGTCTTAATCATATTTATAATAATCATAATATAATTATATTATATGTATAAATAATATATATTTATGATAATCATAATAATGATGGCATTTGTTAAGCGCTTACTATGTGCAGAGCACCGTTCTAAGCGCTGGGGAGGATACAGGGTGATCATGTCCCACGGGAGGCTCACAGTCTTAATCCACAGTCTTAATCATATTTATAGTAATAATAATAATGATGGCATTTGTTAAGCGCTTACTATGTGCAAAGCACCGTTCTAAGCACTGGGGAGGATACAGGGTGATCATGTCCCACGGGAGGCTCACAGTCTTAATCCACAGTCGTAATCGTATTTATAATAATAATAATAATAATGATGGCATTATTAAGCGCTTACTATGTGCAAAGCACTGTTCTAAGCGCTGGGGAGGATACAGGGTGATCATGTCCCACGGGAGGCTCACAGTCTTAATCCCCAGTCTTAATCTTAACAGTCTTAATCAGTCACAGATGAGGTAACTGAGGCATAGAGAAGTTAAGTGACTTGCCCAAAGTCACACAGCAGATTTATTGAGCATTTACTGTGTGCAGAGCACTGTACTAAGCGCTTGGGAAGTACAAGTTGGCAACATATAGAAACAGTCCCTACCCAACAGTGGGCTCACAGTCTAGAAGGGGGAGACAGACAACAGAACAAAACATATTAACAAAATAAAATAAATAGAATAAATATGTACAAATAAAATAAATAGAGTAATAAATCTGTACAAACTTATATAGAGGTGCTGTGGGGAGGGGAAGGAGGTAAGGCGGGGGATGGGGAGGAAAGGAGGGGGAGAGGAAGGAGGAGACTCAGTCTGGAAAGGCCTCCTTTATTTATTCATTCATTCCATCGTATTTATTGAGCGCTTACTGTGTGCAGAGCACTGGACTAAGCGCTTAGGAAGGACAAGTTTGCAACAGATAGAGACGGTCCCTACCGAGCAGCGGGCTCACAGTCTAGAAGGGGGAGACAGACGACAAAACAAAACAAATTAACAAAATCAAATAGAATAGTAAATATGTACAAATAAAATAAATAAATAGAGTAAGAAATCCGTACAAACACATATACATATATCCAGGTGCTGTGGGGAGGGGAAGGAGGTAAGGTGGGGGGGATGGGGAGGAGGGGGAGAGGAAGGAGGGGGCTCAGTCTGGGAAGGCCTCCTTCATTCGTTCATTCATTCAATTGTATTTATTGAGCACTTACTGTGTGCAGAGCACTGGACTAAGCGCTTGGGAAGGACAGGTTGGCAACGGATAGGGACAGTCCCTACTCAACAGCGGGCTCACAGTCTAGAAGGGGAAGACAGAGAACAAAACAAAACATATTAGCAAAATAAGTAGAGTAAATATGTACAAGTAAAATAGAGTAATAAATCTGTACAAACATATATACAGGTGCTGTGGGGAGGGGAAGGAGGTAAGAAGGGGGAGGAGGGGGCTCTATCTGGGAAGGCCTCCTTTATTCATACGTTCATTCAATCGTATTTATTGAGCGCTTACTGTGTGCAGAGCACTGGACTGAGCGCTTGGGAAGTACAATTAGGCAACATCTAGAGATGGTCCCTACCCAACAGCGGGCTCACAGTCTAGAAGGGGGAGACGGACAACAAAACCAAACATATTAACAAAATAAATAGAATAGTAAATATGTACAAATAAAATAGAGTAATAAATCCGTACAAACATATATCCAGGTGCTGTGGGGAGGGGAAGGAGGTAAGGAGGGGGAGAGGAAGGAGGGGGCTCAGTCTGGGAAGGCCTCCTGGAGTTGAGACTGTGAGTCCCACGTGGATCAGGGAGCCCACTGTTGGGTAGGGACCGTCTCTATATGTTGCCAACTTGTACTTCCCAAGCGCTTAGTCCAGTGCTCTGCACACAGTAAGCGCTCAATAAATACGATTGAATGAATGAATGAATGTTGGGTAGGGACCGTCTCTAGATGTTGCCAACTTGTACTTCCCAAGCGTGCTCTACACACAGTAAGCGCTCAATAAATCCGATCGAATGAATGAATGAATGTTGGGTAGGGACCGTCTCTAGATGTTGCCAACTTGTACTTCCCAAGCGCTTAGTCCAGTGCTCTGCGCACAGTAAGCGCTCAATAAATACGATTGAGTGAATGTTGGGTAGGGACCGTCTCTAGATGTTGCCAACTTGTCCTTCCCAAGCGCTTAGTCCAGTGCTCTGCACACAGTAAGCGCTCAATAAATACGATCGAACGAATGAATGAATGTTGTGTAGGGACCGTCTCTAGATGTTGCCAACTTGTACTTCCCAAGCGCTTAGTCCAGTGCTCTGCACACAGTAAGCGCTCAATAAATACGATCGAATGAATGAATGTTGGGTAGGGACCGTCTCTAGATGTTGCCAACTTGTACTTCCCAAGCGCTTAGTCCAGTGCTCTGCACACAGTAAGCGCTCAATAAATACGATTGAACGAATGAATGAGTGAATGTTGGGTAGGGACCGTCTCTAGATGTTGCCAACTTGTACTTCCCAAGCTTGCTGTACACGCAGTAAGCGCTCAATAAATACGATTGAATGAATGAATGTTGGGTAGGGACTGTCTCTAGATGTTGCCAACTTGTCCTTCCCAAGCGCTTAGTCCAGTGCTCTGCACACAGTAAGCGCTCAATAAATACGATTGAATGAATGAGCCCCACGAGGATCAGGGACCGTGTCCAACCTGATTTGCTTGAATCCACCCCAGCGCCTAGTGCAGTGCCCGGCCCATAGTAAGCGCTTTGCAAATACTATTAAAATGGAAAAATCAGGGGAGCGTGAATCAATCCCTCTCTCTCCCTTTCCTCCCCAACAGCAAACAGATGTCGCAGAAGAAAGTGAGGACGAGGAGGATGCTGATGAGGAAGAGGAGATCTTTGGCTTCATAAGTCTCCTGAATTTAACGGAGAGAAAGGTGAGCGAGGTTGGGAGTGGCAGCCTCCCGGGGGGCCTCCTCCAGTCCCCGGTGCCCGGAGCGGGTGGCCTTGGCGGCCTGTCGTTCATTCATTCATTCAATTGTATTTATTGAGCGCTTACTGTGTGCAGAGCACTGTACTAATCAATCAATCAATCAATCGTATTTATTGAGCGCTTACTATGTGCAGAGCACTGGACTAAGCGCTTGGGAAGTACAAATTGGCAACAACTAGAGACGGTCCCTATGCACCAGCAGGCTCACAGGCTAGAAGGGGGAGACAGAGAACAAAACCAAACATATTAACAAAATAAAATAAATAGAATAAATATGTACAAGTAAAATAAATAAATAAGTAAAGCGCTTGGGAAGTCCAATTTGGCAACATCTAGAGACGGTCCCTACCCAACGGCGGGCTCTCAGTCGAGAAGGGGGAGACGGCTGACAAAACAAAACATGTGGACAGGTGTCAAGTCATCAGAATAAATAGAAGTAAAGCTAGATCATTCATTCATTCATTCAGTGGTATTTATTGAGCGCCTACTGTTTGCAGAGCACTGGACTAAGCGCTTGGGAAGTCCAAGTTGGCAACATCTAGAGACGGTCCCTACCCAACAGCGGGCTCACGGTCTAGAAGGGGGAGGCAGAGAACAAAACATATTAACCAAATAAAATAAACAGAATAAATATGTACAAATAAAATAAATAAATATAGAGACGGTCACTACCCAACAGCGGGCTCACAGTCTAGAAGGGGGAGACAGACAACAAAACAAAACATGAACAAAATAAAAAAAAATGTACAAATAAATAAATATAGAGATGGTCCCTACCCAACAGCAGGCTCACAGTCTAGAAGGGGGAGACAGATAACAAAACAAAACATATTAACAAAATAAAATAAATAGAATAAATATGTACAAATAAAGTAAATAAATATAGAGACAGTCCCTACCCAACAGCGGGCTCACAGTCTAGAAGGGGGAGACAGAGAACAAAACAAAATATATCAACCAAATAAAATAAATAGAATATGTACAAGTAAAATAAATATAGAGACGGTCGCTACCCAACAGCGGGCTCACAGTTTAGAAGGGGGAGACAGACAACAAAACCAAACATATCAACCAAATAAAATAAATAGAATATGTACAAGTAAAATAAATATAGAGACGGTCCCTACCCAACAGTGGGCTCACAGTTTAGGAGGGGGAGACAGACAACAAAACCAAACATATCAACCAAATAAAATAAATAGAATATGTACAAGTAAAATAAATAAATATAGAGACGGTCCCTACCCAACAGTGGGCTCACAGTTTAGAAGGGGGAGACAGACAACAAAACAAAACATCAACCAAATAAAATAAATAGAATATGTACGAATAAAATAAATAAATATAGAGATGGTCCCTACCCAACAGCGGGCTCGCAGTCTAGAAGGGGGAGACAGACAACAAAACAACACATATTAGCAAAATAAAATAAATAGAATAGTAAATATGTACCAGTAAAATAAATAGTGATAAATCTGTACAAATCTCTCCCCTTTTAGACTGTGAGCCCACTGTAGGGTAGGGACCGTCTCTATATGTTGCCAACTTGGACTTCCCAAGCGCTTAGTCCAGTGCTCTGCACACAGTAAGCGCTCAAAAAATATGATTGATTGATTACAAACCTATATACATATTCATTCATTCATTCAATCGTATTTATTCATTCATTCAATCGTATTTATTGAGCGCTTACTATGTGCAAAGCACTGTTCTAAGCACTGGGGGGGATACAAGGTGATCAGGTTGTCCCACGTGGGGCTCCCAGTCTTCATCCCCATTTTACAGCTGAGGTCACTGAGGCTCAGAGAAGTGAAGTGACTTGCCCAAGGTCACACAGCAGACATGTGGCGGAGCCTGGATTCGAACCCATGACCTCTGACTCCAAAGCCCGGGCTCCTCCCACTGAGCCACGCCGCTCTTTATTGAGCGCTTACCGTGTGCAGAGCACTGTACTAAGCGCTTGGGAAGTACAAGTATATACAGGTGCTGTGGGGAGGGGAAGGAGGTAAGGCGGGGGGGTGGGAAGGGGAGGGGGCACTTAGTAAATACTAATAATGATGGCATTTATTAAGCGCTTACTATGTGCAAAGCACTGTCCTAAGTGCTGGGGGGGGGTACAAGGTGATCAGGTGGTCCCACGGGGGGGCTCGCAGTCTTCATCCCCATTTTCCAGATGAGGGAACTGAGGCCCAGAGCAGTGAAGCGACTGGCCCAAAGTCACCCAGCGGACAAGTTGGGGGGCCGGGATTCGAACCCGTGACCTCGGACTCCAAAGCCCGGGCTCTTTCCACTGAGCCACGCTGCGTCTCTGATGCCGTTATTATTAACGGGACGGGGGAACGCCCCCCGCCCCGGGTCCCTGGGGTGGGGTGGGGGGGGTGTCTGACGCCGCCCCGGTCTTGGGTTCCAGGGGACGCCGTGCGTGGAGCAGATCAAAGCGCTGCTGCTGGACCTGGGCCGAAAGAGCGGCGAGCGGCAGGCGGCCAAACAGCTCCGCGACTTCCTGGAGGACGCCTCCCGGCCCGTGGGGCTCATCCTCAGCGAGCGCTTCCTCAACGTGCCCCCCCAGGTCGCCCTGCCCCTCCACCTGCAGCTCCAGTGAGTAGAGTAATCGTTCGTTCAGTCATCCCGGCGTATTTATTGAGCGCTTACGGTGCGCAGAGCACTGGGCTGAGCGCCCGGGAAGTCCTTCATTCATTCATTCATTCATTCAGTCGTATTCATTGAGCGCTTACGGTGCGCAGAGCGCTGGGCTGAGCGCTTGGGAAGTACAAGTAATGACAGTGGTGGTATTTGTGAGGCGCTTACTAGTCCTTCATTCGTTCAGTCGTATTTATTGAGCGCTTACGGTGCGCAGAGCACTGGGCTGAGCGCCCGGGAAGTCATTCATTCAGTCATATTTATTGAGCGCTTACGGCGCGCAGAGCACCGGGCTGAGCGCTTGGGAAGTACAAGTAATAACAGTGGTGGTATTTGTGAGGCGCTTACTACTCCGTCATTCATTCAGTCATATTTATTGAGCACTTACAGTGCGCAGAGCACTGGGCTGAGCGCTTGGGAAGTACAAGTAATGACAGTGGTGGTATTTGTGAGGCGCTTACTAGTCCTTCATTCGTTCAGTCGTATTTATTGAGCGCTTACGATGCGCAGAGCACTGGAGTAAGCACCTGGGAAGTCATTCATTCAGTCGTATTTATTGAGCGCTTACGGTGCGCAGAGCACTGGGCTAAGCGCTTGGGAAGTACAAGTAATAACAGTGTTACTGTTAGTAATAACTACTCCGTTCATTCAGTCATCATCGTCAATCGTATTAACTGAGCGCTTACTGTGTGCAGAGCACTGTACTAAGCGCTTGGGAAGTCCAAATTGGCAACATATAAAGACGGTCCCTACCCAACTGTGGGCTCACAGTCTAAAAGGGGGAGACAGAACCAAACGTACTAACAAAATAAAATAGAATAGATATGTACAAGTAAAATAGAGTAATAAATATGTACAAACATATACATTTATACAGGTATATACATGTATACAGGTATATACATATATACGGGTATTTATTGAGCGCTTACGGTGCGCAGAGCACTGGACTAAGCGCTTGGGAAGTACAAGTAATAACAGTGATGGTACTTGTGAGGTGCTTACTATTCCTTCATTCATTCAGTCGTATTTATTGAGCGCTTACGGTGCGCAGAGCACTGGGCTGAGCGCCCGGGAAGTCATTCATTCAGTCGTATTTATTGAGCGCTTACGGTGCGCAGAGCACCGGGCTAAGCGCTTGGGAAGTACAAGTAGTAACAGTGGTGGTATTTGTGAGGCGCTTACTAGTCCTTCATTCATTCAGTTGTATTTATTGAGCGCTTACGGTGCGCAGAGCACTGGGCTGAGCACCCGGGAAGTCATTCATTCAGTCATATTTATTGAGCGCTTACGGTGCGCAGAGCACCGGGCTGAGCGCTTGGGAAGTACAAGTAATGACGGTGGTATTTGTGAGGCGCTTACTATTCCTTCATTCATTCAGTTGTATTTATTGAGCGCTTACAGTGCGCAGAGCACTGGACTAAGCGCTTGGGAAGTACAAGTAATGACAGTGGTGGCATTTGTGAGGCACTTACTATTCCTTCATTCATTCAGTGGCATTTATTGAGCGCTTACGGTGCGCAGAGCACTGGGCTGAGCGCCCGGGAAGTCATTCATTCAGTCGTATTTATTGAGCGCTTACGGTGCGCAGAGCACTGGACTAAGCGCTTGGGAAGTACAAGTAATAACAGTGGTGGTATTTGTGAGGCGCTTACTAGTCCTTCATTCATTCAGTCGTATTTATTGAGCGCTTACGGTGCGCAGAGCACTGGGCTGAGCGCCCGGGAAGTCATTCATTCGGTCGTATTTATTGAGCGCTTACGGTGCGCAGAGCACCGGGCTAAGCGCTTGGGAAGTACAAGTAATAACAGTGTTACTGTTAGTAATAACTACTCCGTTCATTCAGTCATCATCATCAATCGTATTTATTGAGCGCTTACTGTGTGCAGAGCACTGTACTAAGCGCTTGGGAAGTCCAAATTGGCAACATATAGAGACAGTCCCTACCCAATAGTGGGCTCACAGTCTAAAAGGGGGAGACAAAACCAAACATACTAACAAAATAAAATAGATATGTACAAGCAAAATAATTAAATATATAAATAGAGTAATAAGTATGTACAAACATATATACATATATACAGGTATATACATGTACATAGGTATATACATATATGCAGGTATTTATTGAGCGCTTACGGTGCGCAGAGCACTGGACTAAGCGCTTGGGAAGTACAAGTAATGACAGCGGTGGTATTTGTGAGGCGCTTACTATTCCTTCATTCATTCAGTGGCATTTATTGAGCGCTTACGGTGCGCAGAGCACTGGGCTGAGCACCCGGGAAGTCATTCATTCAGTCATATTTATTGAGCGCTTACGGTGCGCAGAGCCCCGGGCTGAGCGCTTGGGAAGTACAAGTAATGACGGTGGTATTTGTGAGGCGCTTACTATTCCTTCATTCATTCAGTTGTATTTATTGAGCGCTTACAGTGCGCAGAGCACTGGACTAAGCGCTTGGGAAGTACAAGTAATGACAGTGGTGGTATTTGTGAGGCGCTTACTTGTCCTTCATTCATTCAGTGGCATTTATTGAGCGCTTACGGTGCGCAGAGCACTGGGCTGAGCGCCCGGGAAGTCATTCATTCAGTCGTATTTATTGAGCGCTTACGGTGCGCAGAGCACTGGGCTAAGCGCTTGGGAAGTACAAGTAATAACAGGGTTACTGTTAATAACAGTAATAACTACTCCATTCAGTCATCATCATCAATCGTATTTACTGAGCGCTTACTGTGTGCAGAGCACTGTACTAAGCGCTTGGGAAGTCCAAATTGGCAACATATAGAGACAGTCCCTACCCACCAGTGGGCTCACAGTCTAAAAGGGGGAGACAAAACCAAACATACTAACAAAATGAAATAGAATAGATATGTACAAGTAAAATAAATAAATAAATAGAGTAATAAATATGTACAAACATATACATTTATACAGGTATATACATATATACAGGTATTTATTGAGCGCTTACGGTGCGCAGAGCACTGGACTAAGCGCTTGGGAAGTACAAGTAATGACAGTGGTGGTATTTGTGAGGCGCTTACCAGTCCTTCATTCATTCAGTCGTATTTATTGAGCACTTACGGTGTGCAGAGCACTGGACTAAGCACCCGGGAAGTCATTCATTCAGTCGTATTTATTGAGCGCTTACGGTGCGCAGAGCACTGGGCTAAGCGCTTGGGAAGTACAAGTAAGAACAGTGTTACTGTTAATAACAGTAATAACTACTCCATTCAGTCATCATCATCAATCGTATTTACTGAGCGCTTACTGTGTGCAGAGCACTGTACTAAGCGCTTGGGAAGTCCAAATTGGCAACATATAGAGACAGTCCCTACCCACCAGTGGGCTCACAGTCTAAAAGGGGGAGACAAAACCAAACATACTAACAAAATGAAATAGAATAGATACGTACAAGTAAAATAAATAAATAAATAGAGTAATAAATATGTACAAACATATACATTTATACAGGTATATACATATATACAGGTATTTATTGAGCGCTTACGGTGCGCAGAGCACTGGACTAAGCGCTTGGGAAGTACAAGTAATGACAGTGGTGGTATTTGTGAGGCGCTTACCAGTCCTTCATTCATTCAGTCGTATTTATTGAGCACTTATGGTGTGCAGAGCACTGGACTAAGCACCCGGGAAGTCATTCATTCAGTCGTATTTATTGAGCGCTTACGGTGCGCAGAGCACTGGGCTAAGCGCTTGGGAAGTACAAGTAATGACAGTGGTGGTATTTTTGAGGCGCTTACTAGTCCTTCATTCATTCATTCAGTCATATTTATTGAAAGCTTACTTTCATTCATTCATTCAGTCGTATTTATTGAGCGCTTACTGTGTGCAGAGCACTGGACTAAGCGCCTGGGAAGTCCTTCATTCATTCATTCAGTCGTATTTATTGAAAGCTTACTTTCATTGATTCAGTCGTATTTATTGAGCGCTTACTGTGTGCAGAGCACTGGACTAAGCGCCCGGGAAGTCCTTCATTCATTCATTCAGTCGTATTTATTGAGCGCTTACGGTGCGCAGAGCACTGGACTAAGCGCTTGGGAAGTACAAGTAATAACAGTGGTGGTACTTGTGAGGCGCTTACTAGTCCACATCCCCTCACATCCAATAAATACGATTGAATGAATGAATGAATGAATAGCCCATTCATTCATTCAGTCGTATTTATTGAGCGCTTACTGTGCGCAGAGCACTGGACTAAGCGCCTGGGAAGTACAAGTTGGTGAGTACAAGTAATAACAGTGGTGGTATTTGTGAGGCGCTTACTATTCCTTCATTCAGTCATATTTATTGAACACTTACTTTCATTCATTCATTCAATCGTATTTATGGAGCACTTCCTGTGCGCAGAGCACTGGAGTAAGCGCCTGGAAAGTCCCAAGTTGGTAAGTACAAGTAATAACAGTGGTGGTATTTCTGAGGCGCTTACTATTCCTTCATTCAGTCATATTTATTGAGCGCTTACTGTGTGCAGAGCCCTGGACTAAGCGCTTGGGAAGTCCAAGTTGGTAAGTCCAAGTAATAATGGTGGTATTTGTGTGGCGCTTACTATTCCTACATTCACTCACTCAGTCATATTTATTGAACGCTTACTTTCATTCATTCAGTCGTATTTATTGAGCGCTTACTGTGTGCAGAGCACTGGACTAAGCACTTGGGACGTCCAAGTTGGCAACATCTAGAGACGGTCCCTACCCGACAGCGGGCTCACGGTCTAGAAGGGGGAGACAAGTAATAACGGTGGTGGTATTTGTGAGGCGCTTACTATTTCTTCGTTCATTCATTCAGTTGTATTGAGCGCTTACTGTGTGCAGAGCACTGGACTAAGCGCTTGGGAAGTCCAAGTCGGCACCGTCTAGAGACGGTCCCTACCCAACAGTGCATTCAGTGCATTTGTGGCATTCATTCATTGTCGTATTTATTGAGCGCTTACTGTGCGCAGAGCACTGTACTACCCAACAGTGGGCTCACAGTCTAGAAGGGGGAGACAAGGAATAACAGTGGTGGCATTTGTCAGGCACTTGTGAGGGAATACAAATCCCCTCATTCATTCATTGTCGTATTTATTGAGTGCTCACTGTGCGCAGAGCACTGGACTAAGCGCAGAGCACTGTAGTAAGCGCTTGGGAAGTCCAAGTCGGCAACATCTAGAGACGGTCCCTACCCAACAGCGGGCTCACGGTCTAGAAGGGGGAGACAGACAACAAAACAAAACAGATTAACAAAATAAAATAAATAGAATAAATATGTACAAATAAAATAAATAGAGTAATAACTCCGTACAAACATATAAGCATATGTACAGGTGCTGTGGGGAGGGGAAGGAGGTAAGGCGGGGGGGGGGTGGGGAGGGGAAGGGGACAGACAACAAAACCATACATATTAACAAAATAAAATAAATAGAATAAATATGTACAAGTAAAATAGAGTAATAAATCCGTACAAACATATATATATATCTATACAGGTGCTGTGGGGAGGGGAAGGAGGTAAGGCGCGGGGGGATGGGAAGGGGAAGGGGACAGACAACCCAACCATACATATTAACAAAATAAAATAAATAGAATAAATATGTACAGGTAAAATAAATAAATTGAGTAATAAATACATAGAAACATATATATATATATATAAATATAAATATATATACAGGTGCTGTGGGGAGGGGAAGGAGGTAAGGCGGGGGTGATGGGGAGGGGAAGGGGACAGACAACCAAACCATACATATTAACAAAATAAAATAAATAGAATAAATATGTACAAGTAAAATAGAGTAATAAATCCGTACAAACATATATATATCTATACAGGTGCTGTGGGGAGGGGAAGGAGGTAAGGCGCGGGGGGATGGGAAGGGGAAGGGGACAGACAACCCAACCATACATATTAACAAAATAAAATAAATAGAATAAATATGTACAGGTAAAATAAATAAATTGAGTAATAAATACATAGAAACATATATATATATATATAAATATAAATATATATACAGGTGCTGTGGGGAGGGGAAGGAGGTAAGGCGGGGGTGATGGGGAGGGGAAGGGGACAGACAACCAAACCATACATATTAACAAAATAAAACAAATAGAATATGTACAAGTAAAATAAATAAATTGAGTAATAAATACGTAGAAACATATATATATGTATACACAGGTGCTCTGGGGAGGGGAAGGAGGTAAGGCAGGGGAGAGGGGGAGAGGAACCGAGCACTCGAGCACTGTTCTAAGCGCCGGGGTAGATACAGGGTAATCAGGTTGTTCCACGTAGGGCTCACAGTCTTCACCCTCATTTTAATAATAATAATAATAATAATAATAATAATAGTGATGGTATTCGTTAGGCGCTTACTAGGTGCAAAGCACTGTTCTAAGCCCCAGGGAGGTTACAAGAAGCAGCGTGGCTCAGTGGAAAAGAGCCTGGGCTTTGGAGTCAGAGGTCATGGGTTCAAATCCCGGCTCCACCAATTATCAGCTGCATGACTTTGGGTAAGGCACTTCACTTCTCTGGGCCTCAGTGACCTCATCTGGAAAATGGGGATTAAGGCAGTGAGCCCCCCCCCCCGGGGGACACCCTGATTGCCTTGTAACCTCCCCAGTGCTGAGAACAGTGCTTTGCACATAGTAAGCGCTTAATAAAATGCCGTTATTATTATTATTATTATTTGGAGGCGGCTGTCATGGGTTCAAATCCCGGCTCCACCAATTATCAGCTGTGTGACTTTGGGCCAGTCACTTCACTTCTCTGGGCCTCAGTTCCCTCATCTGGAAAATGGGGATTAAGACTGTGAGCCCCCCTTGGGACCTCCCGATCACCTTGTAACCTCCCCAGCGCTTAGAACAGTGCTTTGCACATAGTAAGTGCTTAATAAATGCCATTATTATTATTATTATTCTCTGGGCCTCAGTTCCCTCATCTGGAAAATGGGGATTAAGACTGAGCCCCCCCTTGGGACAGCCTGATCACCTTGTATCCCCCTTAGTGCTTAAAACAGTGCTTGGCACATAGTAAGCGCTTAATAAATACCATCATTAACCTGATGAACCCGTTTCCACCTCAGTGCTCAGAAAAATGGACGGCACATAGTAAGCACTTCACAAGTAAGCGCTTAATAAATGCCATTATCATTATTATTATTATTCTGTGGGCCTCAGTTCCCTCATCTGGAAAATGGGGATTAAGACTGAGACCCCCATGGGGCAACCTGATCACCTTGTATCCCCCCTAACGCTTAAAACAGTGCTTGGCACATAGTAAGCGCTTAATAAATGCCATCATTAAATACCATCATTAACCTGATGAACCCGTTTCTACCTCAGTGCTCAGAAAAATGCATGGCACATAGCACTTCACAAGTAAGCGCTTAATAAATGCCGTCATTATTGTTATTATTATTATTCTCTGGGCCTCTAAGCACTTAATAAATGCTATTATTATTATTATTATTATTATTGTTATTATTATTCTCTGGGCCTCAGTTCCCTCATCTGGAAAATGGGGATTAAGACTGAGCCCCCCCGTGGGACAACCCGATCACCTTGTCACCTCCTCAGCGCTTAGAACAGTGCTTGGCACATAGTAAGCGCTTAATAAATGCCATCATTAAATACCATCATTAACCTGATAAACCCGTTTCTACCTCAGTGCTCAGAAAAATGCACGGCACATAGTAAGCACTTCACAAGTAAGCGCTTAATAAATGCCGTCATTATTATTATTATTATTATTATTCTCTGGGCCTCTAAGCACTTAATAAATGCTATTATTATTATTATTATTATTGTTATTATTATTCTCTGGGCCTCAGTTCCCTCATCTGGAAAATGGGGATTAAGACTGAGCCCCCCGTGGGACAACCCGATCACCTTGTCACCTCCTCAGCGCTTAGAACAGTGCTTGGCACATAGTAAGCGCTTAATAAATGCCATCATTAAATACCATCATTAACCTGATAAACCCGTTTCTACCTCAGTGCTCAGAAAAATGCATGGCACATAGTAAGCACTTCACAAGTAAGCGCTTAATAAATGCCATTATTATTATTATTATTATTATTATTATTGTTATTATTATTATTTTATTATTCTCTGGGCCTCTAAGCACTTAATAATGCCATTATTATTATTGTTATTATTATTATTCTCTGGGCCTCAGTTCCCTCATCTGGAAAATGGGGATTAAGACTGAGCCCCACGTGGGACAACCTGATCACCTTGTATCCCCCCTAGTGCTTAAAACAGTGCTTGGCACATAGTAAGCGCTTAATAAATACCATCATTAAATACCATCATTAACTTGAACCTGTTTCTACCTCAGTGCTCAGAAAAATGCTCGGCACATAGTAAGGGCTTCATAAGTACTATCATAATAGTACAGTGCTCAGCACACAGTAAGCGCTCAATAAATACGATTGAATGAATAATAATAATAATAATAATAATAATAATAATAATAATAATAATAATAATAATGTTGGTTGGGTGACCCCGGAAACGAGCGTGAAGCGTTTAATAAATACCATCATTAACTCGATGAACCCATTTCTACCTCAGTGCTCAGGAAAATGCTCGGTACCTAGTAAGCGCTTCACAAGTACCATCATAATAGTACAGTGCTCAGCACACAGTAAGCGCTCAATAAATACTATTGAATGAATGAATAATAATAATAATAATAACAATAATGTTGGTTGGGTGACCCCGGAAATAAGCGCGAAGCCGCTTAATAAATACCATCATTAACCCGATGAACCCGTTCCTACCTCAGTGCTCAGAAAAATGCTCGGCACATAGTAAGCGCTTCACAAATACCATAATAATAGTACAGTGCTGAGCACACAGTAAGCGCCCAATAAATACGATTGAATGAATAATAATAATAATGTTGGTTGGGTGACCCCAGAAATGAGCGCGAAGCCGCTTAATAAATACCATCATTAGCCCGATGAACCCATTTCTACCTCAGTGCTCAGAAAAATGCTCGGCACGTAGTAAGCGCTTCATGAATACCCTCGTAATAGTACAGTGCTCAGCACACAGTAAGTGCCCAATAAATACGATTGAATTATTAATAATAATAATAATAATAATAATTATGTTGGTTGGGTGACCCCGGAAACGAGCGCGAAGCCGCTTAATAAATACCATCATTAACCCGGTGAACCCGTTTATAACTCAGTGCTCAGAAAAATGCTCGGCACATAGTAAGTGCTTCACAAGTACCATCATAATAGTACAGTGCTCAGCACACAGTAAGCGCTCAATAAATGCGATTGAATGAATGAATAACAATAATAATAATAATGTTGGTTGAGTGACCCCGGAAACGAGCGTGAAGCGCTTAATAAATACCATCATTAACCCGATGAACCCGTTTCTACCTCAGTGCTTAGGAAAATGCTTGGCACATAGTAAGCGCTTCACAAGTACCATCATAATAGTCCAGTGCTCTGCACATGGTAAGCGCTCAATAGATACGATTGAATTAATAATAATAATAATAATAATAATAATTATGTTGGTTGGTTGACCCCGGAAACGAGCGCGAAGCTGCTTAATAAATACCATCATTAACCCGGTGAACCCGTTTCCACCTCAGTGCTCAGAAAAATGCTCGGCACGTAGTAAGCGCTTCACGAGTACCATCGTAATAGTACAGTGCTCTGCACATGATAAGCGCCGAATAAATACTATTGAATGAATAATAATAATAACGTTGGTTGGGTGACCCTGGAAACGAGTGTGAAGCCGCTTAATAAATACCATCATTAACCCGATGAACCCGTTTCTACATCAGTGCTCAGAAAAATGCTTGGCACATAGTAAGCGCTTCACGAGTACCATCATAATAGTAATTTAAGACTGTGAGCCCACTGTTGGGTAGGGACTGTCTCTATATGTTGCCAGTTTGCACTTCCCAAGCGCTTAGTACAGTGCTCTGCACACAGTAAGCGCTCAATAAATACGATTGATGATGATGATAATAGTACAGTGCTCTGCACACAGTAAGGGCTCAATAAATACGATTGAATGAATAATAATAATAATAATAATAATGTTGGTTGGGTGACCCCCGAAATTAGCGTGAAGCCGCTTAATAAGTACTATCATTAACCCGATGAACCCGTTTCTACCTCAGTGCTCAGAAAAATGCTCGGCACGTAGTAAGCGCTTCACGAGTACCATCGTAATAGTACAGTGCTCAGCTCACGGTAAGCACTCAATAAATACAATTGAAATAATAATAATAATAATAATAATAATAATGTTGGTTGCGTGACCCTGGAAACGAGCACGAAGCCGCTTAATAAATACCATCATTAACCCGATGAACCCGTTTCTACCTCAGTGCTCAGAAAAGTGCTCGGCACGTAGTAAGCGCTTCACGAGAACCATCATAATAGTACAGTGTTCTGCACACGGTAAGCGCTCAATAAATACAATTGAAATAATAATAATAATAATAATAATAATAAATAATAATAATAATAATAATGTTGGTTGGGTGACCCCGGAAACGAGCGTGAAGCGCTTAATAAATACCATCATTAACCCGATGAACCCGTTTCTACCTCAGTGCTTAGGAAAATGCTTGGCACATAGTAAGCGCTTCACAAGTACCGTCATAATAGTCCAGTGCTCTGCACATGGTAAGCGCTCAATAAATATGATTGAAATAATAATAATAATAATAACAATGATAATAATGATGATGATGATAATAATAATAATAATAATAATAATAATAATAATAATAATAATAATATTGGTTGGGTGACCCCGGAAATGAGCGCAAAGCCACTTAATAAGTACCATCATTAACCCGACGAACCCGTTTCTACCTCAGTGCTCAGAAAAATGCTCAGCACACAGTAAGCGCCCAATAAATACGATTGAATGAATAATAATAATAATGTTGGTTGGGTGACCCCGGCAACGAGCATGAAGCTGCTTGCTCGGCACATAGTAAGCGCTTCACAAGTACCATCGTAATAGTACAGTGCTCAGCGCACGGTAAAAGCGCTCAATAAGTACGATTTAATGAATAATAATAATAATGTTGGTTGGGTGACCCCAGAAACAAGCATGAAGCTGCTTGCTTGGCACATAGTAAGCGCTTCACAAGTACCATCGTAATAGTACAGTGCTCAGCACACGGTAAGCGCCCAATAAATACGATTGAATGAATAATAATAATAACGTTGGTTGGGTGACCCCAGAAACGAGCATGAAGCTGCTTGCTCGGCACATAGTAAGCGCTTCCCAAGTACAATCATAATAGTACAGTGCTCAGCACACGGTAAGCGCTCAATAAATACAATTGAATGAATAATAATAATAATAATGTTGGTTGGGTGACCCCAGAAACGAGCATGAAGCTGCTTGCTCGGCACATAGTAAGCGCTTCACGAGTACCGTCATAATAGTACAGTGCTCAGCACACGGTAAGCGCTCAATAAGTGCGATTTAATGAATAATAATAATAATGTGGGTTGGGTGACCCCAGAAACGAGCATGAAGCTGCTTGCTCGGCACATAGTAAGCGCTTCACAAGTACCATCGTAATAGTACAGTGCACTGCACACGGTAAGCGCCCAATAAATATGATTGAATGAATAATAATAATAATAATAATAATAATAATAATAATAATAATAATAATGTTGGTTGGGTGACCCCAGAAACGAGCATGAAGCTGCTTGCTCGGCACATAGTAAGCGCTTCCCAAGTACCATCATAATAGTACAGTGCTCTGCACACGGTAAGCGCCCAATAAATACGATTGAATGAATAATAATAATAATGTTGGTTGGGTGACCCCAGAAACGAGCATGAAGCTGCTTGCTTGGCACATAGTAAGCGCTCAATAAATACGATTGAATGAATAATAATAATAACGTTGGTTGGGTGACCCCAGAAACGAGCATGAAGCTGCTTGCTCGGCACATAGTAAGCGCTTCCCAAGTACCATCGTAATAGTACAGTGCTCTGCACACGGTAAGCGCCCAATAAATACGATTGAATGAATAATAATAATAATAATAATAATAATAATAATGTTGGTTGGGTGACCCCGGCAACGAGCATGAAGCTGCTTGCTCGGCACATAGTAAGCGCTTCACAAGTACCATCATAATAGTACAGTGCTCAGCACACGGTAAGCGCCCAATAAATACGATTTAATTAATAATAATAATAATGTTGGTTGGGTGACCCCAGAAACGAGCATGAAGCTGCTTGCTCGGCACATAGTAAGCGCTTCACAAGTACCATCATAATAGTACAGTGCTCTGCACACGGTAAGCGCCCAATAAATACGATTGAGTGAATAATAATAATAATGTTGGGTGACCCCAGAAACGAGCATGAATCTGCTTGCTTGGCACATAGTAAGCGCTCAATAAATATGATTGAATGAATAATAATAATAACGTTGGTTGGGTGACCCCAGAAACGAGCATGAAGCTGCGTGCTCGGCACATAGTAAGCGCTTCGCAAGTACCGTCATAATAGTACAGTGCTCAGCACACGGTAAGCGCTCAATAAGTACGATTTAATTAATAATAATAATAATGTTGGTTGGGTGACCCCAGAAACGAGCATGAAGCTGCTTGCTCGGCACATAGTAAGCGCTTCACAAGTACCATCGTAATAGTACAGTGCTCAGCACACGGTAAGCGCCCAATAAATACGATTGAATTAATAATAATAATAATAATAATAATAATAATAATAATGTTGGTTGGGTGACCCCGGCAAGGAGCATGAAGCTACTTGCTCGGCACATAGTAAGCGCTTCACAAGTACCATCATAATAGTACAGTGCTCAGCACACGTTAAGCGCCCAATAAATACGATTGAATGAATAATAATAATAACGTTGGTTGGGTGACCCCAGAAATGAGCATGAAGCTGCTTGCTCGGCACATAGTAAGCGCTTCACGAGTACCATCGTAATAGTACAGTGCTCAGCAAACGGTAAGCGCCCAATAAATACGATTGAATAATAATAATAATAATAATAACGTTGGTTGGGTGACCCCAGAAACGAGCATGAAGCTGCTTGCTTGGCACATAGTAAGCGCTCAATAAATACGATTGAATGAATAATAATAATAACGTTGGTTGGGTGACCCCAGAAACGAGCATGAAGCTGCTTGCTCGGCACGTAGTAAGCGCTTCGCAAGTACCATAATAATAGTACAGTGCTCTGCACACGGTAAGCGCCCAATAAATACGATTGAATGAATAATAATAATAATGTTGGTTGGGTGACCCCAGAAACGAGCATGAAGCTGCTTGCTTGGCACATAGTAAGCGCTCAATAAATACGATTGAATGAATAATAATAATAACGTTGGTTGGGTGACCCCAGAAACGAGCATGAAGCTGCTTGCTCGGCACGTAGTAAGCGCTTCGCAAGTACCATAATAATAGTACAGTGCTCAGCACACGGTAAGCGCCCAATAAATATGATTGAATGAATAATAATAATAATAATAATAATAATAATAATAATAATGTTGGTTGGGTGACCCCAGAAACGAGCATGAAGCTGCTTGCTCGGCGCGTAGTAAGCGCTTCACAAGTACCATCATAATAGTACAGTGCTCTGCACACGGTAAGCGCCCAATAAATACGATTGAATGAATAATAATAATAACATTGGTTGGGTGACCCCAGAAACAAGCATGAAGCTGCTTGCTCGGCACATAGTAAGCGCTTCACAAGTACCATCGTAATAGTACAGTGCTCAGCACACGGTAAGCGCTCAATAAATACAACTGAATAAAAATAATAATAATAATGTTGGTGGGTGACCCCGGAAACGAGGGCGAAGGCGCGGTCGGGGAGCATCAGGATCGCGCCCACAACAGCGCTTAGTACAGTGCTGTGCACATAGTAAGCGCTCAATAAATACAACTGATGATGAACAGCGCTCCGGGGTCGGGGGCCGTTTCCCAGGAAAGAGCTGGCGGAGACGCAGAGGACGAAGAAGCCGGGCGGGAAGTGCGCGTATTTCCTCCTCATCAGCAAGACGTCCGTGGCCCTGGCCGGTGGCGTCCAGCACAGCGGTCCCCGCCGGCCCCCGGACCTCATGTTCGCCAACGCGGAGGAGGAGTTCTTCTACGAGGTGAGAGCGCGCGGCGCCCCATCCCGTCCCCACCTCTTTTAGACTGTGAGCCCACTGTGGGGTGGGGACCGTCTCTATATGTTGCCAGCTTGGGCTTCCCAAGCGCTTAGTACAGTGCTCTGCGCACAGGAAGCGCTCAATAAATGCGATTGATTGGGTAGGGACCGTCTCTATATGTTGCCAACTTGGACTTCCCAAGCGCTTAGTACAGTGCTCTGCGCACAGGAAGCGCTCAATAAATACGATTGATTGATGGATTGACCTCCGTCTCCCCCGCAGCGGATAATTCATTCATTCGAGCGCTTACTGCGTGCAGAGCACTGGACTGAGCACTTGGGAAGAACAAATAGGCAACATAGACGGGCTCACAGTCTAGAAGAGTACAACTTGTACTTCCCAAGCGCTTAGTACAGTGCTCTGCACACAGTAAGCGCTCAGTAAATACGATTGAATAAGGATGGTATTTGTTAAGCGCTCATTCATTCATTCAGTCGTACTTATTGAGCGCTTACTGCGTGCAGAGCACTGGAGTAAGCGCTGGGGAAGAACAAATCAGCAACATAGACGGGCTTACAGTCTAGAAGAATAAGGGTGGTCTTTGTTAAGCGCTCATTCATTCATTCAGTCGTACTTATTGAGCGCTTACTGCGTGCAGAGCACTGGACGAAGTGCTGGGGAAGAACAAATCAGCAACGTAGAGAGATGGGCTCACAGTCTAGAAGAATAAGGATGGGCTTTGTTAAGCGCTCGTTCATTCATTCAGGCGTACTTATTGAGCACTTACTGAATGCAGAGCACTGGACTAAGCGCTTGGGAAGAACAAATCGGCACCATAGAGAGACGGGCTCACAGTCTAGAAGAATAAGGGTGGTCTTTGTTAAGCGCTCATTCATTCATTCAGTTGTACTTATTGAGCGCTTACTGCGTGCAGAGCACTGGACTGAGCACTGGGGAAGAACAAATCGGCAGCATAGAGAGACGGGCTCACAGTCTAGAAGAATAAGGATGGGCTTTGTTAAGCGCTCATTCATTCATTCAGTCGTACTTATTGAACACTTACTGCGCAGAGCACTGGACTAAGTGCTGGGGAAGAAATCGGCAACATAGACGGGCTCACAGTCTAGAAGAATAAGGATGGGCTTTGTTAAGCACTCATTCATTCATTCAGTCGTACTTATTGAGCGCTTACTGCATGCAGAGCACTGGACTAAGCGCTGGGGAAGAACAAATCGGCACCATAGAGAGATGGGCTTACAGTCTAGAAGAATAAGGATGGTCTTTGTTAAGCGCTCATTCATTCAGTTGTACTTATTGAGCGCTTACTGCGTGCAGAGCACTGGACTAAGCGCTTGGGAAGAACAAATCGGCAACATAGAGAGACGGGCTCACAGTCTAGAAGAATAAGGATGGTCTTTGTTAAGCGCTCATTCATTCATTCAGTCGTACTTACTGAGCGCTTACTGCGTGCAGAGCACTGGACTAAGCGCTTGGGAAGAACAAATCGGCAACATAGACGGGCTCACAGTCTAGAAGAATAAGGGTGGTCTTTGTTAAGCGCTCATTCATTCATTCAGTCGTACTTATTGAGCACTTACTGCGTGCAGAGCACTGGACTGAGCGCTTGGGAAGAACAAATCGGCAACATAGACGGGCTCACAGTCTAGAAGAATAAGGATGGGCTTTGTTAAGTGCTCATTCATTCATTCAGCCGTACTTATTGAGCGCTTACTGTGTGCAGAGCACTGGACTAAGCGCTGGGGAAGAAATCGGCAACATAGAGAGATGGGCTCACAGTCTAGAAGAATAAGGATGGGATTTGTTAAGCGCTCATTCATTCAGTCATATTTATTGATGGCATTTATTAAGCGCTTACTATGTGCCAAGTGCTGGGGGGGGGGATACAAGGTGATAAGGTTGTCCCACGGGGGGCTCACCGTCTTCATCCCCAATTTTCAGATGAGGGAACTGAGGCCCAGAGAAGTGAAGTGACTTGCCCGAAGTCACACAGCTGACAAGTGGAGGAGCCGGGATTTGAACCCATGACCTCTGACTCCAAAGCCCGGGCTCTTTCCACCGAGCCACGCTACTTCATGCAGTTGGCATGAGGGCCGCCCCAGGGGCCAGAGCGGGGCCAGTCACTGCCCATGCTGCCTGCTGTGCGGGCTTAATAATAATAATAATAATAATAATAATAATAATAATAATAATGATGGTATTTGTTAAGCGCTGACTATGTGCAAAGCACTGTTCTGAGGGCTGGGAAGGTTACAAGGTGATCAGGTAATAATAATAATAATCATGGCATTTATTAAGCGCTTACTATGTGCAAAGCACTGTTTTAAGCACTGGGGAGGTTACAAGGTGATCAGGTTGTCCCACATGGGGCTCAGTCTTCATCCCCATTTTCCAGATGAGGGAACTGAGGCCCAGAGAATAATAATAATAATAATGGCATTGATTAAATGCATACTATGTGCAAAGCCCTGTTCTAAGCACTGGGGAGGTGACAAGGTGATCAGGATGTCCCATGGCGGGGGCTCACAGTCTTAATCCCCATTTTCCAGATGAGGGAACTGAGGCCCAGGGAAGTGAAGTGACTTGCCCAAAGTCACACAGCCGACAAGTGGCGGAGCCGGGGTGAGCCTCATCGCGGTTCTGCCAAATGCTTGACCTTGGGCAAGTAATGTCATCAATCAATCAGTCAATCGTATTTATTGAGCGCTTACTGTGTGCAGAGCACTGTACTAAGCGCTTGGGAAGTCCAAGTTGGCAACATAGAGAGACGGTCCCTACCCCACAGCGGGCTCACGGTCTAGAAGGCAGGTGACCAATCAATCAATTGTATTAATTGAACGCTTACTGTGTGCAGAGCACTGTACTAAGCGCTTGGGAAGTCCAAGTTGGCAACATAGAGAGACGGTCCCTACCCAACAGCGGGCTCACAGTCTAGAAGGCAGGTGACCAATCAATCAATCAGCCGTATTTATTGAGCGCTTACCGTGTGCAGAGCACTGTACTAAGCGCTTGGGAAGTCCAAGTTGGCAACATAGAGAGACGGTCCCTACCCAACAGCGGGCTCACGGTCTAGAAACTTGTCCAGGCCTTAGTCCAGTGCTCTGCACACAGTAAGCGCTCAATAAGTACGATTGATTGATTGATTGATTCTCCTGTTGTCCCTTTTATTTAGACCGTGAGCCCCCGCGCGGGGGCTCGGTCCATCCAGTCGTATTTACTGAGCGCTTACCGCTCAATAAATCTTACCTCCTTCCCTTCTCCACAGCACCTGTATATATGTTTGTACATATTTATTACTCCATTTATTTATTTTCCTTGTCCCTATCTATTCTATTTATTTTATTTTGTTAGTACGTTTGGTTTTGTTCTCCTCTAGACTGAGAGCCCACTGTTGGGCAGGGACCGTCTTTATATGTTGCCAGCTTGTACTCCCGAAGCGCTTAGTCCAGTGCTCTGCACACAGTAAGTGCTCAATAAATACGATTGATTGATTGATTCTCCTGTTGTCCCTTTTATTTAGACCGTGAGCCCCTGCGTGGGAGCTCGGTCCATCCAGTCGTATTTACTGAGCACTTACCGCTCAATAAATCTTAGCTCTTTCTCTTCCCCACAGCACCTGTATATATGTTTGTACATATTTATTACTCTATTCATTTATTTATTTTCCTTGTCCCTATCTATTCTATTTATTTTATTTTGTTAGTACGTTTGGTTTTGTTCTCTTCTAGCCTGTGAGCCCACTGTTGGGTAGGGACTGTCTCTATATGTTGCCAACTTGTACTTTCCAAGCGCTTAGTCCAGTGCTGTGCACACAGTAAGCGCTCAATAAATACGATTGATTGATTGATTGATTCTCCTGTTGTCCCTTTTATTTAGACCGTGAGCCCCTGCGTGGGAGCTCGGTCCATCCAGTCGTATTTACTGAGCACTTACCGCTCAATAAATCTTACCTCCTTCCCTTCCCCACAGCACCTGTATATATGTTTGTACATATTTATTACTCTATTCATTTATTTATTTTCCTTGTACCTATCTATTCTATTTATTTTATTTTGTTAGTACGTTTGGTTTTGTTCTCTTCTAGCCTGTGAGCCCACTGTTGGGTAGGGACTGTCTCTATATGTTGCCAACTTGTACTTTCCAAGCGCTTAGTCCAGTGCTGTGCACACAGTAAGCGCTCAATAAATACGATCGATTGATTGATTGATTCTCCTGTTGTCCCTTTTATTTAGACCGTGAGCCCCCCGCGTGGGGGCTCGGTCCATCCAGTCGTATTTACTGAGCGCTTACCGCTCAATAAATCTTACCTCCTTCCCTTCCCCACAGCACCTGTATATACGTTTGTACATATTTATTACTCTATTCATTTATTTATTTTCCTTGTCCCTATCTATTCTATTTATTTTATTTTGTTAGTACGTTTGGTTTTGTTCTCTTCTAGACTGTGAGCCCACTGTTGGGCAGGGACCGTCTTTATATGTTGCCAGCTTGTACTCCCGAAGCGCTTAGTCCAGTGCTCTGCACACAGTAAGCGCTCAATAAATACGATTGATTGATTGATTCTCCTGTTGTCCCTTTTATTTAGACCGTGAGCCCCTGCGTGGGAGCTCGGTCCATCCAGTCGTATTTACTGAGCGCTTACCGCTCAATAAATCTTAGCTCTTTCTCTTCCCCACAGCACCTGTATATATGTTTGTACATATTTATTACTCCATTTATTTATTTTCCTTGTACCTATCTATTCTATTTATTTTATTTTGTTAGTACGTTTGGTTTTGTTCTCTTCTAGCCTGTGAGCCCACTGTTGGGTAGGGACTGTCTCTATATGTTGCCAACTTGTACTTTCCAAGCGCTTAGTCCAGTGCTCTGCACACAGTAAGCGCTCAATAAATACGATTGATTGATTGATTCTCCTGTTGTCCCTTTTATTTAGACCGTGAGCCCCCCACGTGGGGGCTCGGTCCATCCAGTCGTATTTACTGAGCGCTTACCGCTCAATAAATCTTACCTCCTTCCCTTCCCCACAGCACCTGTATATACGTTTGTACATATTTATTACTCTATTCATTTATTTATTTTCCTTGTCCCTATCTATTCTATTTATTTTATTTTGTTAGTACGTTTGGTTTTGTTCTCTTCTAGCCTGTGAGCCCACTGTTGGGTAGGGACCGTCTCTATATGTTGCCAACTTGTACTTTCCAAGCGCTTAGTCCAGTGCTGTGCACACAGTAAGCGCTCAATAAATACGATTGATTGATTGATTCTCCTGTTGTCCCTTTTATTTAGACCGTGAGCCCCCGCGTGGGAGCTCGGTCCATCCAGTCGTATTTACTGAGCACTTACCGCTCAATAAATCTTACCTCCTTCCCTTCCCCACAGCACCTGTATATATGTTTGTACATATTTATTACTCTATTCATTTATTTATTTTCCTTGTACCTATCTATTCTATTTATTTTATTTTGTTAGTACGTTTGGTTTTGTTCTCTTCTAGCCTGTGAGCCCACTGTTGGGTAGGGACTGTCTCTATATGTTGCCAACTTGTACTTTCCAAGCGCTTAGTCCAGTGCTCTGCACACAGTAAGCGCTCAATAAATACGATTGATTGATTGATTCTCCTGTTGTCCCTTTTATTTAGACCGTGAGCCCCCCACGTGGGGGCTCGGTCCATCCAGTCGTATTTACTGAGTGCTTACCGCTCAATAAATCTTACCTCCTTCCCTTCCCCACAGCACCTGTATATATTTTTGTACATATTTATTATTCTATTCATGTATTTATTTTCCTTGTACCTATCTATTCTATTTATTTTATTTTGTTAGTACGTTTGGTTTTGTTCTCTTCTAGCCTGTGAGCCCACTGTTGGGTAGGGACTGTCTCTATATGTTGCCAGCTTGTACTTCCCAAGCGCTTAGTCCAGTGCTGTGCACACAGTAAGCGCTCAATAAATATGATTGATTGATTGCGGTCCGTCTCGTCGGCCCCGCAGAAAGCCGTCCTGAAGTTCAGCTGCTCGGTGCAGGAGGAGAGCGACTCGTGCCTGGGCGGCAGGTGGTCCTTCGCCGACGAGCCCATGACGCCCACGCGGACGGTGGTGCTCGTCCCCGCGGACAGGATGGACGCCGTCATGGACAAGCTGAAGGAATATCTGGCCGTCTGAGCCGCGGGGCCGGCGGCCGGGGCTCCGGGAGCGACGCCCATCTCATTCCCATCCCAGGGAGGGAACAACCGGTCGGGCGCCGGCCGCGACGAAATCACGCGTGGCCCTCCGAAACGAAGCCGAGACTAATTATTGCGTTTTTTCTTAATGACAAGGTAGTACAAAGTAATTTCCCCTTTATCGAGAGACCGTTTATTGTGTTTTTTCTTAACGGCAAGGTAGTACGACGTAATTTCCTCTTTATCGCTCGCGTCTGGAGTTTTTCCGCACCCATTCCCCCCCCCCACCGTCCCGTCCGACACCAATTCCGCGAAAGGCCGCGGCCCGCTGAGCCGGGGGTGTCCATCGCCTGCTCCGGGAGCGATGCCCATCTCATTCCCATCACAGGGAGGGTCCAACCAGTCGGGCACCGTCCGTGACGGAACCTCCATGCGTGGACTTTAGAAACGAAGCCGGGAGACTACTTACTGTGTTTTTTCTTAATGACACGGTAGTACAAAGTAATTTCCCCTTTATTGAGAGACTCTTTATTGTGTTTTTTCTTAATGACAAGGTAGTACAACGTAATTTCCTCTTTATCGCTCGCGTCTGGAGTTTTTCCGCACCCATTCCCTCACACCATCCCGTCCATCACCGCTCCTGCGAAAGGCCCGCTGAGCCACGGGGGCCCGGGGGTGTCCGTCGCCCGCTCCGGGAGCGACGCCCATCTCATTCCCATCCCAGGGAGGGACCAACCGGTCGGGCGCCGTCCGGGACGAAATCTCCACGCGTGGACCTCAGAAATGAAGCCGGGAGACTACTTATTGCGTTTTTTCTTAATGACAAGGTAGTACAAAATAATTTCCCCTTTATCGAGAGACGATTTATTGTGTTTTTTCTTAACGACAAGGTAGTACAAGTAATTTCCTCTTTATCGCTCGCGTCTGGAGTTTTTCCGCACCCATTCCCCCCCACTCTCCCGTCCAACACCAATTCCGCAAAAGGCCGCGGCCCGCTGAGCCGGGGGTGTCCGTCGCCCACTCCGGGAGCAATGCTCATCTCATTCCCGTCCCAGAGAGGGACCAACCGGTTGGGCACCATCCGCGACGAAATCTCCACGCGTGGACCTCCGAAACGAAGCCGGGAGACTCTTTATTGCGTTTTTTCTTAATGACAAGGTAGTACAAAGTAATTTCCCCTTTATCGAGAGACGATTTATTGCGTTTTTTCTTAATGACAAGGTAGCCCAGCGTAATTTCCTCTTTATCGCTCGCGTCTGGAGTTTTTCCGCACCCATTTCCCCACCACCACCGTCCCGTCCGTCACCGTTTCCGCGAAAGGCCGCGGCCCGCGGCCGGTGCCCGCCGCCGCCGCCACGTGCCCGGGCGTCACTGGACGCTGCAGCGGGGTTCGGCCGGGGCCGCGGGGGTCCGGTCCGGCTCGGCGGGGTCCGCCGGCCGGCCGGCGGCCTGGAGGAGGAGGTCCTTGCTCTCGCTGGGCGGCAGGTTGCTGAAGTAATACTGCGGCGTCAGCTGCACCAAGCTGGGCGCGGGGGCACCGCGGGCACCGGGGAGAGGGGAGAGAGAGGCGGGGGGCCGCCTCAGCCGACTGCCGGACGGCCCCCGTGCTCCTGCTCCCCCATCTCATTCATTCATTCATTCATTCATTCATTAATTCATTAGTACAGTGCTCTGCACACAGTAAGCGCTCAATAAATACGACTGGTCTCTATATGTTGCCAACTTGGACTTCCCAAGCGCTTAGGACAGTGCTCTGCACACAGTAAGCGCTCAATAAATACGACTGGTCTCTATATGTTGCCAACTCGGACTTCCCAAGCGCTTAGGACAGTGCTCTGCACACAGTAAGTGCTCAATAAATACGATTGATGCATTTATTTATTTGTTTATTTTACTTGTACCTATCTATTCTTTTTATTTTGTTAGTATGTTTGGTTTTGTTCCCTGTCTCCCCCTTTTCAGACTGTGAGCCCACAGTTGGGTAGGGACTGTCGCTATATGTTGCCAATTTGTACTTAACAAGCGCTTAGTACAGTGCTCTGCACACAGTAAGCGCTCAATAAATACGACGTCTCCATATGTTGCCAACTTGGACTTCCCAAGCGCTTAGGACAGTGCTCTGCACACAGTAAGCGCTCAATAAATACGATTGATGTATTTATTTATTTGTTTATTTGACTTGTACCTATCTATTCTATTTGTTTTATTTTGTTAGTATGTTTGGTTTTGTTCTCTGTCTCCCCCTTTTAGACTGTGAGCCCACTGTTGGGTAGGGACTGTCTCTATATGTTGCCAATTTGTACTTCCCAAGCGCTTAGTACAGTGCTCTGCACACAGTAAGCGCTCAATAAATACGATTGATGATGATGATTGATTCATTCATTCATTCAATGGTATTTATTGAGCGCCTACTGTGTGCAGGCCTCCAGGAGGCCTTCCCAGACTGAGCCCCCTCCTTCCTCTCCCTCCCCATCCCCCCTGCCTTACCTCCTTCCCCTCCCCACAGCACCTGTATATATATATTTGTACATATTTATTACTCTATTTTATTTGTACATATTTATTCTATGGATTTTATTTTGTTAATATGTTTTGTTCTTTGTCTCCCCCTTCTAGACTGTGAGCCCACTGTCGGGTAGGGACCGTCTCTCTATGTTGCCAACTTGGACTTCCCAAGCGCTTAGTCCAGTGCTCTGCACACAGTAAGCGCTCAGTAAATCCGATCGAATGAATATTTATTACTTTATTTTATTTGTACATTTATTCTACATATTTTATTTTGTTAATATGTTTTGTTGTCTCCCCCTTCGAGACAGCCCACTGTTGGGTAGGGGCCATCTCTATATATTGCCAATTTGGACTTCCCAAGCGCTTAGTCCAGTGCTCTGCACACAGTAAGCGCTCAGTAAATCCGATTGAATGAATATTTATTACTTTATTTTATTTGTACATACTTATTCTATTTATTTTATTTTGTTAATATGTTTTGTTTTGTCTCCCCCTTCTAGACTGTGAGCCCACTGTTGTGTAGGGACCATCTCTATATATTGCCAACTTGTACTTCCCAAGCGCTTAGTCCAGTGCTCTGCACACAGTAAGCGCTCAATAAATATGATTGAATGAATATTTATTACTCTATTTTATTTGTACATATTTATTTTACGGGTTTTATTTTGTTAATACGTTTTGTTGTGTCTCCCCCTTCTAGACTGTGAGCCCACTGTCGGGTAGGGACCGTCTCTAGATGTTGCCAACTTGGACTTCCCAAGCGCTTAGTCCAGTGCTCTGCACACAGTAAACGCTCAATAAATACGATTGATTGATTGATTGATGTTGCCAACTTGGCCCTACTGAGAGCTCACCTCCTCCAGGAGGCCTTCCCAGACTGAGCCCCCTCCTTCCTCTCCCTCTCCACCCCCCCGCCTTACCTCCTTCCCCTCCCCACAGCCCCAGTATATATATTTGTACATATTTATTACTCTATTTTATTTGTACATATTACTTCTATTTATTTTATTTTGTTAATATGTTTCGTTCTCTGTCTCCCCCTTGTCTGTCTACTTATTTACTGTGTGCAGAGCTGTGTCCCCCTTTTAGACTGTGAGCCCGCTGTTGGGTAGGGACCATCTCTAGATGTTGCCAACTTGGCCCTACTGAGCGCTCACCTCCTCCAGGAGGCCTTCCCAGACTGAGCCCCCTCCTTCCTCTCCCCTTCCACCCCCTCTCCATAATAATAATAATAATAATAATGGCATTTATTAAGCGCTTACTCTGTGCAAAGCACTGTTCTAAGTGCTGGGGAGGTTACAAGGTGATCAGGTTGTCCCACGGGGGGCTCACAGTCTTCATCCCCATTTTACAGAGGAGGGAACTGAGGCCCAGAGAAGTGAAGTGACTTGCCCAAAGTCACACAGCTGACAATTGGCAGAGCAGGGATTTGAACCCATGACCTCTGACTCCAAAGCCTGGGCTCTTTCCACTGAGCCTCGCTGCTTCTCTCCATCCCCCCGCCTTACCTCCTTCCCCTCCCCACAGCACCTGTATATATGTTTGTACAGATTTATTACTCTATTTTATTTGTACATATTTATTCTATTTATTTTATTTTGTTAATATGTTTTGTGCTCTGTCTCCCCTTCTAGACTGTGAGCCCACTGTTGGGTAGGGACCATCTCTCTATGTTGCCAACTTGTACTTCCCAAGTGCTTAGTCCAGTGCTCTGCACACAGTAAGCGCTCAATAAATACGATTGAATGAATGAATGAATCATCGCCAGCTTCCCTGGCCGGAGGGGAGACGGGGTTGGGGATGGATTATTATTATTATTATTATTATTATTATTATTTTATCGCCAGCTTCCCTGGCTGGAGGGGAGATGGGGTTGGGGACGGATTATTATTATTATTATTATTATTATTATTATCGCCAGCTTCCCTGGCCGGAGGGGAGACGGGGTTGGGGATGGATTATTATTATTATTATTATTATTATTATTATTATTATTATTATTATTATCGTCAGCTTCCCTGGCTGGAGGGGAGATGGGGTTGGGGACAGATTATTATTATTATTATTATTATTATTATTATTATTATTATTATTATTATCATCATCGCCAGCTTCCCTGGCTGGAGGGGAGATGGGGTTGGGGACGTATTATTATTATTATTATTATTTATTATTATTATTATTATCATCGCCAGCTTCCCTGGCCGGAGGGGAGACGGGGTTGGGGACGGATTATTATTATTATTATCATTATTATAATTATTATTATCACCAGCCTCCCTGGCCTGAGGGGAGATGGGATTGGGGATGGATTATTATAATTATTATTATTATGATCATCACCAGCTTCCCTGGCCTGAGGGTAGACGGGGTTGGGGACGGATTATTATTATTATTATTATTATCATCACCAGCTTCCCTGGCCGGAGGGGAGATGGGGTTGGGGACGGATTATGATTATTATTATTATCATCATCACCAGCCTCCCTGGCTGGAGGGGAGACAGGGTTGGGGACGGATTATTATTATTATTATTATCATCGCCAACTTCCCTGGCCTGAGGGGAGACGGGATTGGGAACAGATTGTTATTATTATCATCACCAGCTCCCCTGGCCGGAGGGGAGACGGGATTGGGGACGTATTATTATTATCATTATTACCATCACCAGCCTCCCTGGCTGGAGGGGAGATGGGGTTGGGGATGGATTATTATTATCATTATTATTATTATTATTATTAGCATCATCGCCAGCCTCCCTGGCTGGAGGGGAGATGGGGTTGGGGACGGATTATTATTATTGTTGTTATTATTATCATTGCCAGCTTCCCTGGCCGGAGGGGAGACGGGGTTGGGGATAGATTGTTATTATTATCATTATTCTAATGATAATAATAATAGTAGAGAAGCAGCGTGGCTCAGTGGAAAAGAGCCCGGGCTTTGGAGTCAGAGGTCATGGGTTCAAATCCCAGCTCCGCCACTTGTCATCATCATCATCATCATCAATCGTATTTATTGAGCGCTTACTGTGTGCAGAGCACTGGACTAAGCGCTTGGGAAGTACAGGTTGGTAGCTGTGTGACTTTGGGCGAGTCACTTCACTTCTCTGTGCCTCAGTTCCCTCATCTGTAAAAATGGGGATGAAGACCGTTAGCTCCCCATGGGCCAACCTGATCGCCTTGTAAGCTCCCCAGCGCTTAGAACAGTGCTTGGCACATAGTAAGCGCTTAATAAATGCCATCATAAAAATAATAATATTAGAGAAGCAGCGTGGCTCAGTGGAAAAGAGCCCGGGCTTTGGAGTCAGAGGTCATGGGTTCAAATCCCAGCTCCGCCACTTGTCATCATCATCATCAATCGTATTTATTGAGCGCTTACTGTGTGCAGAGCACTGTACTAAGCGCTTGGGAAGTACAAGTTGGTAGCTGTGACTTTGGGCGAGTCACTTCACTTCTCTGTGCCTCAGTTCCCTCATCTGTAAAAATGGGGATGAAGACCGTTAGCTCCCCATGGGCCAACCTGATCGCCTTGTAAGCTCCCCAGCGCTTAGAACAGTGCTTGGCACATAGTAAGTGCTTAATAAATGCCATCATAAAAATAATAATATTAGAGAAGCAGCGTGGCTCAGTGGAAAAGAGCCCGGGCTTTGGAGTCAGAGGTCATGGGTTCAAATCCCAGCTCCGCCACTTGTCATCATCATCATCAATCGTATTTATTGAGCGCTTACTGTGTGCAGAGCACTGTACTAAGCGCTTGGGAAGTACAAGTTGGTAGCTGTGACTTTGGGCGAGTCACTTCACTTCTCTGTGCCTCAGTTCCCTCATCTGTAAAAATGGGGATGAAGACCGTTAGCTCTCCGTGGGACAACCTGATCGCCTTGTAAGCTCCCCAGCGCTTAGAACAGTGCTTGGCACATAGTAAGTGCTTAATAAATGCCATCATAAAAATAATAATATTAGAAAAGCAGCGTGGCTCAGTGGAAAAGAGCCCGGGCTTTGGAGTCAGAGGTCATGGGTTCACATCCCGGCTCCGCCACTTGTCAGCTGTGTGACTTTGGGTGAGTCACTTCACTTCTCTGTGCCTCGGTTCCCTCATCTGTAAAATGGGGATGAAGACTGTGAGCCCCCTGTGGACCAACCTGATCACCTTGTCACCTCCCCAGCGCTTAGAACGGTGCTTTGCACAGAGTAAGCGCTTCATAAATTCTAGACTGTGAGCCCACTGTTGGGTAGGGACCGTCTCTCTATGTTGCCAACTTGTACACATCTATTCTATTTATTTTATTTTGTCAGTATGTTTGGTTTTGTTCTCTGTCTCCCCCTTTTAGACTGTGAGCCCGCCGTTGGGTAGGGACCGTCTCTCTATGTTGCCGACTTGGACTTCCCAAGCGCTTAGTACAGTGCTCTGCACACAGTAAGCGCTCATTAAATATGATTGATTGACTGATTTGCACAGAATAAGCGCTTCATAAATTCTAGACTGTGAGCCCGCTGATGGGTAGGGACCGTCTCTCTATGTTGCCGACTTGGACTTCCCAAGCGCTTAGTACAGTGCTCTGCACACAGTAAGCGCTCAATAAATACGATTGATTGATTTGCACAAAGTAAGCGCTTCATAAATTCTAGACTGTGAGCCCGCTGTTGGGTAGGGACCGTCTCTCTATGTTGCCGACTTGGACTTCCCAAGTGCTTAGCACAGTGCTCCGCACACAGTAAGCGCTCAATAAATTCGACTGAATGAATGATGAGTTTGTATCGACCCTTTTGAGCGGAACGGTGTTTGCCACACAGTGAGCGCTTAGCTAGACTTAAACTGTGAGCCCGCTGTTGGGCAGGGACCGTCTCTCTATGTTGCCAACTTGGACTTCCCAAGCGCTTAGCACAGCGCTCCGCACACAGTAAGCGCTCAATAAATTTGACCGAATGAATGATGAGTTTTTGTATCAACCCTTTTGAGCGGAACAGGGTTTGCCACACAGTGAGCGCTTAGCTAGACTTAGCCCCCTTCTAGACTGTGAGCCCACTGTTGGGTCTCTCTGTGTTGCCAACTTGGGCTTCCCAAGCGCTTAGCACAGCGCTCTGCACACAGTAAGCGCTCAATAAATTCGACTGAATGAATAATGAGTTTGTTACGACCCTTTTGAGCGGAACGGTGTTTGCCACACAGTGAGCGCTTAGCTAGACTTGGATTGTGAGCCCGCTGTTGGGCAGGGACCGTCTCTCTATGTTGCCGACTTGGACTTCCCAAGCGCTCAGCACAGCGCTCCGCACAGAGTAAGCGCTCAATAAATTCGATTGAATGAATGAACGATGAGTTTGTATCGGCCCTTTTGAGCGGAACGGTGTTTGCCACACAGTGAGCGCTTAGCTAGACTTATTTTACTTGTACCTATCTATTCTACTTATTTTATTTTGTCAGTACGTTTGGTTTTGTTGTCTGTCTCCCCCTTCTAGACCGTGAGCCCGCTGTTGGGCAGGGGCCGTCTCTCTATGTTGCCGACTTGGACTTCCCAAGCGCTCAGCACAGCGCTCCGCACAGAGTAAGCGCTCAATAAATTCGATTGAATGAATGAATGAACGATGAGTTTGTATCGACCCTTTTGAGCGGAACGGTGTTTGCCACACAGTGAGCGCTTAGCTAGACTTAGCCCCCTTCTAGACTGTGAGCCCACTGTTGGGTCTCTCTATGTTGCCAACTTGGGCTTCCCAAGTGCTTAGCACAGTGCTCTGCACACAGTAAGCGCTCAATAAATACGATTGATTTGCACAGAGTAAGCGCTTCATAAATTCTAGACTGTGAGTCCACTGTTGGGTAGGGACCGTCTCTCTATGTTGCCAACTTGGACTTCCCAAGCGCTTAGCACAGCGCTCCGCACACAGTAAGCGCTCAATAAATTCGACTGAATGAATGATGAGTTTGTATCGACCCTTTTGAGCGGAACAGTGTTTGCCACACAGTGAGCGCTTAGCTAGACTTAGCCCCCTTCTAGACCGTGAGCCCACTGTTGGGTCTCTCTATGTTGCCAACTTGGGCTTCCCAAGCGCTTAGCACAGTGCTCTGCACACAGTAAGCGCTCAATAAATACGATTGATTTGCACAGAGTAAGCACTTCATAAATTCTAGACTGTGAGTCCACTGTTGGGTAGGGACCGTCTCTCTATGTTGCCGACTTGGACTTCCCAAGCGCTCAGCACAGCGCTCCGCACACAGTGAGCGCTCAATAAATTCGACTGAATGAATGATGAGTTTGTATCGACCCTTTTGAGCGGAACAGTGTTTGCCACACAGTGAGCGCTTAGCTAGCCCCCTTCTAGACTGTAAGCCCACTGTTGGGTCTCTCTATGTTGCCAACTTGGGCTTCCCAAGCGCTCAGCACAGCTGCTCCGCACACAGTAAGCGCTCAATAAATACGACTGATTGATAAATGCCATGGTTATTATTATTATTATTGTTATTATTATTATTATCATTATTATTATCATCATCACCAGCTCCGCTGGCCGGAGGGGGGGACGGGGGAACTCACAGCTCCGGGGTGACGGCCGAGGCGACGCGGATGTAGCTGTGGTCCGACAGGCCGAACTGGTGGAAGACCACCCACTCGGGCGCGGCGGGGCCGTGGCGGTAGCCGGACGTCGGGTGCAGCTGGGCCACCAGCCGGTGGGTCAGCATCAGGTAGTTCCCCGCTCCGTCCACGTCCCGGGCCGTCTGGGGGCCCCGTGGGCACGGACGGGTGGACACGGGCACGGACGGACGGACGACACGGGCACGGACGGAGAAGGACGGCCTCCGCGTTAGGACCGTCCGCCCGCCCCCCCGGATCCTTCCCCTCCCTCCGGGGCCTCCACTCCTTCATTCATCCGTATTTATTAATCAATCATCAATCGTATTTGTGGAGCGCTTACTGCCTGCAGGGCACTGTACTAAGCGCTTGGGAAGGACAAGTTGGCAACACTCCCCCGGCCTAGCTCCGGCTTTTCCGCTCACCTCCTCGCTGTACCTCTCCATCCCCCCCATCTTACCTCCTTCCCTTCCCCACAGCACCTGTATAAATGTATATATGTTTGTACGTATTTATTACTCTATTTATTTTGCTTGTACATATCTATTCTATTTATTTTATTTGGTTAATAACATACATATCTATTCTATTTGTTTTATTTGGTTAATAACATACATATCTATTCTATTTATTTTGTTTTGTTAGTATGTTTGGTTTTGTTCTCTGTCTCCCCCTTTTAGACTGGGAGCCCCCTGTTGGGTAGGGACCGTCTCTAGATGTTGCCAACTTGGACTTCCCAAGCGCTCAGTACAGTGCTCTGCACACAGTAAGCGCTCAATAAATACGGTTGATGATGATGATGATGTTTGGTTTTGTCGTCTGTCTCCCCCTTCTAGACTGTGAGCCCGCTGCTGGGTAGGGACCGTCTCTAGATGTTGCCAACTTGGACTTCCCAAGCGCTTAGTACAGTGCTCTGCACACAGTAAGCGCTCAATAAATATGATTGATTGATTGATTGCTCCTTTGATTTTCCGCTCACCTCCTCCCTGTACCTCATTCCCACCTTCCTCTCTTACCTCTTCCTCCAGACTGAGCCCTCTCCTTCCTCCTCCCCTTCCCCCTGCCTTACCTCCTTCCCCTCCCCACAGCTCCTGTATATATATATATACATATACATATATATATTTATATTTATATATACATATATAAATATGTACAAACATATATACATATATGTATATATATGTACATATTTATTACTCTGTTTCCCTTCAAAGCCCTACTGAGAGCTCACCTCCTCCAGGAGGCCTTCCCAGACTGAGCCCCCTTGTTCCTCTCCTCCTCCCTACCTCCTTCCCCTCCCAACAGCACCTCTATATATTCATTCATTCATTCATTCAATCATATTTATTGAGCGCTTACTGTGTGCAGAGCACTGGACTATGTTCTTGGCAAGTCCCAGACTGAGCCCCCTCCTTCCTCTCCCCTTCCTCCCCGTCTCCATCCCCCCCGCCTTAACTCCTTCCCTTCCCCACAGCACCTGAATATACGTATATATGTTTGTATGGATTTATTACTCTATTTATTTTACTTGTACCTACCTATTCTATTTATTTTATTTTGTTAATATGTTTGGTTTTGTTCTCTGTCTCCCCCTTCGAGACCGTGAGCCCGCTGTTGGGTAGGGACCGTCTCTCTCTGTTGCCAACTTGGACTTCCCAAGCGCTTAGTATGGTGCTCTGCACACGGTACGCGCTCAATAAATACGATTGAATGAATGAATGAATATGTTTGGACAGATTTATTACTCTATTTTACTTGGATATATTTACTATTCTATTTATTTTATTTTGTTAATATGTGGTGTTTTGTTGTCTGTCTCCCCCTTCTAGACTGTGAGCCCGCTGTTGGGTAGGGACCGTTTCTAGATGTTGCCAACTTGGACTTCCCAAGCGCTTAGTACAGTGCTCGGCACACAGTAAACATTCAATAAATACGATTGAATGAATGAATATGTTTGGACAGATTTATTACTCTATTTTACTTGGATATATTTACTATTCTATTTATTTTATTTTGTTAATAGGTGTTGTTTTGTTGTCTGTCTCCCCCTTCTAGACTGTGAGCCCGCTGTTGGGTAGGGACCGTTTCTAGATGTTGCCAACTTGGACTTCCCAAGCGCTTAGTACAGTGCTCGGCACACAGTTAACACTCAATAAATACGATTGAATGAATGAATATGTTTGGACAGATTTATTACTCTATTTTACTTGGATATATTTACTATTCTATTTATTTTATTTTGTTAATAGGTGTTGTTTTGTTGTCTGTCTCCCCCTTCTAGACCGTGAGCCCGCTGTTGGGTCGGGATCGTCCCTATATGTTGCCAACTTGGACTTCCCAAGCGCTTAGTCCAGTGCTCTGCACACAGTAAGCGCTCAATAAATACAACTGAATGACTGAATGAATGAATATGTTTGGACAGATTGATTACTCTATTTTACTTGGGCATATTTACTATTCTATTTATTTTATTTTGTTAATATGTGTTGCTTTGTTGTCTGTCTCCCCCTTCTAGGCTGCGAGCCCGCTGTTGGGGAGGGACCGTCTCTAGATGTTGCCAACTTGGACTTCCCAGGCGCTTAGTCCAGTGCTCTGCACACCGTAAGCGCTCAATAAATACGACTGATGATTGATTGGACTTCCCAAGCGCTTAATCCAGTGCTCCACACACCGTAAGCGCTCAATAAATATGACTGATTGATTGATTGGACTTCCCAAGCGCTTAGTCCAGTGCTCCACACTACGTAAGTGCTCAATAAATACGACTGATAGATTGATTGGACTTCCCAAGCACTTAGTCCAGTGCTCTGCACACCATAAGCGCTCAATAAATACGACTGACTGATGGATTGATTGGACTTCCCAGGCACTTAGTCCAGTGCTCTGCACACCGTAAGTGCTCAATAAATACAATTGATTGATTGATTGATTGATTGGCCTTCCCAAGCGCTTAGTCCAGTGCTCTGCACACTGTAAGCGCTCAATAAATATGATTGATTGATTGGACTTTCCAAGCACTTAGTCCAGTGCTCTGCACACTGTAAGCGCTCAATAAATACGACTGATTGATTGATTGGACTTCCCAAGTGCTTAGTCCAGTGCTCTGCACACCGTATGTGCTCAATAAATACGATTGATTGATTGACTGATTGATTGATTGGACTTTCCAAGCGCTTAGTCCAGTGCTGCGCACACTGTAAGCGCTTGATTGATTGGACTTCCCAAGCGCTTAATCCAGTGCTCCACACACCTTAAGCGCTCAATAAATACGATTGATTGACTGGACTTCCCAAGCGCTTAGTCCAGTGCTCCGCACACCGTAAGCGCTCAAGAAATACGATTGATTGGACTTCCCAAGCGCTTAGTCCAGTGCACCGCACACTGTAAGCACTCAATAAATACGATTGATTGATTGATTGATTGACTGGACTTCCCAAGCGCTTAGTCCAGTGCTCCGCACACCGTAAGCGCTTGATAAATACGATTGATTGATTGATTGATTGGACTTCCCAAGCGCTTAATCCAGTGCTCCACACACCGTAAGCGCTGAATAAAGACAATTGATTGACTGATTGATTGATTGGACTTCCCAAGCGCTTAGTCCAGTGCTCCGCACACCGTAAGCGCTCGATAAATACGATTGATTGATTGATCTTCCCAAGCGCTCAATCCAGTGCTCCGCACACCGTAAGCGCCGAATAAAGACGATTGATTGACTGATTGGACTTCCCAAGCGCTTAGTCCAGTGCTCCGCACACCGTAAGCACTCAATAAATACAATCGATTGATTGATTGGACTTCCCAAGTGCTTAGTCCAGTGCTCCGCACCCCGTAAGCGCTCAATAAATACGACTGATTGACTGCTTGATCGGACTTCCCAAGAGCTTAGTCCAGTGCTCCGCACACCGTAAGCGCTCGATAAATACGATTGATTGGACTTCCCAAGCGCTTAATCCAGTGCTCCGCACACCGTAAGCGCTCAATACGATTGATTGATTGATTGGATTTCCCAAGCACTTAGTCCAGTGCTCCGCACACCGTAAGCGCTGAATAAAGACGATTGATTGATTGATTGGACTTCCCAAGCGCTTAGCCCAGTGCTCCGCACACCGTAAGCGCTCGATAAATACGATTGATTGGACTTCCCAAGCGCTTAATCCAGTGCTCCGCACACCGTAAGCGCTCAATACGATTGATTGATTGATTGGATTTCCCAAGCATTTAGTCCAGTGCTCCGCACACCGTAAGCGCTCGATAAATACGATTGATTGATTGATTGGACTTCCCAAGCGCTTAATCCAGTGCTCCGCACACCGTAAGCGCTGAATAAAGACGACTGATGATGGATTGATTGGACTTCCCAAGCGCTTAGCCCGGTGCTCCGCACCCCGTAAGCGCTCAATAAATATGATCGATTGATTGACGACCGAAGAGGCAGAGCTTCCCCGCTACCTGCATGAAGAACCCGGAGAGGAGGGCTTTCTTGAGGTTGACGGCGTTTTCCCGGGAGCCGAAGGCCGGCGGCGACCAGGGCAGCTCCACGCGCTTGGCGATGTCCGCCAGCTCCGTCCGCAGGCGGGCCGCCGCCCGCAGGGCCGCCGCGTCCAAAAAGTAGTCCCGGCACCACCGCTCCGCCCGGCCTGGGGGAGACGCCGGGGGCTACTTGAAGGACGGCCGGGGGGCCGCCGCCCGCCGCCCCCCCCGGGGCCCGGGATTCGGACCCCGGCCCCCCTTACCTTGGCCGCGGGTCCCCCCGCTCGCCTCCTGGAAGGCGTTGAAGACGTTGACCAGAGTGAAGTGGTCGCCCTCGGGGTGGACGAACTTGCGGCGCCGGGCCCACGCCGCCTCCTCGGCCCCCCGGGGCGGCGGGGGGAAGCACGGCGGAGCTGGGACGGGGAACGGGACGGGTGGGTGCCAGTCAATCAATCAATCAATCAATCAATCAATCGTATTTATTGAGCGCTTACTGTGTGCGGAGCGCTTGGGAAGTACAAGTTGGCAACATCTAGAGACGGTCCCGACCCAACAGTGGGCTCGCAGTCTAATAATAATAATGATGTTCGCTCATTTCCTTCATCCGGTCGTATTTATGGAGCGCTTACGGCGTGCGGAGCGCCGGACTGAGCGCTTGGGAAGTCCAAGTTGGCAACGGCTAGAGACGGTCCCTACCCAACATTCATTCAGTCATTCAATCATATTTATTGAGCGCTTACTGTGTGCGGAGCGCTGGACTGAGCGCTTGGGAAGTCCAAGTTGGCAACATCTAGAGACGGTCCCTACCCAACATTCATTCATTCAATCATTCATTCAGTTGTATTTATTGAGCGCTTACTGTGTGCACAGCATTGTACTAAGTGCTTGGGAAGTACAAGTTGGCAACATACAGAGATGGTCCCTACCCAACAGTGGGCTCACAGTCTAGAAGGGGTATCGTATTTATTGAGCACTTACTGTGTGCAGAGCACTGGACTGAGCGCTTGGGAAGCCCAAGTTGGCAACATCTAGAGATGGTCCCTACCCAACATTCATTCATTCAATCATTCATTCAATCGTATTTATTGAGCGCTTACTGTGTGCACAGCATTGTACTAAGTGCTTGGGAAGTACAAGTTGGCAACATACAGAGATGGTCCCTACCCAACAGTGGGCTCACAGTCTAGAAGGGGTATCGTATTTATTGAGCACTTACTGTGTGCGGAGCACTGGACTGAGCGCTTGGGAAGTCCAAGTTGGCAACAGCTAGAGACGGTCCCTACCCAACATTCATTCATTCAATCATTCATTCAATCGTATTTATTGAGCGCTTACTGTGTGCAGAGCACCGGACTAAGTGCTTGGGAAGTCCAAGTTGGCAACATATAGAGACCGTCCCTACCCAACAGCGGGCTCACAATCTAGAAGGGGTATCGTATTTATTGAGCGCTTACTGTGTGCAGAGCACTGGACTAAGCACTTGGGAAGTCCAAGTTGGCAACATCTAGAGACGGTCCCCACCCGGCATTCATTCATTCAATCATTCATTCATTCAATCGTATTTATTGAGCGCTTACTGTGTGCAGAGCACTGTACTAAGCGCTTGGGAAGTACAAGTTGGCAACATATAGAGACGGTCCCTACCCAACAGTGGGCTCACAGTCTAGAAGGGGTATCGTATTTATTGAGCACTTACTGTGTGCGGACCACTGGACTAAGCGCTTGGGAAGTCCAAGTTGGCAACATCTGGAGACGGTCCCTACCCAACAATGAGCTCACAGTCTAGAAGGGGGAGACAGACAAGAAAACAAAACATATTAACCAAATAAAATAGCATTTATTAAGCGCTTACTATGTGCAAAGCACTGTTCTAAGTGCTGGGGAGGTGACAAGGTGATCAGGTTGTCCCACGGGGGGCTCACAGTCTTAATCCCCATTTTACAGATGAGGTAACTGAGGCGCAGAGAAGTGAATGAATGAATTTGTTTTCTCTCCCCCTTCTGGACTGTGAGCCCACTGTTGGGTAGGGACCGTCTCTACGTGTTGCCAACTTGGACTTCCCAAGCGCTTAGTACAGTGCTCTGCACACAGTAAGCGCTCAATAAATATGATTGAATGAATGAAGTGACTTGCCTAAAGTCACACAGCTGACAGGTGGCGGAGTCGGGATTTGAACCCATGACCTCTGACTCCAAAGCCCGGCCTCTTTTCCACTGAGCCACGCTGCTTCTAGACTGTGAGCCTGCTGTTGGGTAGGGACCGCCTCTATATGTTGCCAACTTGGACTTCCCAAGCGCTTAGTACAGTGCTCTGCACACAGTACGCGCTCAATAAATACGATTGAATGAATGAAAAGAGCCCGGGCTTTGGAGTCAGAGGTCGTGGGTTCGAATCCCCACTCCGCCACTTGTCAGCTGTGTGACTTTGGGCAAGTCACTTCACTTCTCTGGGCCTCAGTTCCCTCATCTGGAAAATGGGGATGAAGACTGTGAGCCCCCTGTGGGACAACCTGATCACCTTGTAACCTCCCCAGTGTTTAGAACAGTGCTTTGCACATAGTAAGTGCTTAATAAATGCCATCATTATTATTATTAGTATTGTTCTCTGGGCCTCAGTTCCCTGATCTGTAAAATGGGGATGAAGACTGTGAGCCCCCCGTGGGACATCCTCATCACCTTGTAACCTCCCCAGCGCTTAGAACGGTGCTTTGCACATGGTAAGCTCTTAATAAATGCCATTATTATTATTATTATTCTCTGGGCCTCAGTTACCTCATCTGTAAAATGGGGATGAAGACTGTGAGCCCCCCGTGGGACAACCTGATCACCTTGTCACCTCCCCAATCAATCAATCAATCGTATTTATTGTGCGCTTACTGTGTGCAGAGCACTGGACTAAGCGCTTGGGAAGTACAAGTAGTGCTTTGCACATAGTAATTGCTTAGTAAATGCCATCATTATTATTATTATTATTACCTTGTCCATGTCCTCAATTCATTAATTAATGATGATACTTGTTAAGCACTTACTACATGCCAAGCACTGTTCTAAGCACTGGGGGTGATGCAAGGTAATCAGGTTGTCCCCCATGGGGCTCACAGTCTTAATTCCCATTTTCCAGGTGAGGGAACTGAGGCCCAGAGAAGAGAAGTGACTTGGCCAAAGTCACCCAGCTGACAAGCGGCGGAGCCAGGATTTGAACCCGTGACCTCTGACTCCAAAGCCCGGGCTCTTTCCACTGAGCCACGCTGCTTCTCTACTCATCTCTCGTTTAACCCGCACATTCGATGTCCCTCTCACATCTATAAGCGCTCAATAAATACGACTGAATGAACGAATGAATCTATAGATTCCTTCCTTTCCCCTCCATCCAAACAGTTCCCAATCCCTGCTCCGCTACTTATCAGCTGTGTGACTCTGGGCAAGTCACTTCACTTCTCTGGGCCTCAGTTCCCTCATCTGTAAAATGGGGATGAAGACTGTGAGCCCTACGTGGGGCAACCTGATCACCTTGTAACTTCCCCAGCGCTTAGAACAGTGCTTTGCACATAGTAAGCGCTTAATAAATGCCATCATTATTTTTATTATTATTCTCATCTGTGAAATGGGGATGAAGACTGTGAGCCCCCTGTGGGACAACCTGATCACCTTCTAACCTCCCCAGCGCTTAGAACAGTGCTTTGCACATAGTAAGCGCTTAACAAATACCATTATTATTATTATTATTATTATTCTCATCTGTAAAATGGGGATGAAGACTGTGAGCCCCCAGTGGGACAACCTGATCACCTTGTAACCTCCCCAGCGCTTCGAACAGTGCTTTGCACGCAGTAAGCGCTTAACAAATACCATCATTATTATTATTTGGAGTCACAGGTCATGGGTTCAAATCCCAGCTCTGCCAACTGTCGGCTGTGTGATTTTGGGCAAGTCACGTCACTTCTCTGGGCCTCAGTTCCCTCATCTGTCAATCAATCAATCAATCGTATTTATTGAGCGCTTACTGTGTGCAGAGCACTGGACTAAGCGCTTGGGAAGTACAAGTTGGCAACATCTAGAGACGGTCCCTACCCAACAGTGGGCTCACAGTCTAGAAGGGGGAGACAGAGAACAAAACCAAACATACTAACAAAATAAAATAAATAGAATAGATATGTACAAGCAAAATAAATAAATAGAGTAATAAATATGTACAAACATATATCCAGGTGCTGTGGGGAAGGGAAGGAGGTAAGACGGGGGGATGGAGAGGGGGATGAGGGGGAGAGGAAGGAGGGGGCTCAGTCTGGGAAGGCCTCCTGGAGGAGGTGAGCTCTCAGTAGGGCCTTGCCACTGAGCCACGCTGCTTTTCTGGACTGTGAGCCCGTTGTTATTTGTACATACTTATTCTATTTATTTTATTCTGTTAATATGTTTTGTTTTGTTGTCTGCCTCCCCCTTCTAGACTGTGAGCCCGCTGTTGGGTAGGGACCAGTCTCTATATGTTGCCAACCTGGACTTCCCAAGCGCTTAGTATGCACACAGTAAGCGCTCAATAAATACGATTGAATGAATGAATGAATGTTGGGTAGGGACCGTCTCTATCTGTTGCCAAACTGTACTTTCCAAGCGCTTAGTACAGTGCCCTGAACGCAGTAAGCGCTCAATCAATACGACTGAATGAATTATTCGTATTATCATCATCATTATTATTCCACAGGGGTAGGCGGAGGGTACCTGTCACCATGGCAGCCACGATGCGCATGCAGCAAGCGCTCAATCAATACGATTGAATGAATTATTATTATCATCATCATCATTATTATTCCACAGGGGTGGGAGGAGGGTACCTGTCACCATGGCAGCCACGGTGAGCATGCAGTAAGCGCTCAATCAATACGATTGAACGAATTATTAGTATCATCATCATCATCATCATTATTCCACAGGGGTGGGCGGAGGGTGCCTGTCACGATGGCAGCCACGGTGCGCATGCAGTAAGCGCTCAATCAATACGATTGAACAAATTATTAGTATCATCATCATCATCATTATTATTCCACAGGGGTGGGCAGAGAGTACCTGTCACCATGGCAGCCACGGTGAGCATGCAGTAAGCGCTCAATCAATACGATTGAATGAATTATTATTATTATCATCATCATTATTATTCCACAGGGGTGGGCAGAGGGTACCTGTCACCATGGCAGCCACGGTGAGCATGCAGTAAGCGCTCAATCAATACGATTGAACGAATTATCAGTATCATCATCATCATTATTATTCCACAGGGGTGGGCGAAGGGTACCTCTCACCATGGCAGCTACGGTGAGCATGCAGTAAGCGCTCAATCAATACGACTGAATGAAGTATTAGTATCATCATCATCATCATTATTATTCCACAGGGGTGGGCGGAGGGTGCCTGTCACCATGGCAACCACGGTGAGCATGCAGTAAGCGCTCAGTCAATACGATTGAACAAATTATTAGTATCATCACCATCATTATTACTCCATAGGGGTGGGCGAAGGGTACCTGTCACCACGGCAGCCACGGTGAACATGCAGTAAGCGCTCAATCAATACGATTGAACGAATTATTAGTATCATCATCATCATTATTATTCCACAGGGGTGGGCAGAGGGTACCTGTCACCATGGCAGCCACGGTGTAAGCACTCAATACGATTGAACGGATTATTCGTATCATCATCATCATTTTTATTCCACAGGGGTGGGCGGAGGGTACCTGTCACCATGGCAGCCACGGTGAACATGCAATAAGCGCTCAATCAATACGATTGAATGAATTATTAGTATCGTCATCATCATTATTATTCCACAGGGGTGGGCGGAGGGGACCTGTCACCATGGCAGCCACGGTGAGCATGCAGTAAGCGCTCAATCAATACGATTGAACCAATTATCAGTATCATCATCATCATTATTATTCCACAGGGGTGGGCGGAGGGGACCTGTCACCATGGCAGCCACGGTGCGCATGCAGTAAACGCTCAATCAATACGATTGAACAAATTATTAGTATCATCATCATCATTATTATTATTCCACAGGGGTGGGCGGAGGGTACCTGTCACCATGGCAGCCATGGTGAGCATGCAGTAAGCTCTCAATCAATACGACTGAACGAATTATCAGTATCATCATCATCATGATTATTCCACAGGGGTGGGCGAAGGGTACCTGTCACCATGGCAGCCACGGTGAGCATGCAGTAAGCGCTCAATCAATACGATTGAATGAATTATTATTATTATCATCATCATCATGATTATTCCACAGGGGTGGGCGGAGGGTACCTGTCACCATGGCAGCCACGGTGAGCATGAAGTAAGTGCTCAATCAATACGATTGAACGAATTACTAGTATCATCATCATCATTGCTATTCCACAGGGGTGGGCGGAGGGTACCTGTCACCATGGCAGCCACGGTGCGCATGAAGTAAGCGCTCAATCAATACGATTGAATGAATTATTATTATTATCATCATCCTTATTATTCCACAGGGGTGGGCGGAGGGTACCTGTCACCATGGCAGCCACGGTGCGCATGAAGTAAGCGCTCAATCAATACGATTGAATGAATTATTATTATTATCATCATCCTTATTATTCCGCAGGGGTGGACGGAGGGTACCTGTCACCATGGCAGCCACGGTGCGCATGCAGTAAGCGCTCAATCAATACGATTGAACGAATTATCAGTATCATCATCATCATTATTATTCCACAGGGGTGGGCGGAGGGGACCTGTCACCATGGCAGCCACGGTGAGCATGCAGTAAGCGCTCAATCAATACGATTGAACAAATTATTAGTATCATCATCATCATTATTATTCCACAGGGGTGGGCGAAGGGTACCTCTCACCATGGCAGCCACGGTGAGCATGCAGTAAGCTCTCAATCAATACGATTGAACAAATTATTAGTATCATCATCATCATTATTATTCCACAGGGGTGGGCGAAGGGTACCTGTCACCATGGCAGCCACGGTGTAAGCACTCAATACGATTGAACGGATTATTCGTATCATCATCATCATTTTTATTCCACAAGGGTGGGCGGAGGGTACCTGTCACCATGGCAGCCACGGTGAACATGCAGTAAGCGCTCAATCAATATGATTGAATGAATTATTAGTATCATCATCATCATTATTATTCCACAGGGGTGGGTGGAGGGTACCTGTCACCATGGCAGCCACGGTGAGCATGCAGTAAGCGCTCAATCAATACGATTGAACCAATTATCAGTATCATCATCATTATTATTCCACAGGGGTGGGCAGAGGGGACCTGTCACCATGGCAGCCACGGTGAGCATGCAGTAAGCGCTCAATCAATACGATTGAATGGATTATTATTATTATCATCATCATTATTATTCCACAGGGGTGGGCGGAGGGTACCTGTCACCATGGCAGCCACGGTGAGCATGTAGTAAGCGCTCAATCAATACAATTGAATGAATTATTATTATTTTCATCATCATGATTATTCCACAGGGGTGGGCGGAGGGTACCTGTCACCATGGCAGCCACGGTGAGCATGCAATAAGCGCTCAATCAATACGATTGAACAAATTATTAGTATCATCATCATCATTATTATTATTCCACAGGGGTGGGCTGAGGGTACCTGTCACCATGGCAGCCATGGTGAACACGCAGTAAGCACTCAATCAATACGACTGAACAAATTATTAGTATCATCATCATCATTATTATTCCACAGGGGTGGGCGGAGAGTACCTGTCACCATGGCAGCCACGGTGAGCATGCAGTAAGCGCTCAATCAATACGATTGAACGAATTATTAGTATCATCATCATCATTATTATTCCACAGGGGTGGGCGGAGGGTACCTGTCACCATGGCAGCCACGGTGAACATACAGTAAGCACTCAATCAATACAATTGAATGAATTATTATTATCATCATCATCATTATTATTCCGCAGGGGTGGGCGGAGGGTACCTGTCACCGTGGCAGCCACGGTGTAAGCACTCAATACAACTGAATGGATTATTAGTATCATCATCATCATTATTATTCCACAGGGGTGGGCGGAGGGTGCCTGTCACCATGGCAACCACGGTGAGCATGCAGTAAGCGCTCAATCAATACGATTGAACAAATTATTAGTATCATCACCATCATTATTATTCCATAGGGGTGGGCGAAGGGTACCTGTCACCATGGCAGCCACGGTGAACATGCAGTAAGTGCTCAATCAATACGATTGAACGAATTATTAGTATCATCATCATCATTATTATTCCACAGGGGTGGGCAGAGGGTACCTGTCACCATGGCAGCCACGGTGCGCATGAAGTAAGCGCTCAATCAATACGATTGAATGAATTATTATTATTATCATCATCCTTATTATTCCGCAGGGGTGGGCGGAGGGTACCTGTCACCACGGCAGCCACGGTGCGCATGAAGTAAGCGCTCAATCAATACGATTGAATGAATTATCAGTATCATCATCATCCTTATTATTCCACAGGGGTGGGCGGAGGGTACCTGTCACCATGGCAGCCACGGTGAGCATCTCGGAGAGGCAGTCGAACTCGCAGGACGCCAGGAGGGCCTTGGCCAGCTGCGGCTCCAGCGGGAATTCCGACATGATGATCCCAAACTCGGAGAGGTTCCCGTCGTCGTCCAGGGCGGCCAGGTAATCCAGGTCCTCCAGTGCCTGCATGAGGCTGGCCGGAGCTGCCGCGGGAACGGCGGACAAGACGGACGGACAAATGGACGGCGTCACCAAGAAAGCTCGCGCTTCGCCGGCCCGGCCCGTTCTCCGGCACCTGGGCTTCGTTCGTTCAATCGTTATCTATTTATTTATCTAATACGTATTTATTACTCTATCTATCTTACTTGTACGTATCTATTCTATTTATTTTATTTTGTCAATTTGTTTGGTTTTGTTGTCTGTCTCCCCCCTTCTAGACTGTGAGCCCGCCGCTGGGTGGGGACCGTCTCTAGGTGTTGCCGGCTTGGACTTCCCAAGCGCTTCGCACAGTGCTCTGCGCACAGTAAGCGCTCAATCAGTACGATTGAATGAATGAATGAAATGAGAAGCAGCGTGGCTCAGTGGAAAGAGCCCGGGCTTTGGAGTCAGAGGTCATGGGTTCGAGTGCTCTGCACACAGTAAGCGCTCAATAAATACGATTGATGATGATGATGATGATGATGAAATCCCGGCTCCGCCACTTGTCAGCTGTGTGACTTCGGGCAAGTCACTTAACTTCTCTGTGCCTCAATTACCTCATCTGCAAAATGGGGATGAAGACTGTGTGCCCCACGTGGGACAACCTGTTCACCTTGTAACCTCCCCAGCGCTTAGAACAGTGCTTGGCACATAGTAAGTGCCTAATAAATGCTATTATTATTATTATGTCGGGTAGGGACCGTCTCTCTATGTTGCCAACTTGTACTTCCCAAGCGCTTACTACACAGCACACAGTAAGCGCTCAATAAATACGACTGATTGATTGATCTATTGAGCGCTTATTAAATAAATAATAATAATGATGGCATTTGTTAAGCGCTTACTATTTGCAAAGCACTGTTCTAAGCGCTGGGGGCGGGGGGGATGCAAGGTGATCAAGTTGTCCCACGTGGGGCTCACAGTCTTAATGCCCATTTTACAGATGAGGTGACTGAGGCTCAGAGAAGTTAAGTGACTTGCCCAAGGTCACACAGCAGGCATATGGTGGAGTTGGGATTCAAACCCATGACCTCTGACTCCAAAGCCCGGGCTCTTTCCACTGAGCCAACTTGTACTTCCCAAGCGCTTAGTACAGCACTCTGCACACAGTAAGCGCTCAATAAATACGATTGATTGATTAACAAATACCAACATTATTATTATTAAGGGGGAGACAGATAAAACAAAACATGCAGATTAGTGATGTGTATATAGCTATAATTCTATTTATTCTGATGGTATTCATTCATTCATTCACTCAATCGCATTTATCGAGCGCTTACTGTGTGCGGAGCGCTGGACTAAGCGCTTGGGAACTGTTGGGTAGGGACTGTCTCTATATGTTGCCAGCTTGTACTTCCCAAGCGCTTAGTACAGCGCTCTGCACACAGTAAGCGCTCAATACGATTGATTGATTAACAAATACCAACATTATTATTATTATTAAGGGGGAGACAGATAAAACAAAACATGGAGATTAGTGATGTGTATATAGCTATAATTCTATTTATTCTGATGGTATTCATTCATTCATTCACTCAATCGTATTTATTGAGCGCTTACTGTGTGCGGAGCGCTGGACTAAGCGCTTGGGAACTGTTGGGTAGGGACTGTCTCTATAATGTTGCCAGCTTGTACTTCCTAAGCGCTTAGTCCAGCGCTCTGCACACAGTAAGCGTTCAATAAATACGATTGATTGATTGATTGGGAAGTCCAAGTAGGCAACAGATAGAGACGGTCCCCACCCAACAGCGGGCTCACGGTCTAGAAGGGGGAAGTCCAGTGCTCTGCACACAGTGAGCGCTCAATAAATACGACTGAATGAATGAATGGATGGGACGGGGAAATCAATCAATCGTATTTATTGAGCGCTTACTGGGTGCAGAGCACTGTACTAAGCGCTTGGGAAGTCCAAGTTGGCAACATATAGAGACAGTCCCTACCCAACAGTGGGCTCCCAGTCTAAAAGATGGGCAGAAAGGGTGGACGGGGCGGTTAAGACAGGCGCCCCGAGAAGGGGCCGGGGGTCACCCGGCTTGGTGATCCATCAGTCAATCAATCAATCGTATTTATTGAGCGCTTACTGTGTGCAGAGCACTGTACTAAGCGCTTGGGAAGTCCAAGTTGGCAACATATAGATACAGTCCCTACCCAACAGTGGGCTCCCAGTCTAAAAGATGGGCAGAAAGGGTGGACGGGGCGGTTAAGACAGGCGCCCCGAGAAGGGGCCTAGGGTCACCTGGCTTGGTGATCCATCAATCAATCAATCAATTGTATTTATTGAGCGCTTACTGTGTGCAGAGCACTGGACAAAGCGCTTGGGAAGTCCAAGTTGGCAACATCTAGAGACGGTCCCTACCCAACAGTGGGCTCCCAGTCTAAAAGATGGGCAGAAAGGGTGGACGGGGCGGTTAAGACAGGCGCCCGGAGAAGGGGCCGAGGGTCACCTGGCTTGGTGATCAATCAATCAATCAATCAATCGTATTTATTGAGCGCTTACTGTGTGCAGAGCACTGTACTAAGCGCTTGGGAAGTCCAAGTTGGCAACATATAGATACAGTCCCTACCCAACAGTGGGCTCCCAGTCTAAAAGATGGGCAGAAAGGGTGGACGGGGCGGTTAAGACAGGCGCCCCGAGAAGGGGCCGAGGGTCACCTGGCTTGGTGATCAATCAATCAATCAATCAATCGTAGTTATTGAGCGCTTACTGTGTGCAGAGCACTGTACTAAGCGCTTGGGAAGTCCAAGTTGGCAACATATAGAGACGGTCCCTACCCAACAGTGGGCTCCCAGTCTAAAAGATGGGCAGAAAGGCTGGACGGGGCGGTTAGGACAGGCGCCCGGAGAAGGGGCCGAGGGTCACCTGGCTTGGTGATCAATCAATCAATCAATCAATCGTATTTATTGAGCGCTTACTGTGTGCAGAGCACTGTACTAAGCGCTTGGGAAGTCCAAGTTGGCAACATCTAGAGACAGTCCCTACCCAACAGTGGGCTCACAGTCTAAAAGATGGGCAGAAAGGGTGGACGGGGCGGGTAAGACAGGCGCCCCGAGAAGGGGCCGGGGGTCACCTGGCTTGGTGATCAATCAATCAATCGTATTTATTGAGTGCTTACTGTGTGCAGAGCACTGGACTAAGCGCTTGGGAAGTCCAAGTTGGCAACATATAGGGACAGTCCCTACCCAACAGTGGGCTCACAGTCTAAAAGATGGGCAGAAAGGGTGGACGGGGCGGTTAGGACAGGCGCCCGGAGAAGGGGCCGAGGGTCACCTGGCTTGGTGATCAATCAATCAATCAATCAATCGTAGTTATTGAGCGCTTACTGTGTGCAGAGCACTGTACTAAGCGCTTGGGAAGTCCAAGTTGGCAACATATAGAGACAGTTCCTACCCAACAGTGGGTTCACAGTATAAAAGATGGGCAGAAAGGGTGGACGGGGCAGTTAGGACAGGCGCCCGGAGAAGGGGCCGAGGGTCACCTGGCTAGGTGATAATCAATCAATCAATCAATCAATCATATTTATTGAGCGCTTACTGTGTGCAGAGCACTGTACTAAGCGCTTGGGAAGTCCAAGTTGGCAACATCTAGAGCCGGTCCCTACCCAACAGTGGGCTCACAGTATAAAAGATGGGCAGAAAGGGTGGACGGGGCAGTTAGGACAGGCGCCCGGAGAAGGGGCCGAGGGTCACCTGGCTAGGTGATAATCAATCAATCAATCAATCAATCATATTTATTGAGCGCTTACTGTGTGCAGAGCACTGTACTAAGCGCTTGGGAAGTCCAAGTTGGCAACATCTAGAGCCGGTCCCTACCCAACAGTGGGCTCACAGTCTAAAAGATGGGCAGAAAGGCTGGACGGGGCGGTTAGGACAGGCGCCCGGAGAAGGGGCCGAGGGTCACCTGGCTTGGTGATCAATCAATCAATCAATCAATCGTATTTATTGAGCGCTTACTGTGTGCAGAGCACTGTACTAAGCGCTTGGGAAGTCCAAGTTGGCAACATCTAGAGCCGGTCCCTACCCAACAGTGGGCTCACAGTCTAAAAGGGGGAGACGGGGAACAAAACCAAACATACTAACAAAATGAAATAAACAGAATAGATATGTACAAGTAAAATAAGTAAATAAATAAATAGAATAATGAATCTGTACAAACATATATACAGATATACAGGTGCTGTGGGGAAGGGAAGGGGCCGAGGGTCACCTGGCTTGGTGATGAGGTCGCAGCGGCCCAGGCCGGCAATGTCCATCCTCTTGAGGAACAGCACAGTGCCCGTCAGGTTGCATTCTTGCAGCTGCACGGGGGCGAGCGGCTGCATGTGTCTGCGGCTCCACTCTTGGGAATACAAGCAGAACACCTGGCCTGGAAAGAAGGGGGGCGAGGGAAACCCGGAGTCCCCACGCTGTCCGATCCGGGCGGAGGCGCTCAGAACAGTGCTTTGCGCTTGACAATCAATCAATCGATCAATCGATCAATCCCCCTTTTAGACTGTGAGCCCACTGTTGGGTAGGGACTGTCTCTAGATGTTGCCAATTTGTACTTCCCAAGCGCTTAGTACAGTGCTCTGCACATAGTAAGCGCTCAATAAATACGATTGATGATGATGATGATGATGATTTATTGAGTGCTTACTGTGTGCAGAGCACTGGACTAAGTGCGTGGGAAGAACAAGTTGGACAAGCGCTTCTCGAATGTGAGCCCGCTGTTGGGTAGGGACCGTCTCTAGATGTTGCCAACTTAGACTTCCCAAGCGCTTAGTATAGTGCTCTGCACACAGTAAGCGCTCAATAAATACGACTGATTGATTGATTGATTGACTACCGGCCCCAAGTGCCTACTGTGTGGACAGCACTATGTTGAGTGACTGAGGACAGAGAAGAAAAACAAGATCTCTTGCCCTCAAGGAGCTCCATATGTTTGTATATATTTATTACTCTATTTATTTATTTTACTTGTACCTATCTATTCTATTTATTTTATTTTGTTAGTATGTTTGGTTTTGTTCTCTGTCTCCCCCTTCTAGACTGTGAGCCCACTGTTGGGTAAGGACTGTCTCTATATGTTGCCAACTTGGACTTCCCAAGCGCTTAGTTCAGTGCTCTGCACACAGTAAGCGCTCAATAAATACGATTGATATTGATTGAAAGTGCACGGGCTTTGGAGTCAGAGGCCCCCCCCAAATATGTTTGTATATATTTATTACTCTATTTATTTTACTTGTGCATATCTATTCTATTTATTTTACTTTGTTAATATGTTTGGTTTTGTTCTCTGTCTCCCCCTTCTAGACTGTGAGCCCACTGTTGGGTAAGGACTGTCTCTATATGTTGCCAACTTGGACTTCCCATGCGCTTAGTACAGTGCTCTGCACACAGTAAGCGCTCAATAAATACGATTGATTGATTGGTTGATCCCCCCGTGCCTTACCTCCTTCCCCTCCCCACAGCCCCTGTATATATGTTTGTACAGATTTATTACTCTATTTTACTTGTACATATTTACTATTCTATTTATTTTGCTAATGATGTGCATCTAGCTTTATATTTATTTATTCTGATGACTTGACACCGGTCCACATGTTTTGTTTTGTTGTCCGTCTCCCCCTTCTAGACTGTGAGCCCGCTGTTGGGTAGGGACCATGTCTAGATGTTGCAGACTTGGACTTCCCAAGCGCTTAGAACAGTGCTCTGCACACAGTAAACACTCAATAAATACGACTGACTGACTGAATGAATGAGTATGTTTCTACGGATTTATTACACTATTTATTTATTTATTTTATTTTGTTAATATGTTTGGTTTTGTTCCCTGTCTCCCCCTTCTAGACCGTGAGCCCACTGTTGGGTAGGGACCGTCTCTAGATGTTGCCGACTTGGACTTCCCAAGTGCTCAGAACAGTGCTCTGAACACAGTAAGCGCTCAATCAATCAATTGTATTTATTGAGCGCTTAGTCATTCAATAAATACAAATGAATGAATA